>NC_052624.1:73650587-73953617 GCF_016161935.1 Mauremys reevesii | reverse complement strand
GGGGGGTTGGATGGGTCAGGAGTTCTGGGGGTCCTGTCAGGAGTGGGGAGTGGTTGGATAGGCATGGGAGTCCCAGGGGTCTGGCTGGGGACTAGGGTGTGGATAAGGGTCGGGGCAGTCAGGGGACAGGTAGGGGATAGGGTCCAGTCTGAGGACAAGGAACAGGGAGGCTTAGATAGGGGGTGGGGTCCTGGGGGGCAGTTGGGGGTTGGGGGCAGGGGTCCCAGGATGGGGTAGTCAGGGGACAAGGAGCAGCGGGGTTGGGAGTTCTTAGGGGGGCAGTCACCCAGCCCTCTCCCCTGAGCCCTGACCCCCACACATATACCACGCCCTCTGCCCTGAGCCCTGCACACCCCTCAGGCCCCTGCCCTGAGCCCTGTACCTCCCTCATACACACCCAGCTTTCTGCTTGACTCCTTCATCCCCCCCCAACCCTAGCCTTGACACCGGCACCCCCACCCATACCCAGGCCCCACTCTGCCCTGACACGTACATCCCCCCACATACCCAGCCTCCAGCCCTCTGCCCCCAGCCCTCTGGGTCCCAGCCCCGCACAGCCTGCTGCTGGTCTTGGGCTCTGGCTGACGGACCCTTGCCAGCCCGCTGCCAGCCTAGATGAACAGAACCCCAGACCGGCAGTGGGCTGAGCAGGCCAGCAGCGTAAGATCAACATTATAATTTCATTTTAAATGAAGCTTCTTAAACATTTTGAAATCCTTGTTTATTTTACAATATAACACTAGTTTAGTTATATAATGTATAGACTTATAGAGAGAGACCTTCTAAAAACATTAAAATGTATTACCGGCACCCTAAACCATAAATTAGAGTGAATAAATGAAGACTCGGCATACCGCTTCTGAAAGGTTGCCGACCCCTGGTTTATACAGAACAGACCATTAAATTCATGTATTTAAAATGCGTTCTACTCTGAAATGAGACTCTATAATATGGAATCCTGGGTCCCCCCACCCAGGGATTTCAACTGTACCTCAAATTTGTTCAGCTTCCAAACAAAAGATAATGATTTTTTTCTAACCACCGGAAAATATTGTGGTATCTGAAAATCACAATGTGCTTTTTCTGGAGTATGTACAATCCCAGAAACCAGAATTCATAAAAAAGGAAATTTCTCATGGAAATTTCAAATTTGGATAAAAAACCAAAATCATTTTGTAAAAAATTACTGATGTAATAATAAGGCTTATGTACTCAGAACATAGTTAACAACTTTATTAAAACATGAAGGAAAAATGTAACTCTCCCCCCCTATAACTTTGCCGTATAAATATCTAGAATAAAATGTGGTAAAAACTTATTTTGCAACACAAGTCTGCAGATATGATTCTGAACTTATACAGAGAATAGTTCTGAGTAAGAAGGGATCATTTTTATATAGCACTTTTTAGCATATACCTTCACTTTAAATTGTGAAACCTATTCACTGATTATAACTCCAGAAAGGAGCATTGTGATCATCTAGTCTGACCTTCTGTATAACACAAGCCACAAAACTCTCCCAAAATAGTTCCTATTTGAACTAGAACATAACTTGCAGAAAAATATCCAAGCTTGATTTAAAAATTGTTCCAACAGTTAATTACCCTCACTGTAAAAAATTTTGCACCTACTTTATAGCTTGAATTTGCTTAGCTTCAGTTTCCAGCCACTGGATCTGGTTATACCTTTTTCTACCTTTTATTATCAAACTTCTGTTCCTCAAGTACGTAGTTATAGGGTATATCTACACTGCAATTAAAAACTCGTGACTCGGGCTGCCAGGGCTCCGGCTAAGGGGCTGTTTAATTGCAGTGTAGACATTCAGGCTCAGGATGGAGTCTGGGATCTAGGACCCTGCAAGGGGGATTAAACTAAGCAGCCCCTTAGTCCGAGCCTCACAAGCCTGAGTCAGCTGGCACAGGCCAACTGCAGGTGTCTAACTTGTGGATAGACATACCCATAATCTGTGATCAAATCACCCACTAACCTTCTAATTGTTAAGCAAAACAGATTGAGCTACTTGAGTCTATCACATAAGACCTGTTTTCTAACCCTTTAATCACTCCTGTGGCTCGTCTCTGTACTCTCTCCAATCTATCAACATTCTTCTTGGACAGTGGACATAAGACCTGGATACAATTTTCCAGTAGCAGTTGCACCAGCGCCAGATACAGAGGTAATATAAACTCCTTCCTCCTATCCAAGATTTTCCTGTTTACATATAAAAGGATCACATTGGCCCTTTTGGCTAGACTGCTGCACTGGGATCTTATGCTCAGGACACAATCTCCCGTTCTGCAAGTAAGGGCTACATTCTTTGTTCCTAGATGTAGGAGTTTACACTTGATAATATTAAAACACAAACTTTGCTTGTGCCCTGTTTACTACACGATCCAGATTGCTCTGTAGCAGTGACCTGTCCTCCATTATTTACCACTTCTCCAATTTTGTCTCATCTGCATGCATTCTCAATGATGATTTTATGTTTTCTTCCAGGTCATTGATAAAAATAGCATTGGGCTGACAACCGATCCCTGCAGGACCTTTCTATAAACATATCCCCTTAGTGATGATTCCCTGTTTATAATTCCATTTTGAGACCTAACAGCCAGTTTTTAATCAATTTAATATGTGCCACGTTGATTTTGTATCATTCTAGTTTCTTAATTAGCAGGTTTATCTTCCCTGTAATTGATGTTTTGGAGCATGATACAAATGTGTCTAACCTACTGAAATATGATAAGCATCAGAATACTGGAGAATGATATAAATTGCAGTGCATTGTTGGGTTTTTGTGAACAGCCATTTTCTTCTGACTGCAATCCGAGAAAAACTCTACAACAGCATTCCCTCTGAACCTCACCAGGGACCAAGTACATGCTTCCCATGATACACAAACAAGGGAACCCAGGCAGACCCATCACACCTGGCCATGGCACTCTTACTGAAGGAATATTAGGACTCATAGAAATCATCCTCAAACCACTCATCACACAAAGGGCCAGTTTCCTGATGATACTACAAACTTCCTCCAGAATCTCTGCAACATTATTAACAATTTCCCTCAGAACACCATCCTTAACACCGTGGATGTCACCTCACTATACACCAACATCTGCCACAATGACAGCATAGTTGCCTGCCTCAAATATCTACAAGATCATGGACAACACTCAGATATCCACCCAAAACATATCACCAAACTCATCCATTTCATCCTCACCCATAACAATTTTACATTCAACAACAAACATTTAGTCTGAAACACTGGAATAGCCATGGGTACTAGGATGGTTCCCCAATATGCCAACCTCTCTATAGAAGAGTCTCTGGACAAATACATCACTAAATCAATGATATACCCAAAATACATAAATGAAATTTTCGTCCTCTGCACATCTACCAAAGTGATATATGCCATCATGTGCCAGCAATGCCCCTCTGCCATGTACATTGGCCAAACCGGACAATCTCTATGCAAAAGAATAAATGGACACAAATCTGACATCAGGAATCATAACATTCAAAAACCAGTGGGAGAACACTTCAATCTCTCTAACCACTCAGTGACAGACTTGAAGGTGGCAATTTTGCAACAAAAAAACTTCAAAAACCGACTCCAAAGAGACTGCTGAACTTGAATTAATATGCAAATTAGATACAATTAACTTAGGTTTAAACAGAGACTGGGAATGGTTGGGTCATTACACTAATTGAATCTATTTCCCTATGTTAAGTTCTCCTCACACCTTCTATGGGTCATCTCAATTATCACTTCAAAAGTTTTTTTTCTCCTGCTGATGATAGCTCATCTCAATTGATTAGACTCTTCCTGTTGGTATGCGTACTTCCACCTTTTCATGTTCTCTGTATGTATAAATATCTCCTGTCTGTGTGTTCCATTCTATGCATCTGAAGAAGTGAGCTGTAGCTCACGAAAGCTTATGCTGAAATAAATTTGTTAGTCTCTAAGGTGCCACAAGTACTCCTGTTCTTTTTGCGGATACAGACTAACATGGCTGCTACTCTGAATTCTCTGGAGAGATGACCTAAACACCCTTATAGACTTCTATCACAAATCCAACAATCACCACCCATCCATCAAACTCTCTCTAGAACATTCCTGCCCCAGCATCAACTTCCCAGACACCATGATCAGCTTCAGCAATGGATCCCCACAGACAAATATATACAAGAAGCCCACAGATTACCACACTTACTTTCACAAATCCAGTAATCACCCCAAATGCATCAAGAAATCTGTTATCTGAATTCAGAGATTCAGATACCACAACATATGCTCTGAGGAGAAAGTCCAGGATACACACCTCAAAACATTTGAAACCACTTTCACCCCATCTCCAACTGCACATCCTTAGTTGTCATCTACCACCCTGCACTGGAACTCACACATTAAATAATCACAACCCATTTTTGATGGAGACCACATCCTAAAAGCAATCTTTCCCAAACCTCCCCTTCTGGCCTTCAAACAACCCCCCAACCTTGCAACGCTCATCATCAGAAACAAGCTCCCCACAGACCAGGACCTACCAACTCAAAGCAGCACCAGACCATGCCATAACAACAAATGCAAAACCTGTTCTCCACTGCTACAATGGTCAACACCCCCCATAATACCCCTTTCAAGAGCCACGGGGTGTACACATGCCTATCACAACATGTGGTATACCTCATCCAGTGCACCCTAAATGTCCCAGTAACAACCATGCAGGTGAAAACAAAGAATCACTATGCTCTCAAATGAACTCAGACAGAAAAATGATAAAATACTAAAACACCATGTCATTCATGGGCAAACACTTTTCACACAACAATCACTCCATATCTGACATCTCAGACCTCATCCTCAAAGGAAACTGTACAACACCTTCAAAAGATGAGCCTTGAGCTGAAATTCATAACTTTACTAGACACAGTTTAAAGCCACTGCATTTATGGCTTATTACAACAATCTGTAACCAACTAATCCCCCTTTTTTGGTCCTATGACTGCAGAGATGTTAACTTGCCACTTCAGCTTGTATGATCTCTTACAATATGTGTTAACTATTTATGCTGAACAATCTGTTCCACCTTATATTTAGCCGTGACACTCTGAATACCTTTCACAGACCTGAGGAAGAGCTGTGTAGCTCAAAAGAGCTTGTCTCTTTCACCAACAGAAATTGGCCCAATAAAATATATTATCGCACCCACCTCGTCTATCATGTTTTTCCAATGTTAACTTATATCAGGTGAAGAAAAGACCAAGGGTTATGTATGAAACAATAAAATTGATCTTGAAATTTCAGCACTACCAAAGTTTCTTAATATCAAAGTCTCAAGCTGTTCAAATATTTGACGATAGCACAACAGCTTGTTTATTAATGTTTGCTTGAAAATACATTTCTCTCTCAGTGTAAAAGCCTTGGGAAAACTTTCAACATCAAGTAACAAGACTAACAGGGGGGGGGCACTGGCTTCTATCTACTGAGCATACCTTCTGTGATCTGTGTCTGACAGCCCCAAAGACCACTGATGACAGTGAGCCTTGATATGCTGACTTCCTACTGCCATCTCCGCTAGGAGATGGATAAACCTTCAGATAAATGTGTAATGAGAAACTGAGATAAGATCCTGGATCACAATCTCTGAAAAGCAAGGAGCATTTATTCTCCATTTCCTTTTTTCTGAAGTATTTTGTTTTTCCTTGTTTGTCTGTGTATTACACTATAAGGCACATTTGAATTAGCCAGAAGATATGACCCAGATGTCAATGCATTTGTAGTGGAAAGAGGCAGTTTCAGAGTCTAGTGCTTAATAAAATGTTTGCCTGATTTCCTACAGCTGTTATCCATGTGTTATGTCAGGGTAGCTGAATCACAGCATAGTTCAAGAACCGAACCAAGCATGCCGAAAACGCAAATCACCAAGTTACTTTAATGTGGGATGTAAGAGCAAGGGAGCATTAAGGGCTAGTGCTGATAAATAAGCACTATATTAGCCACCATATTTTGGGTTCTGAAACCAAAAACCTACTAAACATATGCATTTGCCATACTTAATTACACTGCCCTGATTTACTAACTACTGTCTCCTCTTTCCCATGACATGATGCGTTTATATAATGTATTTTAAAAAGGACAAAATAAAATCAATGATTTAAAATACATATGAAGCATAACTACTTCAGTCTGTGCTCTGCGTCTTAGCCTAGTTCAGTACCATGGCAACATGTGCATTTCAGTCTGCGGGTCAGCTCTGGGCCAAACAAGAAAATTTCTTGTTTTGGAGGGAGATGTAAAATGGACAAAAATTGATGAGCCCTGGTGAGACTAGATATCTGTCGTTTCCTTAGGAGTTTGGCACTCTTCAGTCAATGACGTAGTCTCCACAAATTCAAGGAATATAGGAGCTTAAGAAAAGTATGCCACTTGCCATCTAGCACTGTCTAGCTCATTCGCTTGCTATTCTTTGGAGAAAGACTCTTTGCCTAAATTTATCATTGTTCAGTGCTATCAGTACAACAATTTCAAATAAGCGTCAAGTACATTTAAAAAAATAAAATAAAAACAAGCATCTGGTAAAATGGTAAGTGACTCCATTATTTACATTTTCAGTGGGATAAAGAAAATAAAGTCTTGGCTATCCAGACAAATAGTTAATAGAAAAATATGTAAAACTTACTAAGGAATAAAAATAAATTGTAAGAACACTTAGATGACTAGGTATAAGATGATAAGACAAATTCTTCTCTGGTGGTATTCCAGTGACCTCCGATTTATATCATGATTTAAAAGTACAGAAATATTGTGAGAGACATATTTCTAGAACCAGTTGCATAAAAGCCTTAAAAGGGTTTTGTACACAGCATGGTGTAACTGGCTGATCCTGTCCAACAAAACTCCGGAAAAGCTCATTAATCAGCAGCACAAAGCCCACACTCTAGGGTTTTGTGTTTATGTTTCCATAATTTGTTAATATAAACTGTGCACAATATTTTTCAACCTACAGTTGCTTTGGTATTTACTGATCTTCCTCGAAATAGCTTCCTGTGAGATAAATAATTAGAAAATAGAATTTTCCCATTCCTAAATATTAATTCCTACCATTAACTTCTTTACGGAAGATAGCCAAAGAGGTTTGGTAATAATTCAGACTCTTGCATGGTATGTACGTTAACAATCCTGCAATTTGCCACCTCCAAGCCACTTTTACACGAGGCAACAGAATCACTTCACTACAAAAAATCTTTAAGGCCCATACAAACAGGTTGCTAAAGAAATCCTTTCAAGTCCCAAAATGTTATGGGCTACGCTGTGATGAACATCCACACAGAGAAATAAGAACCACCCATCCCCCTTAAACCTCTATATGGTCCACTGGACAAGAGCTTTCAAGTGTTCCAGGTTTTGCAGGATATCACCTGAATCAGGCTTCCTGTTCTGTCAAATCAGGCCATGTCCCCCCTTCCCCCAAAGAAAGAGGAACTATGCCCTACCCTAGAAGGCAGCCAAGTATCATTCCCCATTCAGATAGAAATAGGATCCAGTCCACAAATATGGCAGACTTAGGTGTGTGTTAGTCCCTGAGGATGTGGATGAGACCCACCAGCCAGACACCTGGGAAAGAATTCTCTGTAGTGACCCAAAGCCATTCCCATCTAGGTGTCCTATCTGCAGGCATGGGAGATATTTGCTAACAGCAGTTATGGATGGGCTATATGCAATTGTAGGCAAATTTACCAAGCTCAGTGATGAAAAAAGATAGGCTGCTTTTCCCCATTACTGCTCCTCCTCTGATGATTATACCAGAGTCAAGGATATAATCTTTCTGAGCTGACAAACATATCTATACAAATGTACATGCCAACACGCTCTGTACCAACACGAGGATTTACAGCACCTGAAAATTCATGCAAAGGACTGAACATAGGAATGAAGCTCCCCAATTTCACACTTTGTGTCTAAGCAGTAGGGATACTCAGAAAATATGCACTGGGTTTGAGAATATCAAAGTAAGCCAGTTGCTGTTTAAGATTAAAACACGCTTCTTTTGTAATGCGAGATTATGAAAAATAATAACTTCCCATTATTTAACAGCTTTAATGAGCTGCACATCTTAAAGAAACTTGTGTTCAATGAATTATGAAGAGCTGCAGAAGAATGATGGTGAGTGGCCTGTATAATATCTGTTACTTATTGGGAGAGCAGGTGAGGAGAAGGAAGTTGGCAAAGGAGAGGATATATGGGCATGTGTTGAGTACAGATTGTGCAGAAATGGGGAGGGACAGAGGAGGGGTTTGAAAAGTGCAAACTGTGCAATAGAGTATGAGCAAAGGACTGTGCCTCTTAATGTTGAAGGTGTAATGCTGTGCAAAGCATCAAGGGGAAATATATTCTGCATGTCAGTTCATAATTGGATTTCTCTCCATCATGCATCCTACATGATTCTCTCTAGCCTAACAGTTTCCACACTACAGAAAAAGAAGACAAGCGGAGTACAGCAAACCTGAGCTAAAGCCCTCCTCGCCTTCTCAGATGGTAAGGAGTATGTCTAGCAGTTAAAGTTCCCCCAGCTGCCTCCCTAGCTTGCTGCTTGACCTTGGGCAAATCACTTCATCTGCTGTGTCTCCGGTCACACGTCAGTAAATCAGGGATACAATACCTTCCTCAAAGGCTGTCATTCTTACAAGAGCAATGTGAGCTCCTCTGATGAGAAATTCAATCGAAGTATATATTAATATTGCAGTTCAGCTAGAAGATATTATCCCCAAACTCCTCCCAGCTTATCATATTCTCTTATTTGTACATGTTAAATAAACTGTATAATGATGATGTAAAATACTGATATAAAATGATGGGCATTTATGGGGACACATCCACACTAACTTTTGAGCAGACATTATTTCCCTCAGATGAAAGGAAAGATTGTGTTCATTTCTGGTCGTCTTCTGCTCTGTGGGTATTGCAGTGGCTAAAATACTGTAAGGGCAGCACATTCAGCCCAGCAGTTGAAAAGAGAGTGCCTCATTTCACTGAAAGGCAGCCTCTATAGCACATTAAGGAGTGGCACTGATAGATTCACAGAGTGCCAGGGTCTACTTGCCTGCAAAATTATTGGTTAAAATGAAGGGCTCTAAGCAGTTGTCGTACTGGAGAAGATAGCAATTAGAGGAATTCAACTGCCTGTCCATCCTGAAATATAAGAGGAAGCAAAGACTAGTTCATGGACAGAGGACGTCTCACTATTTTGAACTTACATCCAAGAATCTGAAACTGGTTTATGAACGCCACTTCCGAGGTACTTTGGGCACATATTGTTATCAAGAAAAAGGATGGTGCAGTGATTAGGGTGCTAGTCAATGACATGGGAGACCTGGATTCAAATTCCTGCTCTACCACTGACTTCTTGTGTGACTGTAGTCTCTTTGTGCCTCACTTCCCCATTTGTACAATGGGAATATTCATACTCATGTATTAGCAGGAATGTTGCCAGCAAGACAAAGTAATTCTTCTGCATTACTCCATGCTGATTTGGCCTCAAGTAGAGTATTGTGTCCAGTTCTGGGTACCACATCTCAGGAAAGATATGGAAAAATTGGAGATAGTCCAGAGAAGAGCAACACAAATGACTGAAGGCCTAGAAAACATGATCTATGAGGGAAGATTGAAAAAATTGGATTTGTTTAGCCTGGAGACGAGAAGACTGAGAGGGGACATGGTAACAGATTTCAAGTACATAAAAGGCTTTTACAAGAAGGTGGGGAGAAAAATTGTTCTTGTTAACCTCTGAGGCTAGGACAACACAATGGCTTAAATTGCAGCAAGGGAGGTTTAGGTTGGACATTAGGAAAAACTTCCTGTCAGGGTAACTAAGCACTGGAATAAATTGCCTTGGGAAGTTGTGGAATCTCCATCATTGCAGATTTTTAAGAGCAGGTTGGACAAACACCTGTCAGGGATGGTCTAGATAATACTTAGTTCTGCCATAAGTACAGGTCTCGAGATCCTGTCCAGTTCTACAATTCTGTGGTACCTTTCTGCCTCACAGGGGTGTTGTGAGGATGAAGATTGTGAGGCACTCAAATAACACAATGATGGAGTCACAGAAGTATCTCAAATAGATTATGCTCATTTTTACCAGATGGACCACAGCGGGATTATGCAACTCACCATGCAGGAAATATGTGGCAGAGCTACAAAGAGAATTCCTACATCCCACCCTGTGCTTTAATCACTAGACACAAGCTTCAGCATGAAGATTTTATTACAACAAATAATGACAATCTAGACACATGACCAAAATGGCTGCAAATAAAAAGTAAAATGAATATAAAAACAATCTATCACACCCCTTCTCCTTACTATTACTAGGGCCCTATCAAATTCACAGCCATGAAAAAAATGCATCACAAACCATGAAATCTGGTCTCCCACCCCCCGTGAAATCTGGTCTTGTGTGTGCTTTTACCCTATACTATACAGACTTGGTGGGGGAGAACAGCGTTTCACAAATTGGGTTCCTGACCCAAAAGGGAGTTGCGGGGGGGGGGGGGGAGTGTCACAAGGTTATGGGGGGGGGGGTGTCACGGTATTGCTACCTTCTTTTCTGTGCTGCCTTCAGATCTGTGTGGCTAGAGAGCTGCAGCTGTTAGCCTGGCGCCAAGCTCTGTAGGCAGCACTGCCAGCAGGAGTGCAGAAGTAAGAGTGGCAATACCATACCATGCCACCCTTACTTCTGCACTGCTGCCTTCAGAACTGGGCAGCCGGAGAGTGGCAGCTGCTGACTGAGGGCCCAGCTCTGCAGGCAGCAGCACAGAAGTAAGGGTAGCAATACAATACCATGCCATTCTTACTTCTGGGCTGCTGCTCGTGGTGGCTCTGCCTTCAGAGTTAGGCTCCCAGCCAGCAGCCGCTGCTCTCCGGCTGCCCAGCTCTGAAGGTAGCACTGCCACCAACAGCAGCGCAGAAGTAAGGGTAGCAGTATCACAACACCCCACACATACAATAACTTTGCGACTCCCCTCCCAACTCCTTTTTGGGTCAGGACCCCTACAATTCCAACTCTGTAAAATTTCAGATTTAAATAGCTGAAATCATTAAATCTATTATTTCTAAATGCTAGGTCCGTGAAATTCATAAAAATTGAACCATGAATTGGGTAGGGCCTTAACTATTATACAAAATGACTGCAAATACCACGGGTATGCGAACTTCAACAAGGGCTGCTGAAACCAGCCAGGGACAGGGCTGCCCATTGCTTCTAACTCCTTAAGCACTTATTAGGGGAGGATGGAGACATGAGGTCTAATTCTATGTTCTATTGTGCTTCTGTAGGTATTATACCACACTGATCACCAGGGGGTCCAAATGCCTTACATTGCCTGCCCCAGTTTTACACCACTCTGATAAGTAATGACTTTAGCTGCAGCTACTCTGATTTCGACTGCCATAGCTGAGAGCAGAAACCAATCATGCTCTGTGGGTGATCTCAAGAACACACTGAAACACTTAGCCAAGGAATAGTAGTTAAGGAGACATAAATGAGGGGGAAGGGGATTGGTGTGTGTTTGTTTGTTTATAACAACTGATCACGGAGACAGTCTCCTGCAGGAACTCAGAGCGAGACATGCAAAAAAGTTAGGCCAACAGGCACTGTGAATGCTCAGAACTTCTGAAAATCAGGTCACTTATTTAGGTGCCTCACTAAGGATTTAGAAGGCTAGCTTTAGTTTCCTTTAAAAAACATCATTACCCCAAAAGTTACTATTTTCCATATTGTTTTAAAAGGCTCTCTATTTTTAGTGTTCACACCTTACAAACCCTTAGTCACAAGGCTTTTCTAGTCTGAATCATCTGAATGAGCATCCAACTCTTGAGTAATGCCCCAACTTTTAACTGCAAATCACCTTGTGCACAATTTTTGAGAGACATGTGTGGTCCAGTGAAGGAGCAAGAGCCAGGAACCTAGAAGGGTTAGTTCCAGCTTTGAAATGGTTCCTTCTACGCTCTGGGGAAACTGCCTTAACTCAGTTTCCCCACCTGTAAAATGGGTCTAATAATACTCTCATGAGAACTCTGTGAGGTAAGTATCTTAATGTTTGTAAAGGTCTTCAAAGAAGGAAAGTGCCAGCTATTAATAATATAGTTTTATTACTGATACATTTAAATACAGACACTACAAAAATGCTTACCTCTATTTATTAAGTAAAACTTCTCATCCTAACAGAGGATGCTTGTTCATGAACTTTTCTGTTAGGCTATATGCAATTTATGGTATATGATTGTTATTTAAATCACAAGAGATCGCTCCTCCTTCCTGGGTGAATGGCAAACTTTTTAAACTGAAGAGTGAACAGCGGTCAGTGAATACTCTTACTTGCCTTCAATTTCCCTTGGTTGACTGAGAAGATGAGTAGTGGTCATTATATTACACACACACACACACACACACACACACACGCAGAACAGCAATTCCCCAAACATTTGCACAAAACCCCATTCTTGTGAATGGCAAAATAAAAGGGGTATGAACATGTTTTAACTGCACAACAGTTTGCAGTTAGAACCAAGGTTTGCAAACACTAGGCTGAATCCTCAGGAGGAAAGCATCACCTCCACATCTTATCAGAAGGCTACAAAGGAGGGTTTATGGCATCTTTCTCCCTAATCCCCCATTTTGGGAGTAACCAAGGCCCCATTTAACTCAGAGAAATATAGAACAGCCTCAGGGCTGCTCTACACTATACTAACCTCTAATGGCCACTATGCTAGTGGGGACTGTAAAAGCAGAACCCATGCACACATCCCTTCTGTCCTGGTAAACACACCATACTGCGGGTGCTGAGTGGGGATGATGTACAGCTGGGCTTGATCTGATCCACTACTTTTTAGATAGTTTTCAAACAGCTCTAGTGAAAGACTATATGTTTAATTAGCAGATTGAGACGGTTAACAGAATTGGTATGTTCAGTCGAATGTAAAGATAACAAGGGAGAAGATTGAGTCAAGGGAGACATACACAAAACAAAAACAAAAAGGGATGAAAAGTACAGGGATGCAAAGTACTTATTCTTAATAGTGAAAGACAGAATAAGTAGTAATGGGTTTTATAATGTTCATAAAGCATGCAGGAAATAGGTTGGTTGAAAAGAAGAAACAGCTCTTTTGACCACATTAGTACCCACCTAAGAATGAGTCAGCTTAGGCTTCTGGGAAGTTCACACTGGGCATGCCCAGATAGCTAATATATGTGTTTGCATAAACACTTCCATACAAAAATTCTCTCTCTTAAATAGTATGGTTGCTCCAACACTAATAATATGACACCTGTCAGTGCATCAGGGAATAATTGAAGCAAAAACTAGTAACATCTGTACTGAAAATAGTACAGGCAATTAAAATAACTGCTAGATAAAGTCATGAAATTGCATTTCATTGAGAGCGAGTGAGAGAGAGATAATCCTACAACAATATCAGAATGGGCAGTGGGATTCCTTCTACCACCAAGTATTTTATGAAGCTACAAATCATATGAAAGTTGTTAAAAACTATGTCATCCTGTTAAAACCAGCTATGTTCTTAATACCTGTAAAATGTGACTGTCCCAATGAACTGTGTATTTAATGTACAAACCTAAAACACGTCTGAGGATGATACATTGACTTATTCTACTAATTCCATTTCTGTGCAATTTCAACTAAAACAGTACTTACAAATGAGAGAAGCTTTTGATTTTTTTAATCTTCAAAAATTAACCGTGAATACTCAGATAACTCTACTTCAAATGGAAATAAAGAAATTATTTAACATCATGGATAAATACATTTCCAGATTATATTGTCACCCATAGACTTTACCTGGAATACTGCATTTCGATCTGGTCACCTCCATACCAGCAGCATGTAAATAAACTGTAGGGAGTTCAGCGATGAGCAACCAAACTGAACAGGTGTCAGGAGGAATGTTTTTTTTTTCAAGAAAAGATTGAAAGAGATAAATATGTATGTTGAGCTGAGCAAGTACTAAAGATAAGGGCATGAGAACATTATACTTTAATATCTGAAGAGCGTTAAGAAAATACCGAAGAGGGGGATTAATTAATTAGAGTGGTACTTGGGTGCAGGGTGTGTGTGTATAGATAATGGGATTAAATTAGGGAAAGTAAAATTTAGGATGACAAAAAAAAATCCTAATAATGAGATTAATTATTTGGGGAAATAGTCTCCCAGGTGAAGTGATAGAAGGACCTGCATATAGGACTTTTAAAATTAGGCTGGACAAAGGCACTGATACATAACACATAACATACACTCTCTCTCTCTAGGGGATAATACAGCACTGGCAGAGGATGGGAAGGGGACACTCTTTGTCCGATCTGCTATCTTTTCCATCTCTAATTCCATTATTACTACCAACAGATTTATCATGAACTGTACAAAATATCACATACAACTAAAGAATTAAACTTGGAAGCTTTACCCCTATGGAGAAGTGGTGGTAGCAGAAATGGTTGGTTCAATAGAGACATCATGGTCTCTAGGGGACAACAAGACATCAGTAGAGCTGGGCTCTATTCTCAATTCTGTTGTTATTCCACTACATGACCGCTCTGTGCCTTAGTTTCCCTTCTCTGTAAAATGGCTGGCAATGGCACTTAACAACATAGGTGCAGCACTTTGAGATCTATGGAGAAATAGCACTGTCAGTGGGTCACTCAGTGCTGCAGCACCTCCCAGCATCAGGACGTGGCCTTGCAGGGGTCTCATCTCTATCTCCCGGTTGGTCCCCACATTGGCCTTGCAATGGCCTGTCTCTTTGTGGGTCTTCTGTAGCCCATCAGTTCAGTCCCCTTCCAGGATAATCAAAGTCAAACTATAAATCCAAATAAATATCCAAACCAATAATTCTTCTGACCCTCTGGTATGGCCATCCTCTGCTCTTTGCCTATTCCCAGGCCCTGAAGGGTTCTATAAAAGAACTGTTTCTCTCTCCCCGCCAAGGGCTCTGGCAGCTTCCCTTGGGGATCTCCCTACTTCTTACAGGACCTACCTCTGGGCCTCCCACAGGAGCTTGACTTGCTCCCTGTGGAGTTGTCCAACCTTCACCAGGCCCTTCCCAGAGAGAGGGAACCCCCCTGCTCCTCTCTCTGTGTCTTCTTTCTCTCGCTCGCTCTCGGTAGTTCTCCCTCACACTCCCACAGCTGGGACCAGATCACTATGGTAATAGAGTCCATATCAGGATCAGCTGGGGGTTAAATTGCTAAGTCACAGGCCAGGCTGAGCCTAATGTCCCTTAAAGGGCCAGCCAGCTTGTGGCAACTATTATTATAATGAAGGCTATAAGAAAGTCATGATTTGGTTTGGTTCAAAAGTTGCAGCCACAGTTTGTTGAAGTCTCAATTTTGTTGCGGGGCCAAATTTGAGTGTCCCGGGTCACAATGCTGGTGCACAGAGTCACAATGCCATTCACATTGGAGGCAGCTATACAAAGTTTTGGTGTGTGTCAAAAGTTGTAGTTTCCACAACAAAACTGTGACCTGTGATTTTCTTATACTCTTAATTTTAATTGTTAGTTAGTGATCTTGGAAGTAAGATAAATGGCTCCAGAGCATACGCTCACATGTATGTTAATGTAAATGTTTGGGTTACTACAGTACTCTTGTTAAATAGAAGTTCCTGGAATAAATGACTGGTCATCTGAGAGGACTACTGTTGTTGCTGCATCCTAATTTCAGTTAATAAAAGTCATGCAAACCAGCTATCCCCACTATAAAACAAAAAAGATTTCCGAAGAAGGATTGCAATGTAAAATAACCCACAGAAGTAATGGGGTTGTTTGTTTGCAGAAGAGCATACAGTAAAAAGTGGAAAGTATCGGTTTTGTCGCAAAGTGAACCTGTACTGAATTGCATTTCTCAAGATCCTGCTCTCATCTCAAGACCAAACGTTAACAAAAGCATTAGACCGCAGAGACCACAATAGGATGAACAGTGCATGCTTAATGACTGACAAGTCAGTCATCCATGTGAAAAAAATAAGGGTTCACAGTCATAGCGTTATCAGGAAATTTGAGACTTTAAACTGGAAGCAATTTGTTCAATGGCTATTTTGACCATACCATTTCCTAATCTTAGTTCCCATAAAGTTTGGCTGGGAGCCAGCTGGAATGGTTCATTTCAGCTGCACAGACATCTTCCACAGAGGAAATAAAAGAATTTTAAACCCTGGAGTCATTTCCTTGGGTTCTCGGCTCATTCAGGAAAAAATGTCCTTTTGGTCAATGATATCTCTAACTTAATTCCTGCAGCATGACTTTGATAAAAAGTCTTTGTGGGAAACTTTTTCTGAAGGATTGGAATTGTTCCCTATAAGCTCCATGCCAGTTACTGTAAAATACATCTTTTCATTTCAGATTCTTATAAAAACTATCAGAGGGGTAGCCGTGTTAGTCTGGATCTGTAAAAGCAGCAAAGAGTCCGACAAAGTGGGTATTCACCCACGAAAGCTCATGCTCAAATACGTCTGTTAGTCTATAAGGTGCCACAGGACTCTTTGCTGCTTTTATAAAAACTAAAGATCCTCAATACTATGACATTAACCTGAGACACATAAGGGGCAAAGATTTAGAAAGCCCTTACTCACAGTAGGAGTCCTCTTAAAATGCAGAGAGCTACTCACGCAATTAAAGGGTTGGAAAATTGGGCCTCCAAGTGATCAGGAATTGGCATACATGTTGTGTCTGTATAATATTTTCATGCATCTTCAAACAGTTAAGGGTGCAACCCAAATGGGTAATTACATACACATCTATTCACATTCCCTCGTTTTGGGCAAGCAAAGGGCCATATGCATAGTTTGCAGGAGCAGCTCACCAATATTTGAAAATTTGGCTCCAACTGTGGAGAGTGATCCAAAAGGATATAATAAAGAATGTTTAAAACAAACCAGACAAGATTAATGCTATGTTAGGATGTCTTCAAATGAGCATTAGATCCAACACTCCAGCCTCCCATTTGAAAATGTAGCAGAAGAGTTTTACTGAAATAATGGAGACAGTATTTCGGATATGATACGATACTCTAAGTGATAATGGTCAAAGTCATTTGACATGAGGCAGTCCTGGAACACTACTTGTATGCGGTTACAGAGGAGGAAGGAAGCAGTATAGCATCTCAAACATATCCTCAAGCTCAGGACTGTGATATTTCTGAAAACACTGCAGTAAAAAATGCCAAAGCATGTGGCTTGGTATCTTTGGTTCATTCACGCAGCCTGTGATCTGAAATATTATATGTTCTTTGTCCTAGCATGAACTCTGGAGCATCAGGAAGTTTCAATTTCAGAATTCCCCATCTGAAATATGTTTTGTGAAGAAGATTGAAATTTGTTAGGCCCCAATTCAGCATGATGCTTCAACACATACTTAATTCTAAGCTTAAGTGCCTGGTTGAATCAGAGCCAATGTTCTTAATATAACCTTTTATATACTAAGATGAGGGCAGAATAAAGGATATATACAAAATGGAAAACATTAATGACTTTAGCTACACTGAGAACTTGGAATGTCAATCATGAATTTTTAAGTTATTTATTCCTGGAATGAATGCACGTAGTTCAATATAACATTTTAATTATTAATTATGTGTGAAGGTGGATCTTTCCAAATTATCATTTAATTATAAATATAAAAAATATATATTCTCTCAAGGGCTGACAATTCTCTCATAGCTGTGACCCAATCTGCTACATGAGATGGAGCAATATGTCACCTTCTAATACATTACTACTTGAAAAAAAGATTGATATCTAAATCACAAGCTAGTTGATCCTAGCTGCAAGATTCTTACACAAGGAAACGATCTGTGTTCAAATTAAAGGCCTTATTCTTTCACCATATCTTTGTGTCATGGCTAACTAGCAACTAGAGCGACAATCTATCACACAGTTATCTACTAGAGGAAAGATAAGCTATAAAAATAGGACATCAGTTTCATCTTGTTAAGGCATTCTGGAAGCTATCTGATTAAAAAAAAATAAGGAAGTAGCCCTATTATATACTTTATTTTGCACATCTTTTGACTCAAAGTTTTCTTTGTTTATACCCTAATTTACCATGATAAACTAATGAGGCAGCAACACTGATGCAACATAAGAAATGAAAAGCTTATGTGAAGTTTAAAAAATAGCTAATGTTTATGTGGATAAAATGGAAGAGCATTGGAATCATAACATGTAACATTTTTTAGTTATATGTAAATTCAAACCAAATGTTAACTGAAAGTTTCTCCCTTTTACATTCCACTCTTCCCTCCCCAAGGAATGCCAAACCCAGGAGCAGAGTGTCAGTAAAAAGGCTGTCTGTACAGGAACAGACACAAAATTTCTGGTTTCACTTAGTCCTATGGGCACATGTGCTTTCATTCTTCTCTTAAACACAATGGGAACACTGGGCTTTAAAGTCATAATCTGAAAATCCCATTTTGTTATGAGTTTTATTAATATGAGGTTGTTGTATCACGAGTCTAACTGAGCTCAATAAAGGAGACTCGGGTTTATTGGAGAGAAACACATCCCTGGAAAATCTGAACTCCTGAGCTACAGGTGAGGCTGCACGGTAACTTTGTGGGCGTAGTGCCCTGCAGTAACAAGGGTGGTACAGGCAGTTCTGACATTTGCTGGACTGGTGGTCGAGGTACCGAAGACACAGCAGATGCTGCAGGAGGTACCAACTTCTTTGGATTAGTCCCTAGAGTCTGCAACACCTCGGTCATGCTTCAATGGACTGGAGGCAACAGTACTGTGGGTACTATGTGATTCTGAGGAACTCAAGAACTTCAACTTAGAGCTCTTGGTATTGAGATCTCTTGAAGCTTCCCTGGAAGTCTTTAAGGGGTGCAAAGCCTTCAATAAGGCAGATCTCTTAGAGCTATGTTCTTTCTGAGGAGATTTCATAATCTTCTTGGTAGAAGTTTTTCTCATGTCACTTGCAGGTCTGCTGAAGGCTGCTGGGACACTGTGGTCGGAGGCTACTATACAAGGGAGGTCTCCAGGCCTGGATCTGAAGCCGGTTGAACAGGGAGCCATTTATGACAAAATTTGCCTGATTTTGAGTTTGCAAAATTTGATCAAATTGGAGAAATTTTACAAACCTTTTCATTAAACTATTTCACTCTCTTTGGACACTTGCAAAAAACTCAGAAAGCTTCTCTTACAAAAAAAAGAAGAGTGCATGTGAATTCAGAAAATGTCGCTGGAGGAAGAGGAGATGGTTTCTAAACATAATACAGCTAGTGGATTAAACTCACTGATGAGAATCTAGCTGTCCCATCTCCCACGTTCTAGTTCCACCTCTATCAATGACTAGATTTAATCACATAGGGCTAGATTGTGACATTACGATCTAGCCCAAAGTAAAAAATGGTTATCTACCTTTTTGTAACTGTTGTTCTTCAAGATGTGTTGCTCGTTCCATTCTAGGTGTGCGCGCGCCCTGGTGCACAGTTGTCGGAGATTTTTGCCTTAGCGGTATCCATAAGGCCGGCTGTGGTGCCCCCTTGAGTGCTGCACTCATGCATCGGTATATCAGGTGCCAGCGGCTGTATGCCCTCTCAGTTCTTTCTTGCTGGCAATTCCGACAGAAGGGCAGGAGAGTGGGTAATGAAATGGACATGAGCAACACATCTCGAAGAACAACAGTTAGGAAAAGGTAGGTAACCGGTTTTTCTTCTTTGAGTGCTTGCTCATGTCAATTCCATTCTAGATGACTCACAAGCAGTGTCCATAGAGGTGGGCTCGGAGTTCATGGTCTTGCAGCTTGCAGCACAGCTCTGCCAAAGCCAGCATTGTCTCGAGCTCACTGGGTAAGCGCATAATGAGACACAAACAGGTGGACAGTCGACCAGGTAGCAGCCCTACAGATCTCTTAGATTGGTACCTGTGCCAGGAAGGCCACTGACAATGCTTGTGCTCTAATTGAGTGCGCCATCGTGATTGCCGGTGGAGGCACCTTCGCCAGCTCATAGCAGTAGTGGATGTAGGCCTTGATCCAGGATGAAATCTTCTGAGCAGACACTGGATGACCTTTCATTCAGTCTGCCATTGCAATGAACAACTGCATTGACTTATGGTACGGTTTTGTTCTATGTAGAAGTCCAGTGCCCTCCTGATGTCCAGGGTGTGCAGCCTGTGCTCCTCATCTGAGCTATGAGATTTCAGAAAAAGGACGGGTAAGTATACGTCGGGGCTAGTATGAAACTGGGAAATGACCTTGGGCAGAAACGCTGGGTGCAGTCACAACTGGACCTTATTCTTATAGAAGGTTCTGAAGTAAATGCCCTGATTTCAGACACCCTGTGGGCAGACGTTATCGCAACCAGGAATGAAACCTTCCAGGAGAGAGCAGGAAGCCAGACGCTTGAACGGAGGCTCCATGAGCCTCAAAAGCATGAGATTCAGGTCCCAGGGAGGGATGGGAACCCAGATATGCAGATAGAGACAATCCAGACCTTTCAAAAACAGGCCATCATGTCGTGAGCGAAGATCGACCTGCCTTAGAATGGAAAGTGGAAAGCAGAGATATCAACTAGGTGGACCTTAATCGATTACAGGGACAAACCTTGGAGCTTGAGGTGCAGCAGAAAATCCAGGATCTCCTGCAGAGAGGCCTGCGAGGCCCAGATACACCATTCCGAGGCCCAGCATATGAACCTTTTCCATTTGGCCAGATAAGTCGCTCTGATGAAGGGTTTCAATGGTTCTAGGAGGCTGCTGTGGTTCTGGAACAGCAGATCTGGCCAGTGGGGCAGCTACCAAAAGGTTCAGCAACATGCCAAACCAGTGCTGGCAAGGCCATGCAAGGGCTATTAGGATAATTTTCGCCCTGTCCTTCTTAATCTTCACAAGGACCCTATGAATTAACGGCACTGGTGGAAAGACATACATCAGCGTCCCCGACCATGGAATGAGAAAGGCTGTGATGGGGGCCCCTGTCCATCCCCCAGATCTAACAGAACACATGGCATTTCATGTTCTGCCTAGAAGTGAACAGATTCACCTGGGGAGTTCCCCACCTCTGGAAAAATTATGCTGACCGCCTCCAGATGGAGCGACCACTCACGGCGAGATGAGAAAGTTCTGCTGAGGTGATCTGCTAAGAGGCTCCTGGTTCTGGGCAGGTGTGCGGCAATCAGATGAATGGCATACCGCACACAAAAATCCCTAAGGAGGAGAGCTTCTTGACAAAGGGCCGACAACCTGGCTCCGCCCTGCTTGTTGATGTAATACATTGTGGTGGTATTATACCTCAGGATCTGCACCACCTTGCCCTTACGGTGGAGCAAGAAAGCCTGGCAGGCCAGGCGAACTGCTCTGAGCTCCCTGATATTGACCTGGAGGGCGAGGTTGTCCCACAACCAGCAGCACTGGGTGCTTAGCTCACTCAGGTGGGCTCCGCAGCCCAGGTCTGAAGCATCAGAGACCAGGGTCAATGGTGGGGATGGGGTTGTGAAGGGAACTCCCTCCAATACCAACCTGGGGTCCAACCACCAATCCAGGGATGACCAGATGTGATCCGACACCATGACTACCCAGTATAGGTTGTACTTGTTAGGGATGTAGACCAATGCCAGCCACGCTTACAGATGCCAGAGATGGAGCCGGGCTTGACTGACCAGGTATGTGCAGGTGGCCATGTAGCCCAACAACCGTAGGCAGGTATGAGCTGTGATGAGTGGATGTCTCTTTACATGGGAGATCCGGTCCGACATGGCATAAAAACATTCTTCTGGAAGGAAGGATCTGCCTTGCATGGAGTTGAGAACTGCCCCAATGAATTCTATTTGCTGGACCAGCATTAAGGTGGATTTTTTCTCGTTTATTAACAGGCCCAGGTCATGGCAGGTGGAACGCACCAGATCGAGGCTCCTCTGCACTTGCTCCCGAGACCTACCCTTGATGAGCCAGTTGTCAAGATACGGGAAGACCTGGACTCCTCAATGTCTCAGGTAAGCAGCCACTGGCGGCATACACTTTGTGAACACCCTTGGGGCCCAAGAAAGGCCGAAGGGCAGTGCCGTGAATTTAAAATGGCGCCCGCCCACTATGAAACGGAGAACATAAGAATGGCCATACTGGGTCAGACCAAAGATCCATCCAGCCCCGTATCCTGTCTGCCAACAGTGGCCAATGCCAGGTGCCCCAGAGGGAGTGAACCTAACAGGTAATGATCAAGTGAGCTCTCTCCTGCCATCCATCTCCACCCTCTGACAAACAGAGGCTAGGGACACCACTCCTTACCAGTGGCGTAGCTGGTTTTTTAACAGCAGGGGCAAGCAAAACAAAAAAGCCTCCCCTCCTTCCTTCTCCCTCCGCCCCACCCCGCCCTCCAGCCAGCCATCCGTACCCCCCCCCCTGGCTGGCTCCTCCGGCCACACTGCGCTGCCGCCCCTCCCCGCCGCCCCCACCCGCTGCTGACAGGGAGGCTGGGAGGAGGGAGGAGGGGGAGGGGGAGGTGGAGGGAGGGAAAGGGAGAGGGGCAGGAGAGGAGGAGGTTAGAGGGGGGAGGGGCTGGGGCTGGAGGGGAGCTGGCTGGCCAGGGGGAGGGCTGCTGCCCTGGGAGGGGCCTCTAGGATGGGGGGATGGGGGCAAGGCAGGCGAGCCCCGCCAGCGCGGGCCCCAGCTGCCATGCCGCATGCCGCGCCGCCGCCGCCCCATGGCTCCTTCCTGCCGGTGCAGTGCTGGGCTGGCGGGGCGCTGCTTCTGCCCCCTTCGAGCTATCTCCTCTTCCTGCTGGGAACACAGCTGCTGCGGGGGGGGGGGGGGGGAGCGGCAGGGCGGTGAGGCAGAGGAGCCCATGAGGCGCCACTTTTTTAAAAAATGTGGGGAGGAGACGCAGCTGCTTCTGATGCATCCCACTAGCTACTGTTCCTTACCCATCCTGGCTAATAGCACAAATGGATTAAATGGACATAAATTTATTTATCTTATCTAATTTAGCCTTCATAACTCCCTAGCCTTCACTCTCACCTCAGGCTCAGAGTTCCACAGAGACTGGCACTTGTGTGTGTTTCTTTTATTTGTTTTTTTGAGATGAGGCGACCACTTCTGTATGCAGTATTCAAGATGTGGGCGTACCATGGATTTATATAAGGCAATACGATATTCTCCATCTTATTCTCTACCCCTCTTTTAATGATTCCTAACATCCTGTTTGCTTTTTTGACTGCCACTGCACACTGTGCACGTGTGGATGTCTTCAGAGAACTATCCACGATGATTCGAAGATCTCTTTCCTAATTACTTGTAGCTAAATTAGCCCCCATCATATTGTATGTATATTTGGGGTTATTTTTTCCAATGTGCATTACTTTACATTTATCCACATTAAATTTCATTTGCCATTTTGTTGCCCAATCACTTAGTTTAGTGAGATCTTTTAGAAGTTCTTCACAGTTTGCTTTGGTCTTAACTATCTTGAGCAGTTTAGTATCATCTGCAAACTTTGCCACCTCATTGTTTAACCCGTTCTCCAGATCATTTGTGAATAAGTTGAATAGGATTGGTCCTAGGACTGGTCCTTGAGGAATACCACTAGTTACCTACCCCTCTCCATTCTGAAAATTTACCATTTATTCCTACCCTTTGCTCCCTGTCTTTTAACCAGTTCTCAATCCATGAAAGGATCTTCCCTCTTATTCCATGACAACTTAATTTACGTAAGAGCCCTTGGTGAGGGACCTTGTCAAAGGCTTTCTGGAAATCTAAGTACATTATGTCCACTGGATCCCCCTTGTCCACATATTTGTTGACCCCTTCAAAGAACAGAAACCATGTTGACTTTTGCCCAACAATTTATGTTCTTCTATGTGTCTGACAATTTTATTCTTTACTACTGTTTCAACTAATTTGCCCAGTACTGACGTTAGACTTGCCAGTCTGTAATTGCCAGGATCACCTCTAGAGCCCTTTTTAAATATTGGTGTTACATTAGCTATCTTCCAGGCATTGAGTACATAAGCTGATTTAAAGGATAGGTTACAAATCATAGTTAGTAGTTCTGCAATTTCACATTTGAGTTCTTTCAGAACTCTTGGGTGAATGACATGTGGTCCCGGTGACTTGCTACTGTTAATTAATTAATTCCAAAGGGTTGGTCCTGGGGCTGGTTTTGTTCAATATCTTCATTAGTGATCTGGAGGATGGTGTGGATTGCACCCTCAGCAAGTTTACAGATGACACTGAACTGGGAGGAGCGGTAGATACATGGCAGGTAGGGATAGGATACAGAGGGACCTAGACAAATTAGAGGATTGGGCCAAAAGAAATCTGATGAGGTTCAAAAAGAACAAGTGCAGAGTCACTTAGGATGGAAGAATCCCATGCACTGCTACAGACTAGGGACCGACTGGCTAGGCAGCAGTTCTGCAGAAAAGGATCTAAGGGTTACAGTGGACGAGAAGCTGGATATGAGTCAACAGTGTGCCCTTATTGCCAAGTAGGCTAATGGCATTTTGGGATGTATAAGTAGGAGCGTTGCCAGCAGATCGAGGGACGTGATCACTCCCCTCTATTCGGCATTGGTGAGGCCTCATCTGGAGTACTGTGTCCAGTTTTGGGCTCCACACTACAAGAAGGATGTGGAAAAATTGGAAAGAGTCCAGCAGAGGGCAACAAAAATTATTAGGGGGCTGGAGCACATGCTTTATGAGGAGAGGCAGAGGGAACTGGGCTTATTTAGTCTGCAGAAGAGAAGAATGAGGGGAGATTTGATAGCTGCTTTCAACTACCTGAAAGGGGGTTCCAAAGAGGATGGATCTAGACTGTTCTCAGTGGTACCTGATGACAGAACAAGGAGTAATGGTCTCAAGTTGCAGTGGGGGAGGTTTAGGTTGGATATTAGGAAAAACTTTTTCACTAGGAGGTAGGTAACTGGAATGGGTTACCTAGGGAGGTGGTGGAATCTCCTTCCTTGGAGGTTTTTAAGGTCAGGCTTGACAAAGCCCTGGTTGGGATGATTTAGTTGAGGATTGGTCCTGCTTTGAGCAGGGGGTTGGACTAGATGACCTCCTGAGGTCCCTTCCAACCCTGATATTCTATGATTCTATGATTCTAATGACACTTCAATCTGTGACAATTCCTCAGATTTGTCACCTACAAAGGACAGCTCAAGTTTGGGAATCTCACTAACATCCTCAGCCATGAAGACTGAAGCAAAGAGGAAATGTCTGTGACCTTAGAATATGGAAATAAACGTTCTTCAAGTCGTGGGTGGTGTACAAGTCTCCCAGATCTGGGGAGTGGATGACGGAGGCCAAGGAGACCATGCAAAACTTTCAACTTTCTGAGAGACTTGTTGAGGTTGTGCAGGTACAGAGGGGATCTGAGGTCCCCTTTTGCTCTCAGGATTAGGAAGCAGCAGGAATAGAACCCTTTTGCCTTCATGTCACGAGGGACCTCCTCCACCGAACTCAGATGCACGAGGCTCTCAACCTTTTGAAGGGGGATGAGGAAGAGGGAGTTGGGAGTGAGGGGCATCCAAAAATTGCAGAGTATAGCCCTGAGATACTATATCCAGCACCCAGCCGTCCGAGGTGACCCACAACCAGGCCAAACGGTAGGGCTGAAGGTGTTTGAGGAAAGAACAAGGACTATCCGGGGAATTGACTGGGACGTCACTCTCAAGCGCACCTTAAAAATGAGCACTTCGGGCCCCCAGGATGCTTTGCTGGACATGGCTGCTCAGGTGAGGGGGAGAAGGGAGGGCGGCGATGACTAAAGCTCGTGTCTCTATCCCTTCTCCTTGCAGACCCCTGACGAGGCTGCCAAGGCCTTCGTGGCGGGGTCAGCTGGAACTGCTTCCATGCAGACTGCAGCATATGCATGCCCAGCGAGTGAAGGGTGGCCCGAATGTTCTTTAACTCATGCAGCCTCACATCTGTCTACTCTGAAAAGAGTCAATTCCCATTGAATGGGAGGTTCTGGATAGAGGTATGCATCTCTTGGGAGAGGCTGGCGGTCTGAACCAGGAGCTGCATCTCATGACCACTGCCAACAGAAGCACCCTAACTGCCAAGTCTGCCACAGTACCCTCCTCCACCAGGTTTCCAAATTCCTGGGCCAAACCCTGCGGGAAGGACTCCCTGAACTTTCGGTGGGAGCCCCATAAGTTAAAATTGTACCTGCCCAAGAGGTCCTGGTGGTTTGCCACCCGGAATTGCAGGCTGGCTGTCAAATTTTTTTCTCCCAATAAGGCACAGTCTTTTGGCCTCTTTATTTTTGGGTGTTGAACTGGTGTGCCCCTGCTTGTCCTTCTCATTGGTGCAGTGAGCCCAGAGGTGGGTGTGTATAAAGGTACTCGAAGCTTTTGGCTGGGACAAAGTACTTCTTTTTTACCCTTTTGGAGGTGGAAGGGATCAATGACGGGCTTTGCCAGAGGGTCTTGGGCAATTTTCAGGACCCTGTCATGCACTGGTAGTGCAACACGGACAGGGTAGAGGCAGAGAACACATTGAACAACATGACCACCTGCTCAGCCATCTTCTCCACCTCTAGGCCCAAGTTCTTGGCCACCCGTTGAAGCAGGGCCTGTTGTTCTATAAAATCTCCAGCGGTCTGGCCATGGAGGGCCCCATGACTGTCTCATCTTGGGATAAAGATTACTACTGTACCACCAGGGGAGGACCCTGGGCATCATCCCCCATGGGGGAAGGGAGTTTTGGGGTAGGCGCTGTCTCCTCTACCCCAACCTCCAAGTGTGTTTCATGCACTGATCCCAGTGCTGTCGGCTGTTGCTCTGAGGTGGCAGCAGACGAGCGGTGCAACGGGAGCATCATAATCACCGGCTTGCCCCACGCACTCCAGTAAGGCCATTGCACTGACCATTCTGCCAAGGCGGCGCCATAGACATTGACGCAGCTTCAGGTGCCCAATTGAACCGGTGGAGTCTTGGCGCAGGGCTAAACCACCCTTCTGCACTGGAGGAATCCCCTTCCAGTGACCACAGGAGGGCAGTGCTGGTATTGAGGGAACTGGTGCTAGGGCCGGGGCGAACCAGAATTGTGTTGGGGCGGGTGACAGAGATCTGCGCCAATACGAGGACTGGCGGGAGGGTGAACGGTGCTGGTGGTACGGAGACCAGCACCTCCCCCTAGGTGATCCGCACTGAGATGGCAGGAACTTTGAACGTGGTGCCGATGACCGAGAATGAGCCCCAGAGGATCTGGGATGCGATGTCGGAGATCTGCAGCACGGAGATGGAGAGTGCTGCCTCGGCTCAGGGGATCGGTGGCACTCCACTGCCCCCTAACAGGTCTTAGTGGCTGGCTTGTCCTTGTAGGGAGCCTTTGCCACGTCCTGCGGTGCCAGCGGAGGCCTCTGCTCTCTCAGAGATGGGGGAGCTTGGGAAGGCATTGATGCCACCACAAGTTTGGGTCCCCTACCACTCTCGGGAGCCAATGGTGGATCCTTTAAGGGGCTAAGTGCCCCGACCTGGGAGGCACATCTGCCTGGCTCCAGAGTGGTCGGGTTGCCCAAACTGGGGGAAAATGTTATTTTTTTTCCTACTTGTTTCCTTTCCTGCTCCAAAATTTCTAAAAAATTGACCAGCTGTACAGCTAATCCAAAAAGATGTGGAAATTGTGTCAAAATGCTTCCCAACACATTTCCGAATTTTCACTGAAATTTCAAAATTTAAAAAAATTCTACCATGTATGAGCATAAAAAAACATTATTTTTCATCTCAGGTATGGGCACAGGTAGCTTCAATATTACTTCACCCACCGAATTTCATTCTGTAGTTAACAAAGCTGAATCATGAGCATGAAAGCCCTTTCAGTTTAGATTTAGAGTTGATTTAGCTTGAGAAGGTAACCTAAGCATAACAAAGGCTCAGAAACGAGAAGGCAAACAAAAAGAATTCAAAATGTATTATTTAAAAAACACCACACACCTCTGAATTTTTAAGTCACACCAGGCCTATGCACCACTTAAATGCCACCTAAACAACACAATAAAGCTTAAGTGGGCCTTAAGCAATGCATACAAATCGTTTGGGCCCTCTGCACAGGGGTGAATTTCACCCACTGCATAATGGTAAAGCAGGTGGCAAGCTGTGACTAATGCTTACTGTGCTAAAATATGCTTGCTTTACTGTCAATTCATCCTCCAGTTCTCCCACTTCCTCAGTTTGATTCTTCAGCTCATTATATCCTGTTATAATCTAGGCCCCAATCCCACAAAGATTTACGTGTGTGCTTAACTTTATGCACTGTGAGTAGTCCCATTCAAGTCAGTGGCATGACTCATAGTGCATCAAGTTAAGCATGCACACCAGTCTTTTGAGACTTGAGTCCCCAGACTGTAAGCACTTATGAGGAGGGCTGTCTTTTAATAAGTGTTTGTACTGGGTTTAGCACAACTGGCCCCTATCGCTATTAATACATGAGAGTATTAACCTGTTTATCTCTTTGTACTGGCTGAACTGGGGGAGTAGTTCTTTTGCTCACGGCATAGAAGTGTGAGTTTTTGCTGCCAAAGGTTATGATTTTTTCCCTCATTCCCCATATACATCCTCAGGCAGTTATATACAGTTATAAAAAAACGGCCATGTCATCTCTGAGCATGAAGCCCCCAACAGAGTGTGCCAGTTCTAATGAAAATGCTGGCCTGGCTGGAATGCCTATTAATGCTTTACTTTCTGTTTATTACCCACTGAGAAAGAGAACATTTACTTAATTCACTTGACTAAAATAGCTCCACTGTTATAAACAAGTCAGGAAAATGTATTAATTGAAAAAAATGGAAAATGATTACTTTTCTGATTGTCAGAATATCATAAAAGTGAAATTGAGCTATTCTGTAATTAACTGATGCCGATTCAGGGTGGTTCCCGATGAGTAACTGTAATTCAGTAAGCGTCTGTCAGTATAGTTTGTTAGCAAATTGTCATTTTATATCAAACATTTATGGGGGTTCTGGCGCACATATAAACCATCTAATGAAATACAAATACTAAAGCAAAATAAACAGGACAAAGGTGGTAAAAGCAAGCTAAGTAGTAGAAGTTGAGCAAGGTTGATCATGGTCCCTTATGGAAGACAGGATTTTGCTTCCACAGCAGAACCGTATTTTGTTGCATATTTTTAGAAACATCCAAAACCTTTGGAAGAAATGGGTTTAGGATAAGCAAATGAGCATTGATACTGGGAGGCACAACCTGCTTCAAGTAATCACAGATCAGATAAATAGGGTTTTTATATAAGCCATAGGATCCAGCAACATGCCATGAGAAAAGATCATAACAAAGTCCAAGCTAAGCAAATTGATTCTGTAGGATGGAGAAAAAGCCATTGTAGTGTCAGAAGATTTTAACCCAGCTCACCATGAACTAGTATTGAAAAAAATCCTCTTTAAGACTTCTGCTAACAGCCTATGGGTCAAAGCAAATGTTTACAAATCACTCGAGACCAGCAGACATACAGAAAGATTACTCTTTGCCAAAACCCTTTTGAAATGGACACCAGGAGACTGACTGAGGGTTATATGGACCAATGTAACAAATACGAACTGAAAATTGATTTTTAACATCTATGACAGGATGATAAATGATTGGTTTATTCACCAATGATTTGGGGTTACAATTCTGGAACTGGTATTCAACAAATTAAAAAACTGAAGTAATCAAGGATAAAATGATATACCACAGCATAGCTGAGGATCTTGGGGTCCTTATGGAAAACACTTTTTAGGTCATTTATCAGTTCATTTATCAAGGGATAATGACCCAGGAAATATTCTCCTAAATGGCAAAAAAAAATATTTAAATAAGAGAGT
The DNA here is from genome assembly GCF_016161935.1 of Mauremys reevesii. Classification (NCBI taxonomy): domain Eukaryota; kingdom Metazoa; phylum Chordata; order Testudines; family Geoemydidae; genus Mauremys; species Mauremys reevesii. The sequence continues at coordinate 73,923,785 of NC_052624.1, read as the reverse complement.
CTGGAGAACTAATTGAGGCGGCGTTTCCTCTCTAGAAGACTTGACCTTAAACCCAATACACAAATTTGACAGGATTGACTTAAAACAGGACAGACTTTAAATACAGTCAAGAATTGTGTCTGGCGTGAGCTGCAACAAATCAGAAATAATACTTTGCAGACATGTTGGAGGGCGTCTCTCCATCACAGTCTTTCCAATGAGATGAAAACAACCAGTGCTGCCATCATGTAGGTACAGTAAGACGTTCAGAACTATTCATGGAAACCCCTTTTAGTTCCATTAGTGATAACTTTGGAAGCGTTTATAAATGTACAAATATGAACTGCCGTCTCCAAGTTATCTGCAGTGTTGTAGTAGCTGCGTTGGCCCCAGGAGAGGAGAGACACAAAGTAGGTAAGGTAATATATTTTATTGGGCCAGCTTCTTTTTTTGGTCCAGACCTGAAGAACAATTCTCAAAGCATGCATCTTCCACCAACAGAAGTTGGTCCAATAAAAGATACTACCCCACCTATCTTTCCTCTCTCATCTCCAAGTTAATTAACCCAGCTAGGGCATCCTCAGTCAGATCCCATTTGCAAATCACCCAAATCATTATTGTTAAATAGTCAAACTCGTAGAGTTGTATTAGTACAGGGTCATCAACAGGTGGACCACAGGCCAAATCCGGATGGCCAGATGCTTTTGAGCGGACCCCGAAATCTTTTTATTTACATATTATCATTATTGTTATTTTTATTATTTTCTTCTTTGGAGTCTGCACCTTGACTATACCTTAACCAAGAAATTTGGACCTTGAGCAAAAATAATTGACTACCCTGTATTAGGGTTTATGGGCCTACTTCAAAGCAAAGTGTAGTCAACAGAAAGACTGCCATTGACTTAAGGGGGGCTTTTTCAGGCCTTATATCACATAAATATCATAGCCAGTAGAGGGTAATCAGGTCTTGAGCATCCACATTGCATAGTGATGCACATACATGTTGAGGATGGATAAAGATAGACAGAGGATCTGATTTTCAGAGCTACCGAATACCAAAATCAAAGAGAGCTGAGCATGCTAAGATCCTTTGAAAAAGCAGACCAACAGTTTATTTATCTTGATACCAATTTGGTTCAAGGACAATAGTAATTAATAAAATATTGCCTTCAAGTTTGCATACTCTCCGACTTCAAATAATATAGCTGGATGCCAGGAACTGTTTTTATTCAAGGAACATAATTACCACTATTTCCTTTAGAGCAAACTAGTACAGTTCTCAGAGTTGCCAATTCTTGTGATTTAATTTCAAGTATTTGGTGTGTTTCTTAGAGACTAGGCACCCAGATTCATGTGATTACCTGAGAATCTTCGATTTCATTTTAAAACAAAGTTTCTAGCCCCCATGGTTGGGAAGAAAAGCTTGAGAAGAGGCTTAGAAACCAGAAGGCAAATAAGAACCCCAGATCTATTATTTAACAAACAATAAAAACCTCCTCATTTTTAAGCCAATCTGCATTTTGGGGGTTGACAGAATTGGGTTTTTTATAAAACAGTGCGCACGATATAAAATTTGTCATACGATACAAGGAAAGCTATCAGCAATATGGTTGAACTTGGGACTATGTGACACAATGGGTTAAGGCAGTGCCCTTCCAACTCTGGGACTTCTATCCTTGCTTGCCTAAAAAGCTTGGCATATCTCAGCATAATTTGCAGTCTCTGCTCAAGAGGCCCCAGACTGAGTAAGCAAGGGCTGCCACACGTCAGAACTGAGATGGAATAGCAGAGCTGTGCAGAGAAACTTGCAGCGTGCCTGCCAACGCTCATCCTCTAGCCAGCCCTGTCAGATCCCTCACTTCCATGAAAACCCCAACATTAAAATGCTACGTATCCCTACATTTTAACAACATCTAGATTCTTATCTCACTGATGGTATGGAACATTATTTTAAAAAGAACTAGGACTGTAAAATCACCACATTCATTATGTATCCAGCTTTCTAAGTTTTTTTAATATAAGCATATGGTTTCAAAATTAAATAAATGTGTCTTACAAATTATTTCCTGTCCATGAGAGCCATTCTCCCCCATGCATGCTGAGCATGCCCTCCTGGTGTGTGGAGTTTACAGTCAGTGAACAGGCATAGAACCACTTTGCTGGATTCTCTCTCTCTCTCTCTCTCAGAACAGAAGTTCTGAGAATCATAACTAATAGAGCACACTTATTTCAGTTTGTGCTATTCCCAATAAATAAAATTTATTATCTAAAGAGCAGTCCACAGAGCTTAGCTGCTTTCTTCACTAGAATATGATTTCACATGGGCCTGCTCCATGTTGCTGCTATCCTGAGCCAAACTCCTTCACTTTAAATATGATAACACAACAATAATTAATAAATACAAAGCATGGATACAGCAATACATATTTTCAAAGTGATGTAAGAGCATTAATCTTCAGAGTCCAGCTGTAAAATAAGTTATAGCCTCAGTTTACAGATATATACAATATATTACATACATACCTATCCAAATGCTTCTAAGGATCTGGTTACCAGAGCATCTGAGCACCTCATATACATTAGGTTTTGGTTCATGAGGGTACTTAAGCACATGAATAGTCCCTCGTACTTCAATTTAAGACAACATATACCAATATCGGTGCAGAGGTAGTTGGCATCACCATATCACTTCCTGCTCATTGCCTCTCTACTCTTGTAGCAGCCTTGTGGCTAGGGCAACACGGTCACCCTTTTCTATACACAAAGAAAGATAAATTTATATATGAAAAGACTCAGTGGGCTTTGAATGTTGGACTCAATACAGAGGTAACTGGCTGTAGCTGAATGACCTGTGATATACAGGAGGACAGACTAGATGTTCCCTTCTGACCTTAAACTTTAAGAAACCTCTATGAAAGCATGTTTGTAACCCAAACTTTTGCCTTTTAAATATGAATGAGTAGTATCTAGCAATAGGTTTCTGGAAAAGAAAGAGGTTTCAGTGAAGGGCGGAGGGATAGATCAGTGGTTTGAGCATTGGCCTGCTAAACCCAGGATTGAGTTCAATCCTTGAGGGGGCCATTTAGGGATTTGGGGCAAAAATCTGTCTGGGGATTAGTCCTGCTTTGAGCAGGGGGTTGGACTAGATGATCTCCTGAGGTCCCTTCCAACCCTGATAGTCTATGAAGTATGACAATTACAATTACATATGAAGTCTCTGTGGTTTCCCTCCAAAGACAAAACACTGCCACACATTAAATCAAGGCAGGCACTCTCTCTAATCTGTAAAATGAAGTCTAAGGTGGAAGTGTCTGTCTTCTAGAAGCAACTGCATGTCATGGTTTTTATTTCATAAAACAGAATGATCCCCATAGGTAGGAATTAAGACTTCTGGTCATTCTCCCATGGTTCATCTTTTAAGGTGCTGAGGAAATGCCCAAGACAATGTGAGCTCCTGCTTAAACGAGGAAGTAAATCTGTATGCACACCATTAAAGAGTCTGCAAGGGCAGATGCAGATGACAGTAATTCATACATTAAGGAATGGGCTTGTATATTTGGCAGATTAACTGTTCTGTATTCCATTGCTATGAGGTGTGGAAACTGTACTGTGAAACATCCATTACTCATTCCCTCTGCTCTAAACACATAAGCCTATCAAAGACGAGCCAGTTGGAGGAAAAAACCCTGCAAAGGGAAGAGTCTATGCATTTAAGATTAATGCTTCTCTTACATAATTTCCCCTGACTTTTAAAATCAGCAAATACACTAGACCCAGAAGGCAAATGCATGGAAAGAAAAGCAAAAACAGCAAAAATTCTCCAACTTGTACATTAGGTGTCATCAGACTTTTGTGTTTGAACATCTTTGAATGAATCATATGTCCATTTTTCATTACGCTCCATATGTGATCGTTCCCTGTTTTGTTCAGTGATTTTTGGCCACTTTGTCATGGCTGTGCTTGGGGGTTTTTTTGTTGTTTTTTTTTAATATACTGTTCTATTACAGAATGATTGTTGCTGCTGCTATGCCTCAGTGTGAATGATACCCAAGAAGAACAATCTTGAAATGAAAGATTTCGTCAAAAGGTTTCCCTAGTGAACTATCTTGGAATATATGTTTCCTTGGATCTGACTGTTTAACCCTCACCAGAAAAAAAAATGTTTTGATAACACTAGTCCTTAATATGGTGCAAGTGAATTTTTACAGACTGAGGAATGTTTGAAGAATAAATCAAATTGCAGTCTGTTTTCCTCATTGTTGGAAAAGGATACACCTAACACTTCCAGTTAGACAAAGCATTCTGTCTCAATGGATCTGTGAGGAATCTCATTGTTATCTATGCCATTTCTTAAAATTATCTTCTTTTTGCTGTTATGTGAACTCTTTATTTGGAGGTTTTAGTTTTCAAACCCACTGCTGTAATTTGGCCGAATTTCAAATGGCATTGAAATACATTTCTGAGTCTTAAAATTGCAAGATGACTTCCACAACTCTCAAATTTGACTATTATGATCATTCACTTGTATAAGGCACCAGACACTGCTGTTATCTTATCTCATCACTAACCTTATATTTCACTTAGTTTGCTACCTTAATCTGATGAGGTTCAACAAGGACAAGTGCAGAGTCCTGCACTTAGGACCGAAGAATCCCATGCACTGCTACAGATTGGGACCGAGTGCCTAGGCAGAAGTTCAGCAGAAAAGGACCTAGAGGTTACAGTGGACGAGAAGCAGGATATGATTCAACGGTGTGCCCTTGTTGCCTAGAAGGCTAACAGCTGTATAAGTAGGGTCATTGGCAGCAGATCCAGGGACATGATCATTCCCCTTTATTCAGCATTAGTGAGGCCTCATCTGGAGTACTGCGTCCAGTTTTGAGCCCCATACTACAAGAAGGATGTGGAAAAATTGGAAAGAGTCCAGCAGAGGGCAACAAAATTAGGGGGCTGGAGCACATGATTTATGAAGAGAGGCTGAGGGAACTGGGATTGTTTAGTCTGCAGAAGAGAAGAATGAGGGGGGAAGGATTTGATAGCTGCTTTCAACTACCTGAAAGGGGGTTCCAAAGAAGATGGATCTAGACTGTTCTCAGTGGTACCAGATGACATAACAAGGAGTAATGGTCTCAAGTTACAGTGGGGGAGATTTAGGTTGGATATTAGGAAAAACTTTTTTACTAGGAGGGTGGTGAAGCACTGGAATGGGTTACCTAGGGAGGTGGTGGAATCTCCTTCCTTGGAGGTTTTTAAGGTCAGGCTTGACAAAGCCCTGGCTGGGATGATTTAGTTGGGGATTGGTCCTGCTTTGAGCAGGGGGTTGGACTAGATGACCTCCTGAGGTCCCTTCCAACCCTGATATTCTAAGTTTCTATGATTCTATAATAAAGATGCCATAGTCCTTTTCTTACCAGGGCTACATAGAAAATGCTTGCTGTCCACAATCCACTCCATGTGAGAGAAATCCAGTTAGAATCACATAATCATAGACTTTAAGGTCAGAAGGGACCATTATGATCATCTAGTCTGACCTCCTGCACAATGCAGGCCACAGAATCTCACCCACCCACTCCTGTATCAAAACCTGTGTCTGAGCCATTGAAGTCCTCAAATCATGGTTTAAAGACTTCAAGGTGCAGAGAATCTTCCAGTAAGTGACCTGTTCCCATGCTGTGGAGGAAGGCGAAAAACTCCCAGGGCTTCTGCCAATCTGCCCTGAAGGAAAATTCCTTCCCGACCCCAAATATGGTGATCAGCTAAACCCTGAGCATGTGGGCAAGACTCACCAGCCAGACACCCAGGAAGGAATTCTCTGTAGTAATTCAGATCCCACCCCATCTAACATCCCATCACAAGCCATTGGGCATATTTACCGCTAATAGTCAAAGATGAATTAATTGCGAAAATTACAGTATCCCATTATACCATCCCCTCCATACACTTATCAAGCTTAGTCTTGAAGCCAGATATGTCTTTTGCCCCCACTACTCCCCTTGGAAGACTGTTCCAGAACTTCACTCCTCTGATGGTTAGAAACTTTCATATAATTTCAAGTCTAAACTTGCTGATAGCCAGTTTATATCCATTTGTTCTTGTGTCCACATTGGTATTGAGCTTAAATAATTCCTCTCCCTGGTATTTATTCCTCTGATATATTTATAGAGAGCAATCATATCTCCCCTCAGCCTTCTTTTGGTTAGGCTAAACAAGCCAAACTCTTTGAGTCTCCTTTCATATGACAGGTTTTCCATTCCTTAGATCATCCTAGTAGCCTAGTAGAGGTACCTGTTCCAGTTTGAATTCATCCTTCTTAAACGTGGGAGACCAGAACTGCACACAGTATTCCAGATGAGGTCTCACCAGTGCCTTGTATATCAGTATTAACACCTCCTTATCTCTACTGGAAATACTTCGCCTGATGCATCCCAAGACCGCATTAGCTTTTTTCACAGCCATATCACATTGGCGGCTCATAGTCATCCTGTGATCAACCAATACTCCGAGGTCCTTCTCTTCCTCTGTTACTTCCAACTGATGCCTTCCCAGCTTATAACAATAGTTCTTGTTATTAATCCCTAAATGCATGACCTTGCACTTTTCACTATTAAATTTCATCCTATTACTATTACTCCAGTTTACAAGGTCATCCAGATCTTCCTGTATGATATCTTGGTCCTTCTCTGTATTGGCAATAGCTCCCAGCTTTGTGTCATCCACAAACTTTATTAGCACATTGCCACTTTTTGTGCCAAGGTCAGTAATAAAAAGATTAAATAAGATTGGTCCCAAAACTGACCCCTAAGGAACTCCACTAGTAACCTCCCTCCAGCCTGACAGTTCACCTTTCAGTACAACCCGTTGTAGTCTCCCCTTTAACCAGTTCCTTATCCACCTTTCAATTTTCATATTGATCCCCATCTTTTCCAATTTAGTTAATAATTCCCCATGTGGAACCATAACAAATGCCTTACTGAAATCAAGGTAAATTAGATCCACTACATTTCCTTTGTCTAAAAAAACCTGTTACCTTCTCAAAGAAGGAGAGCAGGTTGGTTTGGCACAATCTATCTTTTGTAAAACCATGTTGTATTTTGTCCCAATTACCATTGACCTCAATGTCCTTGACTACTTTTTCCTTCAATTTTTTTTCCAAGACCTTGCATACTACAGATGTCAAACTGACAGGCCTGTGGTTGCCTGGATCACTTTTTTCCCCTTTCTTAAAGATAGGAACTATATTAGCAATTCTCCAGTCATACAGTACGACCTCTGAGTTTACAGGTTCATTAAAAATTCTTGCTAATGGGCTTGTAATTTCATGTGCCTGTTCCTTAGACATTAGTGCACAAAGATTCTACAGTTCACCAGCTATGGAATTACAATTTTATCCTGCAGGGAAGTGGACTCCACTGTGAGAACCAACACTCGAGTAAAGTGAGAGTCTCACCCATGGAAAAGATGGACCTTCAGATTGATTACAGATAATAATTCTAGTCTTCAGAAATCTCTGTATATATCTATCTAGACAAAGATATAGACACATGCAAACACCATATCTCCACAGTACACATTGTATTTCACTAAATAACAGAGACTATTTTGAAATATTACCAGAGAAATTAAAAATGCAAAACTGCAAGAGTAAGAGAAATCATTTTCATATCACTATGTCACAATTTTATGATCAATGTTGTGCCGCAGTGCATATTTTCTTCTTCCAATAATGTAGTCTGAGACATTCTAGAATAGAAAAATTAAGCCAGGTTTTGCTTGGGAAAGTTTTCCCAAGGGTTTCTCATTTTTATATAGGAAATCAATTTGCATCACTGATGATATCATTCAAATCAGACAACGCTATGTGGTTAGAAGGTAATTTACTTTTCTACCAAAGCAATTTGATACTTGTTCTGATTTGCGATTTTCATTTTGTTTGTTAATGAAAAAAATTAATGAGCAATGTTACTGGAAAATACAACTCAGAGCACTGGCATTATTAAATATGTTTGCAATATACTGTACATTGTGTTGATTGCACAGTCGGAGCCCAAACCTTGGTGGATGGAACATCAGTCAATCAGCCAAACAGACACCGAACTCATTGGGAGGACTCTTTGCACATACCTTTGCACTGATTTGTGTTTTTGTCAAGAATTGCCTTTGTGGATACAATTTTCCCATACCTACAGAGAAAGAAAAGAAAAAAAAAGAAAAATGCATGTTATTATATTTTAACCCTAGATCCATGCAGACTATTCCATGCATTTTATTATATATATATATATATATATATATATATATATAAATATATATATAAATAAATATATATATATATATACACACACACACATACACACACACACACACGAGAGGGAGAGGGGGTTCCCCCATAGAAAAGGTACAGGATGGACAGCAAGCTTCCCTGCATTCCCCCTGCACTGCAACACAGATCTTGAGGGATGTTCATTTTCCATGCCCATTCAAACTCTGATCTCTACACTGAGACTGCCAACAAAAATGCCAGTTACAGGAATGGCCAATAGGGTATCCAGATAGACAAAGATGTTTTTCTGGTGAAGGAAATTAACTTTATTTAAATGTATATTTGCATCTGAAACAATCAAAGGAAGTTTTGTTTTTTAATGGGAATGGAGCAGATGCTTTCCCACCATTCACCAAATGCCCTATAAAGCTGGCTGACAAAAAAAAAAAAAAAAGAGAGAGAGATCCAGAAGAATTATTTTTTTTAAAAGGTATCTTGTACATTTTAGATAGTCAAAGTTTTTTTTTTAAATTGTTTTTGTATATTTAGGCTTTTCTAGCTGAATACTGACGAGCGTTTGCATACATAGCACTACAACAAATAACAGAGCTTCAGAGTACCTCCACAAGATTCAGACTCTTGAGAGGAAATTTTAATTTCACGGACCACTTACAACTTGTTGCATTCAACAGTTAGACCACAAAGTGAGTGCCTGTCTTTAACTCAAAGAGAAGAGGACTGAAAATGCATATTTGATAGTCAGTACTTCCAGTTCCAAATGAGGTATGTGATTGACTGGTCAGTTTGTAACTCTGGAGTTTGTAACTCTGAGGTTCTACTGTAGTGCCAAATTCTATGCTGGTGTGATTTACAAGCATTTTATGGGTAAATTTACACCAGCAAAACATTTGGCCCATGAAGTGCATTTTCATTTATTTGATTTATAAACCAAATAAATGCAATATATACAAATAAATAAATAAACAATGTCTATCTATTGTCTTAAGAGTCTTTGACAGATACTGAGAAAGATAATCCAATTAAAATCAGTAGTTAACCCACAACAACCTCAAATAAAACTCAACCCCCAATTAAACTTTCTTAAAAAAAAAAACAAAAAAAACCCGACACCTAACATTAGTCTTCATTAGGACTTTCTCGTAACAAAAAAATTCCAAAAGAATGGATATGCTGTTCCATCCAAGGAGATTTGTGAGATTTAGAAGTCTGTGCATACAGTGGTTTACTTGTGAGTGCAAAAACCCAGAGTCTGAAATCTGAAGCAATTACTTAAATCTGCTTTACTCTTTTGAATTTCCTGCCAACAAAAAGAGACATTTATGGTTCCATTACATTTACTAAAGACTTTCCAAGGTTATTTGCTATACACCACAACCCTGCAAATGCTTAGTCACACAAGTCATTTCACCTGTGGAAGTAGTCCTGTTCATCCCAGTGGAACTACTCAAGCAAATAAAGTTACTCATGTAGCTAAGTGTTGGCAGAGTTGGACTCTACTGGAATGGTAAGAGGTGCTAAACAATGCTCTCTACTATATGAAAAGCCTTTCACATTAATGTATAGATATAAACCCTGAGTACTACCACAAGAAAGTAACTAGAATTAATTTGGACACAGTTTTCCTAAATACTTCACAGTGATTGGAACATGAGCTCTGATGAGTGGTGATCAAGGTAGAAAAGTATTTAGTTTATTAAGAAAATGATGATAATTTTCTTGCATAGAAGGACTGTAATACAAGGCTCTGATTCCCCTTCAGATTTAGTTGGCTTTCCTGTCAGGATAAACTGTAATTTCGATTCTATTCCAGAGGTTCCAAAAATGGATTCCACAATGGGAATTCACACGTAAATATGACGGAAAAATACAATGTAGCTCAAGAGATCGCCTCTTAATCTGTTGTTTTAAATGCTAACTACTAGTTATTAAAATCCAGCAGCCCATATGTTTGCTCTGTACAATACAGTAACTCCTCACTTAATGTAGTTATGTTCCTGAAAAATGCAACTTTAAGCAAAATTATGTTAAGCGAATCCCATTTCCCCATAAGAATTAATGTAAATGGAGGGGGTTAGGTTCCAGGGAAATTTTTTTCACCAGACAAAAAACTACACACACACACACACACACACAGTATAAGTTTTAAACAAACAATTTAATATTGTTCACAGCTATGGTGATTGTGAAGCTTGGATGAGGTGGTGAAGTTAAAGGGTGGAAGAGGGTGGGATATTTCTAAATAATGAACTAGCAATCGGCTGAGCCCTCAAGGGTTAACACATTGTTAATGCAGCCTCACACTCTACAAGTCAGCACGAATGGAGGGAGGGACGACAGCATGGCAGACACAGACAGAGACACACACCCTGTGTGTGAGAGAGATATGTGCATTGCCTCTTTAAGTATGCTGACACCACTCTAAGTACACTGCCTTTTTAAGTAGATCAGGAAGTTTAGACAACAGCTGCGGCCAGCAAGCTCCCTCCGTCCTGAGCCCTGTCGTGTCCCCACCCTGCTCTATATGGAGAAGGGGTAAGCGGGGTGCAGGAGCAGGGATGAGAGGGACACCCTGCCATTAGTCCCCCACCTTCCCCCCGCACAGCAAGCAGGAGGCTCCGGGGAGCAGCTCCAAGGCAGAGGGCAGGACCAGCCCATGGCAGTGGGGGGAGGGACAGCTGAACTGCCTTGATAGCCTGCTGGGCGGCTGCAGCACAGGGAACTTAGGGAAGCGGGGAGCTGATGGGGGCTGCCGATCCACCCTGGTTCCAAGCCCCCACCAGCTAGCTGCAAGGGGCTGCTCTTCCTGCAAGCAGTGGACAAAGCAGGCGGCTGCCAAATAATGTTATAAAGGAGCATTGCACAACTTTAAATGAGCATGTTCTCTAATTGATCACCAATGTAACAACGAAACAACATTAATCAGGATGACTTTAAGTGCGGAGTTACTGTACTAGTATTTTTTAAAATATAAAGATACTAGACATATAGGTTTGTGTGTGTCATGAGAACACATTAGCACTATTTAGTTTCCTGCTGAATTATAATGCCTGTTTTTGAAACCATCCTTCCACAGGGCCTATATTCAAGTGCTTCATCAAAGAAATATTATGGGAAGCACCATAGCTCAAAACCCACCATCATCTACACTTTGGATTTCTTGTACATCTCTTTAAGTTGATCCTTGCTGCATCACTATACCTGAATGGAAGTGGATGTTAGGAACTTGAGAGGCTGTGAGTGGGTCATTTGAAAGGGTTTCCATTTTGCAGGGTTCAACAGACCCATTTTGCATTTTCCATGAAATTTTTCACAAAACTTTTTATTGTCAACATTATTAAAATTTTCAAAATGTTTTAATTTATCAGTTTCCATAACATTTCAGTGATAATTTTGATAGACATTTGGATAAGAAATGTTGCAAAAAATTTGAAGAAAACAAAGATTTAGAGGTCTTTTTAAACAAACAAAACCCATAAAAGGTCTGCTTTTCAACAAAATGCCATTTCCTTTGGGGAAAAAATGTCTACCAGCTCTAGTACTTATTAGTTTTGGGTGAAACTACTCAAAACTTCACACACAATGTTCTGGGAGTCAATGGAACCAAAAACTCAAGCAAAACTGATCCAAAACCTCACATTTCTCAAGGTCTCGGGTGAAAACCTAAATTAAAATCAGAGCTTCATTGCACTAGGTACTTCTAGCTTACACATAGCAAAAGACAGTCCCTGACTTGAGCAGCTTACTGTTTCAATAACCATGCAATATCACTCAGTTTTGCATGGTTTTACCATAAAAATAGTCATCAGCCCAGGTTCTCAAACCTAAATTTAAGGTTTAACTTCCACAGTGGGTTTTACCACAAAAGTTTTACACAGCTCTAGCTCTAATGTTTCCCTTTCATTTCTTTTGCCTTCCTGAAAAAGATCAGCTTCTGCATGTCAACCAAACCCAAGGAAAACTCCAGTAGTGTACGATATTGGTAACAATTTAAAATAAAATAAACTTTTCTTCGGTTCTGTGTATATTGCTAGCTTCAATTACTGAAGGTGGTTTCAGGTTATGAATCTGGCTTTAAGGTTTACCTAGGGCCTCATCCTGCAGTCCTCAAATACCCAGAACTCCCAGAGACTTAACTGAGAATTCTGGGTGGATAAGAAATGCAGAATAGACAGAGTTTATGATGTTGTTTAGCTGGTATCTCAGTAACAGTATGATATTATTTAACAACCGATCACACTTTTATTTAAAGGCTCCAGGTGGTAGATCAGCATTTATGCAGCAAATACCAGCAGAAAGTTAGCTGGAATGTTAATCAGCTGCTATCCGGTGTTAAAATTATAATGGAGCACTTAGAGAACACTTCAGTTGTAGCTGATGTGAATACACAAATTGCAAGATTCTTTTTCATTGTCTACACCAGCGATCCTCAAACTTTTGAGGGTCGTCCTCTCTATCCCCGAAGCCAGATTCCTCCAGATTTATTAATTTATATATAAACAACTTACATGGGTTTGTTTTATGACAATATTGTGATGGGAAAGTCACACAGATTTCTGAAAAAATTCTCCACAGATGCCTTATAGAATTTGGTAAGAATGGTTATTTATCTTACTGTACAGCCACCATTCATTGAGATGTGTCGTCCATACAGATTCTATTCCCAGTGTACACTTGCTAAATGAATGTGATAGCAATCTTGCACACATGGGGCACATTCACACTGAGTGGAATTTATGTGGACTACCACTTGAAAAATTTCTCTTTCATATGATCATTTCTGTGCATTCCACCTACTGCTGAACTGCATTTTTATTCCTGTACTTTTTCAAATGAAAGATACTTACCGTACTACTTCAGCCATTTAAAAAATTGATTTGTTTTTCCTTAAAAAAATCAAAGGGCCCCATATCTTTTGAAGAAAAGCTCTGCAACCACAAAAACTTCTTTTTATTTGCCTGTGATTACAGTAGCAGAACTTACACCACTTTTACTTTCATGAATCTGTGCATGTGTTTGGGAAAGAGGAGGTCAGTGAATCAGGCTGTTGGGTTCATAAGATTGTATTTCTGCCCAATATGGTAAATGTTTAACCCAGTGTATAACCCACACATATCATTAAGTGTTATTGCCTCTACCACTTGCTTTATTCTGACTGTCAAATTCAGAATGGATAATCTCTTTACTGGATATAGTATAAACAAGCATAGCAACTGAGAATGACATTATGGCCAAAATTTTCAAAAATGGCTGTTCAGCTTCGGTCCATCTTTCAGCACCTGAATAATTGGCCTGATTTTCAAAAGGTGCTGAGCACCCACCAGTGGAGAATTAAGTCAATGGCAGATGGCGCAGCACTTTTGAAAATCAGACCACTTATTTAGGTACCTAAATATGGGTGACATAGGAGCATAAATTTTAGGCAACCATTTTTGAAAAAGCTTGGCGTTTATGAGGAATGAACAACCTTTAGCAGAAATGGCAGAATCCAAGATGATTAAGTAGTGAAGAAATGAAATATGTAACCTCCTCTCTCATATCCTCTTCGTGACTATTACAATCACGCAGCATGAAATACATAAGCAACTTGCACTAGCTCACTTATTGCACAAAAGGAGGTAACCAGGCCATCCTCTTACCCTCAGAAAATGAGACTTGAGTAGATGAGGGAGGCCACAACCATGCTCTAAAGAGATCCACTATCAGAGTGGAGAAGTGATCAGCTTCTAGGGAGGTGACTCCACCATCAGAATACTGAGCCCCGAAGTCTCTCCCTTACCCCGTGAAATCACACAGCAGATAAGAAGTAGGCATCGGGGTGGGATGATGGGAAGGCTTAAGTGTTATGTTGGAAACTCCCAATGTGTTACTCTTTAAACATTTTCCAAACCTCAGAAAGATTCAGGTTCAAGGATAGATAAAGATTTAGGTTTAGGAGGGACAGTCAAGGAGCGGGTAGGTGCTTCTTTTAAGACATCCCGGTTCATCCATATTTAGCAAACTGTGAGATAGCTCCATTTTGCCTACATATCAGAGCAGTCCCTTATACAAAGGTTATTTCATCTCAGATCAGCAATAACCTATCCTCTTCAAATGAGTTTGAGATCTTCCCATTTTATATAATATCCTGTAAAAATCTTCAGGGCTATCCAAAAAACAAACCCCAATCTGGAAATTTCACTATTGTGCATTGTGCAGAAGATACACAGAGTTGGAAATCTACCCTTTCTGATGTCTGGCCAAATCAGATTCAAAACACAGAGGATGTTCCCCTGGGCACAAATTTAGCTACACAAAAAATACCCAAATACCCAATTTTGATAATTCCCTTAATGATACCAAGACAAGTTACAAAGAAAATAAATATAAACCTATTTATTCCTTTCTAAAAATTACTACTCTGATCTTTTTCACTCCGGCTGAAACAAACTCTAAACAAAGGAAACTCTAAACAAAGGAAAACTTCCCACCTTCCTTTTGAAACATCTTGTTCCCCCATTGGTTCCTCTGGTCAGGTGTCAGCTAGGCTAGGTGAACTTCTTAACCCTTTACTACCCAAGAAAAAAAAAAGGTAGTGCTTGGGTGTGGTGGCGGCGATACCAAATCTAAGCTGGTAATTAAGCTTAGAAGTGTCCATGCAGGTCCCCACATCTGTACCCTAAAGTTCAGAGTGGGGAAGGAACCTTGACAAGTCTTCAAATAAATAGAAGGTTGTTATAAAGATGATGGTGATCAATTGTTCTCCATGTTCACTGAGCGTAGCAAGCAAAATTTATGTTAGATATAGGGAAAACTTTCTAACTCTAAGGGTAGATAAACACTGGAACAGACTTCCAAGGGAGTTTGTGGAATCCCCATCATTGGAGGTTTTCAAGATCAGGTAAGCAAACACCTATCTACGTTTGAGATGGTCTAGGTATGCCTAATCCTGCCTCAGTGCAGTTGGACTAGATGACCTTTTGAGGTAACTGCCAGCCGTACATTTCTATAATAAAGAATCATACATAAGGTTGGAAAGTTGGAACAAGATAATTAAACAAGCCTTCAAACTTCACGAAGAATATAAATAATTGAATGGACAAAAATATTATCCCTGTGTACAAAATGCATTTATTTTCTAGGTTCTTTCATGATGTTCTGTACTTTTGATGTGTCTGATTTCTCATTCAGAATATTGCTTACTTATGTAGGATTGACTGTTAAAGTACAGATGGTATGAACCAACTTGCCAGAATACCTTGATATTAATCTCTATTCAATCATTTAACAATAACCTCATTATGTGAGAGAACTCTGCACATACAGTGCTTGTACAATTTTCTGCCAATCATTAAAAGCAATTTAATTTTAAAATAATTATATGGCTACAGCATAATGTAAAAGGATCTCAGAAGTCACATCCCCAGTAACAACAGCAAAAATAAAATAATATTAATAATAATACTAAAAGAGAAATCCAGCTACCCCCTCCAGGGACTGTGAACTCAAACTGATAATTTAAAACTAAAGCATTTTATAGAGTTCATATAGAGGGCATTTGAATCAAATGTGTGAGCGAGACTTTTGTAGTTCACAGAGCTGCCTTTCATTATTTACAAATTATAAAATTCAAGGTATTTGGCTGTCTGTGATAATAATTCTGCAGCTGCTAATATTTGTGTTTCTCCAGGTTATTTTACATTTTAAAAAATTACTGTCAGGGTCAGTATAATAGAAATGCTTCACATTGCTCAATATTTCTATTAAATTTCCATATTTCCAGGGCTGAAATGTCAGCTTTATTAATTTGCCATGGGCTGAACTTTGACCTTCTTGGTGCAAGGGAGCACACTTTTTTTCTGGATGCAATTTTCAAGAGGCAGAAAACATAATTTAGACGACTTTTACAACTCTAAGGACAAAATCTTGCACTCCTTACCCAGAATTTAATTGGGCAAAACCCTGAGTTCATGGCTCAAGAATGTGCCTTATTCTACACAGTATGTTTTTAAAAGCAAAAGATTCTCAGTCTCTCTTATTTGTTTGGCACCTGTATAACACAAAGGCAGCTTAAATATAGGGTAGGGAAAGAAATTTGACAAGCAATTAGTCCCTGATATTTCGAAATATTTATGCCCCTATTTAACTACAGGCATGCCAGAAACCCCATTAAAGCATTTGGGATGAGATAGGTTTGTCAAGCTAGGCACGTGTTTGCAGATCAGAGCTTTAAGATGGTCTAAAAAGTTTGATATTTAGTGGGGAAAACATCCCTATTCAGGTCAGCTTTAATTTAAGCAAATGTTTCCAGTTTCCTGAATCAAGGCCTTTAATAGCTGTGATAATTAACTTTTTGAAGCAGTCAGTACCAGGGTTCCAAAGGAGGAATTGTGACAAACACCTTTGGTTAGATGATCTGTTGGGTCAAAAATTCAAGTTAAAATAGGCTAAACATAGACTTGGTCAATAGGCTACATAGAACATGTTTTGTAAACTTACATGTTTTAAAAACTGTAAATAAATACAACTTCGTTACTGATGGTTCATCGGTTAAATAACAACATTTACAAATTGTCTAAGCATGTATATATGATGGAGCCATTAGTCTATCATGTAAATAATTTTCAATTCACTGTTGCCTAAACACAGATGGACATAATTGACCATATTAGCTCCACTGTGTCAACTCTTGTAAACTTCTTCTATGCGGGAGGTCTCATTAAAAACTGGGGATTAAAGGCACCCAGGGTCAGGGCCTCAGCCGCCATCAATTGACTTCAGTGCAATATGCCTATTTGCATGAGTCGAAGATCTAGCTCATTATTTTTCTGTCCGAGTGTTTACTTTGTACTTCAGGATAACTTCAAGTGAGGCAGAGAAGGCTGCATAATGATCATGTCTGCTAGCTATTTGGTGGTCAGCCAGCCCTTCTGAGAACCAACAAGCCTTGGATGAGCAAAAATCTTAAAGCCCACAAAAATTCCTTAGTCAATGTCTTTGCCAGCTTCTCTGGACGGCGATCCTGGCAGAGGGCCTCCAGCAGTCCAAAGCCACCTTTGGTGATTGCTGCACTTGTTACTGTAGTGGGGCTTGTCCTCAAAGGGTATGTCTACACCATCATAAACCCCACCACCACCACCAGCTGGCCCATACCAGCTGACTGGGCTCGCAGAGCTCAGGCTAAGGGGGTGTAGATATTGGGCTCAAGCCCAGGCTGTAGGACCCTGCAAGGGGGTAGACTACCAGAGCTCTGGCTGCAGTCCAAGCCCGAACAGCTACACCACAATTAAACAGCCCCTTAACCCAAGCCCCAGTCAGCAGTCACAGGCCAGCTATGGGTGTCTAATTGCAGTATAGACATACCCAAAAAGACCATCACCGACCAGTAAGGAGACATGGTTAGGGCAGACAAAGAATGAACTGATTTAACATATTCTCTAGGCAGCTTCTCCTGGCAGAGCTACTCTGGAGCTTCCTAAAGAGACTATAGCTGCCCTTCCCAGGCAGACCCCTCAATAAAGAAAGCAAGAAGAGTACTGTTTCCCTGCCCTACTCTGAACAATATATTGAATAGAGCTAGTGGTAGAAAGGATAGTGTGGACACACTGTATGATATCTGCAGGGCAATTGTACCCCTGGATTAGGTGAGGAATGCACGCTGTCAGAGAGGAGGGCTGAGTGACTAGAGTCTATTCATTTGTTTTCCCATTTAAATAAAAACACCATTTTAGAACCATAACTAAGGTGAGAGAGAGAGAGAGCACTGCTTGGCAACCAACCAATTAAGCTGCACTCTGCTGAAACTTATTTATACTTTGTTCCTGAAAATTACATGGAGAACTGCATAGAGAGAATAGCACTGTGCAATTTGACGTATGAGTCATGTGGCGATTTTCTAGGAGGGTCGGGAGTGTCCTTATATCCAGGGCAATTTTTTAAAATTCCTGCCACATGGTGCAATCTGGTCCATGTCAAAAGCAAAAAACCACTATTCAGAAGTCAATTTCTGGCAGGGATGATGTAGCTATAACCAGCGAAGAGAGAAACTCCATTACTAGCAGGGAAAATCCCCCAAACCTTCCCGTTTGTTGGTAGAATTTTAAGCAGAGCTTCTAGGGCCCCCCCAAGAGTAGTCTCCTGTTTATTACTGGCTGCAGGTCCTTGCAAGACCATCAAACGCACAAAGCTAAAGTCTTGAATTAAGGTTCACATGAAAAACACAGGCTTAGCTATTTCAAAGCATTGGGCCCATCTAAGAGGGGCAGCTGTAATTAGCTGGGGCACAGATATTAGTCTTCCTGCAGCCTGCCAGTTAGGGGATGCAGTAATGCTAACTCCCAAATGTTGAAAAATTATGAGTTAGACTCCAAAACGTCATGAGTGGCTTTAAAATTATGATTTAAAAAAAGTTGGGGGTTCCTATTTTGACCTCTGGTTTGGGAGGCAGTTGCCTGCAGAGGGCACTTGGGTCACATTTTCAATCCTGTCTCCACGACCATGAAGGCTAGAAACCTACCTTTTTAAAAACTGAAAGCAGGGATTCGTGCCTAATCCCATGCATTAAGGAGCTGATGCTTTAGGAAACATACTAAATATTGCAAGACTCTCAAAAATTGGCAACACTGGAGCACCTTCATCAAACGAGTGATATCATCAGATGCAGACAAGCACTACTTACCACCTATGTGTGTCAAGTCCTAGAAAGTAATCTCCCCAAGGTAGAAACTTTATTTGCCTTTATTCCCACCCTAGGAAAACAGATAATGTTAGACTTTTAAGAATGGGTAATTCCATTTATAGAGGGGAATAAACACATTTTCTCCACCTATTTTATTCCAAGTATCATGAACAACCATAGCACATATATTCTGTCCAAATGGAAATCTGCTGTAATCTGTCAATGTTTTTAACTTAAAAAAATGAACGAAAATCAGTGCATTTCTACCAACAAGCAAGTGGCATTGCACCCCTGCTTTGAGCAGGGGATTGGTCTAGATGACCTCCGGAGGTCTCTTCCAACCCTAATATTCTATGATTCTATGAAAGCAATCCAGGAGTGAGAAAACAATGTATGAATATGGGGCCAATCTGTCAGCAGTCAGATAAAGAGATACTAAAATAAACAGTTCTGTTAGAAATGGTCCCTACCCTGCAAACCTTTATGCATGCGAGTAACTTTATACTCAGGTAAGTAGTGCCACTGAATAAAACGGGACTACCCCCATGAGTGTTTGCAGGATCAGGCCCAATGATTACATAACCACAACATTCTACCCACACATGAGCATGAGCACCCAATCATTCTGCTTGCCTAGGCACCTTTCTCTTCACCCTCATAGATAACGGAAGTACTCAAAAGATATACATCTTGGATCAGAATCCAAAGGAAAAAAGATGACTACTACATTTACTAATTTCCCAGCTGCCTCTTGCCCTAGGCTCACTCTGGACCCAATTCAAAGTCCACTGACATTAGTAAAAAGACTTCCATTGATTTCAGTGGGCTTTGGATCATGCTCTAAATCCACTATTTTTTCCAGACTCCTTTTAAATGTTATTCTATGTCTGAAGTTCCTGAGAAATTTTAAGATGATTTCCCAATTTCACGCTTCAGTTTCTTTTTTCTTCCCACATCCTCGGGACAATAACTCTTTTATTCAAGCTTCCACATTCTTGGGGAAATTATCTTATCTCTATGTTAGTCTCACACACTGAGCACAGATGGAAGAGAATCATCTTCTTGTCTGGGATTTAAAGATATATGTATGTTTACATGTCCTAAGATCTTTCTACAAGATAACTAAATTGTTCTTATTAATGCTGTTCCCCTGATGGGAATATTCAAATTGTTTGGTGTCCTTGTCTCTCTTGTGGTTCAAAATCAGCTATGACAGTAAAATTATTCTTGGGCCTTTTTCTGCCTCTCTTACTCTCACTGGAGTAGACTGTAACTTTAAAACTTGCCCTGAATAAAGGGCAGTGTTGCTCCATCTCATGAGCAACCAGAGAATGAGCTGTGACACAGAGAGGCACCATTCCTTCCTTTACCCTTCCCTTGCTCTGGTAGAGACCAGGGAATGGGCTAAGTTACTTCACTCCTTTTCAGGCAGCATCTTATCCCCTCTGTACCCATGGCCGGATACTCCTCTGTGGGAAAGTAGGGAATGAAGCCAAGGCTCCTCCTATTGCCTGCCCCTTCCACTCCCTCCCTACCCAGTGGCTTGCAGCAGGAACTATCAGGCAAGTAGCCCTGTTTTCCTGCTCTGCAGCTGCAGTCTCAATGAGAGCAGATTGTGTGTAAGGGACATAAGGTAAGCTATGCCACCCATTCCCTTACTCTCCTGCATAGTCAAGTAAAGGCTGTAACAATCTGCCTCGCTGAGTAGTACCTTTCCTGGTGAGTAGTCCCACTGATTTCAGTGGAATGATGTACGGAGTAAGGTGCTAGTCCTCGTGATCAAGGATGGCAGAACACAATCCCCTGTTTATAGGGGAGATGGATAAGATTTAAGTGCAAACACCTGTTCTTCCTCAAAGGAAAACATTGTAAAGAGCAAGGTGAACCACAACGTAGAAATACAGGGTTAAATACTCAGCTGGTGTAATAAGGCATAGCACCATTGACTTCTAGGTCCTTCTCCCCCTCAAATACATAGCATTCAAAAATAGTTTCAGAGAGTTGAAAAAAGAAAATTTGCAGAGACAAGCACTTTTAAAAATAACCTTAAAACCATAAGTTGGAGCATGGGCTAAGGGATTTAGCTGCAAGACTCCATCTGCGTTTCCAAAGAGTCAAGTGGTTAAATCCTGATGTAATACTTTGGAAACGCAGGGCTAGGAAACTGCCCAAGCCAAGAAATTCACATTTAAGGCTGAAACATCATCCAGTTCTACTTTATAATTCACACAAAGATTTCTTTACATAACTCCCACTAATGCTGGTTGGTGTTGGATGAGGAAATCCTCCACAAAGAGAATCTATCCCATAATATGATGTGTAAAATAGACCACTGCATGGAGACTCCAGAACAGCTAGGCACAACAGGGGTGAGTTAAGGATAAAGGTTCAAGCCTGAACTCTCTCATTTCCTGTCTTTGGCTCGTCTATGCCAGTTCCTTAATGCTATATAAATATCATTTTTGTGGATGTGATTGAATTACCCACAGCTCTTCATGCCAGCATTAGTGGATTTCTCTGTAATGAGAGAATGTATTTCACTGCACATATTGTTTCTAACTGTTAAGTGTACCATCTGCATGCCTTCTGATAGCAGCACTAGAGGGCTACCTCATTATGAGGTGAAGAGCACTTTACTGCTGGCATGGAGCCCAATCCTGCAAGCCCTCTGCACACCAAGCTCTCAATGAAATCCTCAAGAGGAAGACATGCACTTGTTTGTCACTAAGAGCAAATTAGGGTTGCCCGGGGGTCTGGTTTTCAACTGGAATGCCTAGTCAAAAAGGGACCCTGGAGGCTCTGTCAGCACAGTTAAGAAGTCCAGTCAGTGGCAGAGTGGGGCTAAGCCAGGCTCCCTGCCCGGCTCCGCATGGCTCCCAGAAGTGGCCGGCATGTCCCTGCAGCACCTAGGCACAGGGGCGATCAGGGAAGCTCTACGCGCTGCCCCCACCTTGAGTGTCCCTGAACCTCGGAGCCAGGCCAGACATGCCAGCCATTTTCGGGAGCCATGTGGAGCCTGGCAGGAAGCCTGCCTTAGCCCCAATGTGCTGCCAAGCAGTGCAACCTCAAGTAAGTGCCGCCTGGCTGGAACCCGCAACACTCCAAACTCCAGCCCCAGGTTGGAACTCCTTCCCACACCCAAACTCCCTCCCAGAGCCCACCCCCCAAGCCCCTGCCCCAGCCCCAAGCCCCCTCCCATATCCAAACTCCCTCCCAGAACCCACACCCCAAGCCCGTGCCCCAGCCCTGAGCCCCTTCCTATATCCAAACTTCCTCCTGGATCCCGCACCTCCTCCCACACCCCAACCCCCTCCTGCACCCAAACTTCCTTCTGGAGCCCTCAGCCTGCACCACCTCCTGCACCCCAACCCCCTGCCCAGTGGCCAGCTCACCTCCGCTCCCCCGCAACAAACCTGGGAGGGAGGGAGGGGGGAGAAGGGGTGTTACGGCACACTCAGGGGATGGCAGCGGTGGAGCGGAGGTGAGCTGGGGCTAGGAGCAGTTCCCGGCCCCCCCAGGTTACTCCCCACACCCGCGGACCCAGCTCACCTCTGCTCTGCCTCCTCCAAGCGCGCCGCTACTCGCTTCTCCCTCCCTCCGAGCGCTTTCGCGCGGCAAGCCTGGGATGGAGATGGAAGCGCAGCGTGGCGCGCCTGAGGGCGGAGGCAGTCAGGGGAATTGGGGAAGGGGCGGAGTTGGAGAGGGGGCGTGAGCAAATTTTCCGCCCCTGCAAATTTGTTGGCCTAGGCGATACTACACCGCTGCCCCTGCCCCAGCCCTGAGACCACTCCCACACTCGGAACCCCTCAGCTCCAGCCCAGAGCCCCCTCCTGCACCCCAAACCCCTCATCCCTGGCCCCACACCCCCAGCCAGAGCCCTCACCTCCCACACACCCTGAACCTCTTATTTCTGGCCCCACCCCAGAATCTGCCCCCCCAGCCAGAGCCCTCACCTCCTCCTGCACCCCAATCCCCTGCCCCAATCCAGTGAAAGTGAGTGAGGGTGGGGGAGAGTGAATGACAGAGGAAGAAGTGATGGGATGAGTGGGGGTGGTGCCTGAGGGTAGGGGCGGGGCAGGCGGCAGGGCAAGGGTGTTCGGGTTTGTGCAACTAGAAAGTTGGCAACTCTAAAGCAAATGCTGAGTACTCATTGTTTGATGTGCTGACAAGAGGAGCTCCTTTCATAGCTGACAGTCCCTGTATACCATGGTGTAAACATGACTTTGCAATCTGCAATGGTAGAAACTCTGACATTTTGGGCTCCATGTGAGATTGAGGGCTGCTGGATTCCAGATTTTAAAATGCTAAATGGTTCTGAGATGTTGAACAATTCTAGTACAGTAGCTGAAATATGATTTAAGAAGACAATTTAGGGATACTTTTACAATTTGCTAACCAGCAGCTACGAAATGAATTATTAAAGTTACTGAGGTGCAGAAACACTTCTACAGAAAAAAACCTGGAGATAAAAATGAAGACAAGATAAAAATAAAGGACAGTAATAGAAGGAAAGAAAGGCAGGAAAAAAGGGGAGGGAAGGAAAATTAGTCTATGTAAGAGTGTTCCACATACCTAGTCTCGGTGTGCCAGAGCTATAGTCAGGGCTGCTCTAAATTGTGCTGGCAAATAATGGCTCCCATGGCCTGGCTACACTGATCAGGACCCACAGAACACACATGGTGTGCTGGTTCCACCCCCTCCTACCCTGACATACTCACCTCCTTGATGTGAAACACCTGTAGGGCTGGCTGGCCTCTTCAGCTGCTGCCTTAACAGCAAATTTAAGTCCCTTTTGCAATGTGGGAGCAGCACAAAGGGGACTTACAAAAGGCTGGACAGCTGGTCTCATAATTAAAAGGAAACTCTTTTTCTTTAAATCAAAGTGTAATGAAAATGACAACAGATCAAGCAACTGCCAGTAGTTATCAAATACGAAGTATTCGGGTCCATGTTACACAGTGCCAGGGTTTTTGTTCGTTTGTTTGTTTTGTTTTTTACTGCTTATTGGTGATAGTGAGAAATCTTGTGATTAAATACAATAAAACATTTGTTTCAATGTTGATATTTAATAGCTGTACCATTATAGCCTTCCACTACTATGAACTGCAATCAGAGTCTTAAAAGGATTCTTAGTATAATTATTATATTCGGAAGTGAGCAGAATCACTGGTTGCATTGCTTTAAAAAAAATACACTGTTTTCAATTTAGAAGGAGTTGTTAATGTTTTCATAAGCGCCTCAATAGATGTATCCTGGCTGAATTCTTCAGCTTTCTGTTAGCTGTATGACAAGGCATGTGATATATATTCATTCATTTGCTATGCAGTGGAGAATGCATTTAACAAACTGCATATTGAAATGTTTGTGCTAATCTACTGTACAGTAATTTTAAAAATTCACATCCATGGTCCATCTAATTGACAATCCTAAACTCAATGCTCATTTCAATACAGCAAGCAAGAGGGACACATTAGAGATGAGCTAAGGAGTAGGCTAGTGTTTGAGTTTTAGTTTTACCGAACTAAAATTGGGATGGTTCAGATACAAAGTCTATTAGTAAAAAAAAAAAAAAAGTAGGCTTTTAGGTTCTGTCCATGTGCATAAAATGGGTGAACTAGGATGTTTTTTTCTAGTCAGAGAGGCTTTCACGGTACTAAACCAGGAATGGAGACAGACCTGGTTTACAATCCAAAATAATCAAACTTCAAAGCTAGTGAAAAAAGGTTCTGGTTTTGATCCAACTCTAGTACCCATATACAATGATTTTTTATAAATTATAAAATTTACAAATTAAATTAATGGAGATATACAAATCTCCTAGAACTGGAAGGGACCTTGAAAGGTCATTGAGTCCAGCCCCCTGCCTTCACTAGCAGGACCAAGTACTAATTTTGCCCCAGATCTCTAAGTGGCCCCTCCAAGGATTGAACTCACAACCCTGGATTTAGCAAGCCAATGCTCAAACCACTGAGCTCCCTCTCCCACCCCCACTGTATTAGTAAATTCCAGTGAGAAACAGACTAGATATCTGTGGATAATTTATGTTGGTTAAATATACTTTTACACATTGCAGTTATATTATTTTAAGGGCACACAAAACTGGCATGATTAACCCACAGATATATGATAATAAATGATTATTAAAGACAAAAAGGAAATAGTTTCTAACCTCAAATAATAATAATAAGTAATTGTTAAAAAACCAACACACCACATCTGATCATTCCAAGATGTCCCCTTATTCCTTCTAATTGCCAGGTCCCGTTATAAAACAGCTAGAATATTTATGTTCTTCTTGAATTAGTGAATTAATCAAAATAATTTAAGTTTCACAAGTAGCTTATAACCCGTGGAATATACGGTCTCTCTGAATATGGAAGCTGTGGAATAGAAAGTTTGTCTAATTTTTATATGACCACCATTCTGTAAGGAACATAAATGTTACACTTATAACCTGTCAAAACGATATACTGATAATGCCCTGATCCTGCAACACTTTCAGTCTGAGCAGACTCCTGGGCATGCATGAAGCTCCATGGAAATCAACAAAATCCACTGTGGATGCACTGATATGAAGCTCATTGTAGGATTGGGGGTCTATGTGTGCTCCAGATTACCATTACTGTATTTATTTGCAGGAGCACTGACTTTGAGCTAAGCACTTTCCAAACACTTAAGGAGGATGGCCCCTGCTCAATGAAGCTCAGATGCCAACGGGATATGCAGAGTACGCACTTGCAGAAAAATAAAACTTTACAAATCCCAGACATGTTGACATCATTTTAATATGAAACTTCAGTAAGTCATTCCATTTTGCCTGTCTCTGTTTCAGAACAAGGACAGACGCCTTAGCTGATAAAGCGGTGAGAACTTCTCTCTCCAATGAGCAGCTTTTGAATAATATTTTAGTCTTTTGGGTTTCTAATACACGTCTAACAGAAGTGCTTGTTCCACATATCATTCCGGGAAGTTACCAAATACTTGCAATGAAGGACGTTGCACATTACATAGTGCAGAGTTCTTGTCAATGCCTGTTTGAAGTGGTACGGGAAAATATAGCAGCTGAATACAATGACGTCTTTGTTTTATTGCAGATAATATTCAACAGCTTTGCCGTTATAGCCAGTCTCCCATTTCCCCTTGTACAGAAGTTCCAGGCATGCTGTTAGATTTTTGCCATTTCACTTAAAGTGGTGCCCAGGTTGTTTGAATTTCCTGACTTTTGGTTATAACAATTATTGTTAGCTCATAGCATAGCATAAGGAGAACATATTTCTGAAAATGACTGAACATTGTTTGCATCTTATCTGCAAAGAGGGAGATTATGGAAGAAATTCTGCTACACAAATGCCACCAACATCAAAGGGGTCTCCATTCTCCCCTCAGTGTCCTGCACATAATTCCCATTAATGTTAATTAGTGAAAATTAACTAGCGCTTGGCACAGGCATCAAGGGGAGATTAGTCTCTTTAGGAAGTTAGAGAGCGACACTACAGTTCAATTAAAGAATCTCCTGCTTCTTTCTCTGATCATTTTCGTATTGTAACTGCGACTGTAGGCACTGACAGGCGGAATCTCTAATCTAGCTAGCAAGTGTAACAACAGCAGCGTACACATAGCAATGGGGGCTTCAGTGCTGAGTAGCTACCCGAGTTCAAACCTGCTGGGGAGTCTGGGTATGTACTCAGGTAGCTAGCCATGGCCACCATATCTACACTACTATTGTTATCCAAGCTAGCTAGGTAAAATCTAGCATTGGTAAGCCTACCTGCACTACAATCACACCTCCATATGCAGTGTACACATACACTTGTCATTTGCTTTTAAGTGTGACAACTAGGGTAATATCCCTGGAAAATCTTATTGAATCTAATTTAAGAATCTTTTGAGTCCATTTCTTAAATGCAAAATTATGTATTATGGTGGGATCATCTGTAACTTCTTTAGGGAGGAGACATGGCCAATGTGAACCTTGAGAAGTCTAATGAGCTTCAAAGGACTATTTTGAACAATGTGCCAGACTAGAAGGAACTTTGAGGGCAAACAAAGTTAAGTGGTTTTCCTAGGAAATATATGGAAAGAGGCAAATACAAATTCCCACTCCTGACCCAACCTTCTGAAGTTATGCCCTGAGGACAGAAACATTGTCTTTTGATTACCTGTTACGTGAGAGTATAGGAGTCACAAAGTCTTCTCTGGTTCCCCTATGCTGGGAACGACTATGGTCCCTTCCATCCTGCTCTGTGGACAAACAGCTTGATTGTTTTTTATTATTTATTTGTATGGGCCTTTGTGTGCACGTAGGTGCATAAGCAAAGCACTTACTGAGAGTAAGACAAATCAAGTCTTGCCAATTCTCAGGATTTTATAATGAGCTGTGTGTTTTTTAGGATTCTTTTTTTTTAAAAGCCCCAGCTCCTGGAGTCAGGTGATTACATGAGAAATTCAGCTCTCACTTTTTAAAAAAGTGGGTTTCTTGCTCTGAAGGTTGTGGAGAAGAGCTTCAAAATGTGACCCCCTAAAGACTCAAAACACAGAAGGCAAATAAAAAGAACCCACCATTTATTCTTTTTTAAAACCACATAATTTTTAAGCCAGTCTAATGATTTCTGAAGATGTGGGGTTGGCAATACTCCCAGTCAATGAAATGAGATTTTCACTTAAAGGCCCTCATTCAGGAAGGACGCCCTATCTGCGAGCATATGAACAGTCCCATTGATTTGCTCAGCTTGGGCTTGCTGGGGCAGATTCACCAGTCAGGGAGGAACACTGAAGTCCCAACTACAAGGTACTTTAAAGTCCCTGTCCCCAGGGCTCACTCTGTCAACAAGGCCCCCAAAAGGGAGCAAATAAACTCCAAATACTCAGTACTAACCACTCAAGGCTTTTCCAGTTTCCATTGGCTGGGAAGAAAGAGGACAAACCCATCCCTCTGATAGCCCTTTCTATCTGCTATGGACAGTTACCTTCTCCATTTCAAAGTACTTCCCTGGCCAACCAAGAATGGCAAATAGAAAGAACATGATGCATGTGGTGTTAAAACAGGCCATTGCGTTACCTTATTTTGTGTAAATCTCCTTCACTCACTCACTCCTCCTTACCCTGAATCCTCCTATTTCAAACAAGGGCCAATTCTGAAGTCCTTACATTGAGTAATACTTCCATAAGTACTACTCAGTGTAAGTTATGACTACAGAATCAGGCCCACAGTTGGTAAATTCCTTGGGACAGGGACCTGGACTTTAGCTTTCTATAAAGCCCTATGCAGCTGTATGAACAAACATTATATAAGACGAAAAGGCTATAAAAGATGGTGTGGGTTATGTATTGTAGTATGACTAAATAATTATGCTGATGGAATTCACAAGGCCTGATGCAAAGTCCATTGAAGACATTGGGTTTCTTAACACTGATTTCACTGGGCTTTGAATCAGGCCAATACTCATTAAAATAAACTACAGTTGTTTATACTACTGGCAAGGGGTTTCCACACAGAGAAAGAAAGCAGGCAGGGATTGTGGGAACAAGGTAACGGTTGGTGTCGGAACCATAGCTGTGAATTTCTTAAGTTTTAAAACTATTAAATTCTACTAAATCTCTTGTAAACAGTAATATAGTCTCAATAATGGCTCAATCTCAATCTAATATTTGGTCTGAGAATTCTTGTATATTTATAGTTTTGGTTAAGTAAAGAATTCTTAATAATGTAGATTCTTCTCCCAAGCCAAGGTAAGTTCTGAAATAATCATATATTTTCCTATGTACACCTGCAAGCAAATGTAGTTTCCACTCTGCTTTGAACAATGTATGCATGTGCATGAACACACCCATGGATATGGCCCACACTTAGCCTTCCTTTCATTTGTCTTTTTTGTTAGTTTAAATAACAAAAACTAAGTTTAAGTGAAAATTATGATAATTTTGATTTCACAGTGCCTAAAAATTCTAGGTGTTTCATAAAAAAATAAACTGACAATATTTAGTATATATTGGTAACATACTTGTATACCTATGGGTCTCCCCACAATAAAATGAGGCTAATCATAATAAACTCTCTCGATCAAATTGCTGTATTATCAGCCCATCCACCCACCTCCTTCCTGCAAGCCTGAGTGGGGGAAAAAGTGAGTGTTGCAGCATGTCCATCAGGTCAGGAAATCTGGGCTATGATGGAGCAAGAGGAGACATTTAGTCAATGGTGTGTCACATTCAGTAAGTCTGCTATATGGAGCACATGCCCATCTGTCAGAAGAGTTTGTGAATCACCCACTATGGTTCCTGATAGAATAACAACAAATGCTATTTGTCCATTGGATGGTTTAGGGCCATAGATGTTTTCAGATTCTTAAACATTTACATTAATGATAAGCAAACATCTCAGTGCCTAATGGACATATCCAGCCGTGCTGTTACGGTTGACTGGCTGCACGTAGAAAGTATGCTGGGGGAGTGTAGCAGCGAAGAATATAATGAAAGAATGGAAACACTACATTCTCAAACAGGTCAGAAGAAGCTCATTGCGTTTGTTTATCCTGCTCGTTTCTCGAAGCCTTCTCCCCTACAATAAACAAACAAGTGATAATAGCAGTGCCCTTCACACGGCGACAGACAACTCACAATATTCCTGTTGAGAACTCTCAAGTTTTTTCCCCCACCCCCAGGACTTGAATTATAATTCATCTGGGGAAAAAAATGTTTTCTGTACCAAACCACGAGAATTCTTCCCTCTCTCACAAGCCTCTATTAAATTATGTTCATCCAACTTGAAAGGGAATCAGAAACTCTTACTGACACTCGGTCACACTCCGGTGAAATGATGGCTACATCCTAAGTAGGGAATGTTGCAGGTGTTCATTTATTAGCTTAACTAAGTTATTTTTGTGCCTTTCTTCCTTACAATGACAACATTCATGTTCCAGACAGAGCACTCTGCAATGCTCTGGGCATTTGTTGACCTAGGGTTTTGGTTTCCCTGACAAAAAGGGGTGGCTAAGGATAGGATTAGTTCATTGCCTATCAGAGGAAATTTTAATGTTTGTCTTTAACCATTGAAGATATTCAGGAACTACAGTAACAGGCAGATAATACAAACAATTTTACTAAGGTTTTTTGTTTGTTTGTTTTTAAAAGGGTAACAAAGTGAAGAAAAAATAATACATACAAAGCCTGCATTCAGCTTACACATTGGAGTACAAAGCTGTGAGTCAACACAGTTCTGAAGTTAAGATGCAGGTATTTGAAACCAAAAGTTCATTATATTATACCAATGTGGGCCTTAGGTAGAAGTCCAATTTTTTTATAATATTAGTAACAACTACCATCACGTGGAGGTCTCATATCACAGGGTAAAAAGCTACTTCTATGTCACTAGGTTGGTTTGCTTTTTTGTTTGTTTAAATAATAATATAGACATCCCTAAAATTAGTTACCGAGCACATGATCACTCTTCAATTTAAAAAACTATCAAGTTCAAATTATGTTTTTTCTTTTTAATGTTTAAGTGCAGCCCCTGCCCTAAAGAGCTTGCGAGAGGAGAGAGAGAGAAGCAATGCAAGCTTGCTTAATCTATCCTATCAATGTGCTTCACCACTATTCCAAATGGACCGTTTCTGAGGAAGACAAGTGTAAGCCAGTGGTGTTCCCTCACTGTCCTGAACAGAATCTGCAAACATTGTATTTAGTCCAAACATATGTCTTACCTGGGATTTGTCTCTATTGGTACTTCAAACAACAATGAAAACAAATCACAACCTTCACTTGCCCCCCAAATTTGGCTGTTTCTAGGGTTTCCCTGGAGAGACTTCGCTTCCTCAGACCTTAGTTTCCTCTGCTCAAACCGAACAGCTGAAGAGTAGTAAATGAGAAACACTGGACACCCAGAGTCAAGCAGGAATCAATCTACATCTCCCTGAATAGTTCTAACACCAGGTAATCCAGGGAGAAAGCTCCATCATTCAGAGGTTAACTCACTTTTCTCACCTCTTCAGTCAATGGCCTCTATGCTAAAGTATACAAGAGTGCCAATTATTGCTAATTACAATGGGGGGTACAGATTGCAGGCCTCTATTCAGATTATACTGTAATATGGATACAATGCTAACTAGCTTTAATGTATCTGAACCTCTACATTCCACTGTATCTTGCAAAGACCTGCTACTTAACTGGTCAAATGCAGATACTGAGTGAAATGCTGGCTCCACTGAAGCTTATGGGAATTTTGCCACTGGCTTTCACCCACCGTCTAAGCACACCCATTTACACTATGTCTGAATTTGTTCCATTGTCGTCATATCATGAATTCGTTTGGAAGATGGGAGACTATGGTGGTGACTTTTTTTTTTCTTATTTTGAATCTTACTGCGGATAGGTTATACCTTGTTTTAGCCTTTATTTTAATTAGAACTGGTTGGAAACATTCTTAAAAATACAAAAATTTTGACCAAAAAACATGGGGGGGGGGAACAGCAAAAGTTTTCACCTCTGTTTTCCTTATTTTTTGGCCATCTCTAATTTAATCATTCCACTCTTGTTTGTCTTTCCTATCACAAAACTAGAGGGAATAAAATAAACTAGGAATCTGACTCTCACTCCCTTGAGGCAAATCCATGACACTTTGAATGGGAAGAAGATCCTTTGCCTCACAGAAAATATGGCTCAGAGTCATAGAAGAAAAACCACACTGATGGCAATCACAGCAAAACAGGAAACTTTCTGTGCTTAGAAAAACATTTAGATACCAAATTCTGGTTCATCTTCCACACAACTTAGTCTGACTGGCTCACAGACTTATCAGTTTCGGGGTTTAATATTTTTGTTGTTGTTGTTGTTTTAATTCAGTCCTTTGATTTCAGCCTGGATCACACAGAAATCAAACACTGCCAGAGGATAAAGAGAGAGCTAATCCAAGCAAGGAAAACAAAGTAGATGGATATGGTAAGATTTCTGAAGGTACATTTCAGGTACAAAGCGGTAAGGTACTAAATCCAACCATATGCTGATCTAGAGTATTAGACCAAACCAGTTTTAAAGTCAAAGACTGAGTAAAATGTAGGTTAAATTGCATTTAAAGGATAGATTTAGCACTAAAAAACCGATGGCTAGAGCACGGCAGACAGGGACTGTATTCACAATGCATGCAATCTTCATAACCCTATATAGTAATCCTAAGAGAAAGAAAATTTTGAGCTATTATATTTAAATGTATAACCAAAAATGTATAAAATGTTCAACTACAACTTGTTAAAGCTCACAGGATTTCACGGTTTTAAAATATATTTGTATATTAAAATTTCACAGTAGGAATACACGTTCTTAGTATAACACATATTTTCCCCTGTAGCAAGGGGAAAATTTTAAAGCGAAACAATTTTTGTAAAAAACAGTAATTATTTTTCAAAATTGTGGACAATTTTATGACCAAAACCAACAACTAATATTCTTCATTTTCCTCTCACTTTTTATCCTTTTTTAAGCCCCTTTTTGAGTGGCAAACTAGGAAATGGGAAAATAAAAAGGAGGGATAAAGAAAAAATGGAGAGAAATGAGAAATAAGGAAAACCTGAAAATATTTGACTAAAAAATTGTGAACATTTTTGAAAAGTGAAAATTCTGCTTTAAAAACAACAAACAAAAAATCCAAATGTCTAAAACTTTGTGTGTTTTTGTGTATTTGTTTTTGTTTGTCTGTTTTTTGATCAGCTCTATTTTCACCTGGGATTACAATAGTTTATTGATGTGCCTCATACGTTAGTGACGGCCCAAGTGATTTCTAGGCAAAGTTTTATGAGAATTTTGGGATTCTTCTGGGTGAAACACATTATTTTGTATAAAAATAAGGTATGATTAGATTAGGGAAGGAACTTTATATGTTGTTTGTATAAAACAGTACTTTATACATTTTTCATTCTACAATCTATAAATATTAAATGTTAATTATGTTTATCTTAATTTTAATAAACATGTTTTGACTGAGTTAAGAGGATCATGTATGTAACAATGGATCGTACAATTATGCTATAAAACATTGGGTACATCTTAGGAATAAATGGCAATATTAGTATATTAATATTATTTGCATGGATTAGTTATGACCAAATTTCTAAATTATGGAATTATGAATGTGGATTGAGATGGGTTTAAAAGGCTACGTTATAAAAAGTGCAAAGCAAGCTAAAGTCATATTTTCAGAGATTTCTTGCTCAATTTATGTGAAAATCCAAGATGATACATAAATGAAGGAAGATTACCTTTACTATTCATATATTCCTGGTTTATTTTTTTCAATCACACCTGTTGCTGTACCAGTTAATAAAGATGTACTGTATCTTAAGTGCTTTGTACAGCAAAATAAAGTTTAAAGCAACTTTTCTGAACAGCAGTTACAAGAGATTTTCAGGATCAAAACGTTCCAGTAACATTTTTCTTATTTACTTGGTTACTGCGGAGTTCATGATGACTTCTTTTCCTTTTGTTATATCTGAACAGTTTGACAGATTACTGTGACAAGGTTACCCTTAAATTGATAAAAGGTTTGATAGTGTCGGTACATTTGTCAAAAATATCTGACATCACTCATAATGGAGTCTGCACTACGAGCATCAATGGCACTCCAGTCTGCTATTTTCTATTCAGCGTGCAGTGCACACCACATAAAAACATAAAATGGAAATGTATAAAGGTCAGGAGGATTAACTAAAGCAGCCACTCATCTTATCAAACACAAAAACGCATGGTATTTCTATGGTTTTAACTAAAATAGAATCTATTTTTATAGCCACACATCAAAATGCACTTAAAAGAAAGTTGAGTGTAGTTTAAAGAGTAAGCATCCTACTAGTGTAAAATTGGAAATGGAAATGTTGTACTATGAGAAATTTACTCAGTTGCAAGCATTTTCAACATTCCCTTGGCTACTGCAGAAGAAAAAAAATTTGTTTTAAGAGCTTTCTTCCTCAGACCTGCCAAGCGTCATACAAAGTGTCTATCACAGTATTTCTGATCAAATCTAGGAAGTGCATATCACACTAGATAATATTTACATGTATTTTAATTTAACTTATCATATATCTCAAAGCAGCATCAATTTCTGTTCAAATTCTAGGTCTAGGCTCAGATTGATTCTTACATTAGTAAATCCATTTATCAAGCTCTACCTGATATCCTGATTTGCAATGGAAAGTCTTAAAGGTGCCATTCAACTTTGGGGTGAGGGGGAAATACTATAAATACAGCATTGTAGGATTCCATACTTGCTGTGTCTGTTATTTCCCTACCAATGTTCTCATTCTACAACAAAAAATATATAACAACTCAATATGGGACCTGAAAGACAAGCTGGGTCATTTCCTTCTTGTGCATCACCACCAGTAATAAAGATTTAGCAAATCAAATTATACCCTCAGCTATACCTGCATTATCCCTTATAATCAACTCATTTGCTTAGGTAACTGCCCTGTGATTTGATTTTAGCAAACAATTCTGTTAGTTATGCACCAGGAGGAACAAAATTTAGCTATGTGGCCTCTGAAGTGTTAACAGAAATAAAAATCAGTAAAAACTTATATTTGTCGTTACAGTTGGCAGAAATTACTCCAAATATACACAGGGAGCAGATCTGTTGAATAAGAGGGTGACAATTTTACATCATCAGTTTTAAGAGGACATTTTGGTACAAGCCCATATTCACTTGGTAATATAGTTCTCAAACTTCAGACTTGACAATGAGACACAGCAATCGAAAGATGCGACAAATGACAAATGTGTTTTGTTGTGTTTTGTGTGTTCTGCCATGAATCAGAATTCTTTGACTGTAAAATCTCTCATAGTAGATGTTTTCTGATTATGTGAATTAACTAAATCAAAAGAAAAAAAGAAAAGAAAAAACATCAAAAAATAAATTCAGTCTTATGAAGCCATGACACTCAATTAATTGGATGTCAGTAGATTTTGAACCCTAGATTTTCAGATCTCCAAGCACAGACATCAACCATTTGAGCTAAAGGAGTCAGTGTTATCCTTTATGTTCACCTTTCACTACCAGGTACATCATGCATCTAAATTCTTGTTTTTAAAATATAAAATCTATATATACGAGCTTAAAATCTGGCTTGGAAATTTGTCCCTATAAATACGATGGTCAAGTGTATTCATTTCAAACTGGAGGACATGAAATATTTTAATGGCACTTACGGCTGGCACAGCTTGATAAGGTCCTGGTCAGTGGTGCCGGGTGGAAGGCCTCGAATGTACAGGTTGGTTTTACTCAACTGTTCCCCACTGCTGTTGTTGCTGCTGTTGTTGCTGCTGTTTGTGCTGGGGCTGGGAGGAGCCATGGGGTGGGGAGCTGGTGCATAGGACTGCTGAAAACAAAAAAATCTGTTACTGGAAAATAAACTCATCACCAGCTTGTGTGTCTTACTGAAGCCGCTATGAATTCATGGTAGTCCTGTCCCACACACATACTGCAATTAATTCTGGGCCCGGAATTTATTTCCCCCGTCTTTTACCTAGGGCAATAATATACAATAAACTTTATTTTTTAAAATCTGAATTAATAGCAGTTGATAGATTATGCATGCACTTTATCCTACTCACAAGATATGACACTACCACGCTGAATATTAAGGAACAGCATTTATTAAATGAAGATGACACACAGCACATGATTTAACTCAAGCTACGCTATGACTGGGGCCCTACAAAATTCACGGCCATGAAAAATGCATCCCAGACAATGAAATCTGGTCTCACCCATGAAATTTGGTCTTTTGTGTACTTTTACCCTATACTACACAGACATCACAGGGGAGACCAGCGTTTCTCAAACTGGGGGTCCCAACCCAAAAGTGGGTTGTGTATGTGTGTGGGGGGGTCCGCAAGGTTATTGTAGGATCAGGGCCCCTACAGTTACAAGGGGAAATTTCAGATTTAAATATCTAAAATCATGAAAATTATTATTTTTTAAATCCTGTGACCGTGAAATTGACCAAAATGAACTGTGAATTTGGTAGGGCCCTATCTATGACCCACTCAGTGTGGGAGTTCACTGAGGAAATGTATTGTCTTAAGATTTAAAGTAGGTGTGGGAGCTGTTACCAGGAATCTGATGTGTATCCAGCACATGCATAAAAAGGCAACAGAAGCTATCAGCCCTAGGAAAAGAGAGACAAGGTTCCCAACCTAAGTGCTGTTATGCTGGGTGTAGAATGGATGGTCTTGACAATATCAAAAGGTCAGAGACTAGGTGATCTGTCCTTAAAATCTATGAATATGCACAAGTCACACAACCTAGCTGAAAAATGGCACTTATGAATGGAGGCAGACTTATGAGGCAAACAATGTCCTCAATACGTTCCCCTACCCTCCAACAAATACCTGCTAGAAAAGAATACATAAAATCATGTTTTAAATCATTTCTAAGTACCTTTAAAATAGGGTAACAACTTTCAAATTTAGCTGCCTAAAACCTCTGATTGAGCCTCACACTTTACTTATTTATCATTCTTATTTGCAAAACATTACTCGGCTTTATTTCTTAGAAAGAAAAATATGATCCAGTTTTACAAAAAGGATGACAAGCCTTTTCACAGTTAAACAAGGAGCCTAGTTACAAAATTCGGAGCTAGATCAGAACTTCCCAAAGCTTGAGAGTGT
Organism: Mauremys reevesii; assembly: GCF_016161935.1. Lineage (NCBI taxonomy): Eukaryota > Metazoa > Chordata > Testudines > Geoemydidae > Mauremys > Mauremys reevesii. Next base: position 73,887,219 of record NC_052624.1, on the reverse strand, counting down.
TCAGAGGTGATGGTTTGGTTTGGCCAATTATAGAAACTGCAGCATTATCCATGAAGTACCAAGCTAAGTGGTCAAATGGCTGAGAGAAGGAAGACCCATTATGTGCAAGCAAAACACTGAATTTCATTAGCAGCCCGGAGACATCAGCAGTGACTAGATGTCAGGCCGATGGTGAGTTAATGATGACATAGTAATAACCCTATGCAGGCAAAATGAAAGCAATTTGGTGTCTAGCTGTGACGACAGTTGTGTGATGATTATCATACGTTCACACTCAGATACTCCAGTTCTGCAGTTAGACCTTGATTAAGCAAAACATTTAAGCCTAACTTCAAGCACATGTATAGTCCATTTCACTTCACTGGCCCTACTCAACGTGTTTAAAGTTATGCATATGCTAAATCAGTGTCTTCAGGAGCTGGACTTTTTTAAACTGGAAGCTTTAAAACACTTTCAAGCAGCCAACTACCTTTATTTAGAAGAACAGAAAATATTGAAAAGTTAAGACAGGTATAGATGGTAGATGAAGTTGTGCTCACTGAGAGTCTTGGATGAAATATAAACATGAATAACACACTTCCAAAGGTTCCTTTCTCTCCCGCACCACTCTTGCTCCCTCCTCCCAGACTGTCTCACTTAAACTAACCAAGGGGAAACACAAAATCAAGTGTTAAGATTTACATACATCTCTACTGTCTAGCCTGTCTGTGATCTGGTTCAGCAGGATTCTCAAGAGAGAAAATAAAGTTTAACAAACAGCATTATGGTACGCTGGTTAGGAAGCACATTCAGTCTGAGCCATAGCAAAGGGAAAAATGAACAACTCTGCGTTTAATTCTTCCCCTCTGAATCTATGAAGACTTGTTGACAATGATAGGATTTTAATATGTAGGTATCATATTACTCTGCATATAAATTTTATCACAGGGCCTTACACTCTCAAACTGCAGTGTCATTCCCAGAAATAGAGATTCAAAGCAGTAGTATTGGGAAGACACTATGGAATCAGCCAAGAGGCTTTCCCAATGTTGTGGTGCTTTGTGGAATTAAATTCTCCCTTGCAGAAACAGTACTCTTGGGTAAGAATTTATAAGACTGTAACCCCACACAAATACATAACGACATGGCTATCAAAATACTAGCTCATGTACATGTCCAGAAGTACTTCTTTGTGGGCTCTGCAACATATTTGTGAGGTCTACAGGACCTAACTACTGATTAATGTACTATTTTGGGGTTGGTTCTCCTCCACGGACCTTTTGCTTTGGTTTGAACACCAGCCAGCAGCCAATTTGTTTCCAGTGAATGTGTGGCTTTAGAACACAAAAAGCTGAAACAATACATCTTCCATTTTTCCTTATGCCAATTCTGCAGCTTTTGAGTATTAGTAATGTACAAAGATCAAGATAACATGGCTCCTACTTTATACCCCCCTTTTAAGTTGAATTTATATAATGAATGTGTGTAAGCTATTCAGGGCAGGGACACAGTCTACAAGTCAATAAAATGTCACGCATGTTAATTATAAATTATTATTATTATTATACATCTTAGCTTGGGTTCAATATGCAAATAGCGTTTTTTCCACACTAAGTAAATGTCCCAAAACTCAGTGGAAAAGACAAGATATACCTTTCAATCATAAAGAGCAATTTTCCTTTCAGTATCAGATATTTATCCTCATACACAGAGGAAAACACTAGGGGCCTGATTCTAATTTAAACTATGGCCACTTTGTGCCACTCTGCAGAGTAAAGGATATAAAGTATAAATTTACATTGATATTAAGGCCAGAGCAGTGTAATGTGCCCTCAGTGTAAATGAGAATCAAGTGCTAGGATGGAAATTCTTTCAGACTACAGCTGAGCAAACACTGGCCACAAACCTGCATGTACAATCACAGGCTGACATCTGCATTCAGGAAGGACCCCATTTAAACCAATGGGCCTATGTCTGACTGCACGTGGCATGATCGGGGCCTATGTCTGTTTGGACTAGACTATAGATCCTCTCTACCCTTTCACATGTAAATCTCAATTCACACACTGCTAATTTTTATGGACAGCAATTTAGCAATCCCAAAATGTTACAGAGAATTTACACCAAGCTACAAAATTATGATTACCAATATTCAGTTTTATATAGTCATGTGGCTGGCTGCCATGTTGGAGACCCAATCAAGGAGAAGGCTTTAGCCTCGTTTCCTAAACCGATAAAGCCAGACCATGTGCTGGTGTAGAAGAGCATTCACTTTGCCCCCAACAGGGTGAAGGCCCTGATCACCAACCTGCATGCAAGATATAGGCTGAAGGGACTCCAGACATACAATGCTTGCTACCAAACAGTGGCCTCTCTACCTTAAACATGGTCTAGTGACCTAAGCATAGGCCCAAAAGCAGGAATTCTTGAGTTCTAATCCTGGTTCTAGCATTCTGTGGCTTGGGGCAAGGCACTTAATCTCTCTGCCACAATATCCGCAGGGGTCATATGAATCCTAGGTATTATTAAAGGCTCTAAAGCAATGACAATGAAAGGGAGATGCAGCTATCCTATATATCTGGCAAGGGAACAATACAAATATAGTCAAATGGTGCTTATAATGCAACAGTTTGATACAAAATCTACACAAAGTATTTTATTTCAAGAGAGAGCTGGAAGTCAGAACTGAGTTTTTCATTAATTTTTCAAATAACCAATCCAGAAGATTCATTTTTCAATTCCCATGCTTCGTTATTCAATAAAGGGGAAAAATGAACTGGTTTGTAGATCATTCTAAGCAGCCTATTAATTCAGCGCAGCTGGATAATAGGATTTGTTTTCATCTTTTAAAAATGAAACAAGCGGCTTTTTTTATTATTTAAAAGTGAGAAATTATACTGTTAAATTCACCCCCAGTTTCAGACACCCAGCTTTGTAGCCCATAGCAGAGCTCTCTGAAACAAACTTTCCCATCCAAACACACACTACCAAGTAAATTGACCAATAAACCTAAATAATGAGACACGTAAGTCTTCCTTACTGATTAATGACACACAAATGCTGAATTAGGAGCCAGGTCAGTTACAAAACGAACGCCAATTCCAGATTTAGCCTCCTCACACAAGGTTCCCCCCCCCCCGCCCCATGGCAACCACAGTATCCCTGTCTAGCTTTCATTTGTTGCAAGTTTGGTCTAAAGCTTTTTTCTTCTTCTGATTTAAAGAACAACACTTTTACAAAGAGAAATTTTAAACATATTTCACATACAATTCCCTTTGGATGGGAATCACAGGTCCCAGATACCAAGCTGTAGAGTCAGCTTTATTAGCAGCAGCTGGCTCCTTGGCAGGCTTCTCAGGCAGTCAGGCTTGTAGTTTTGGAGTGGCCTCAGAGTCTATCATACAGCTCAACTACTCTGCTGTTGGGCTGGCCAATTTGTTTTGTTCGCCTTTGGCTATACCAAATTTGTACTCTTTTATCCACTTGAAAGTGAAGTCCTGGAATGATTCACCAAAGCATTAATATGTTGACTCACTTGTGTGAGTGTGTATATGAGTACAAACACAGTCCCACATTAAAACATACATTATTTAACTACAGTGAATACATGTAATCTACTTCACTCTGAACAGTGTCTTTTTAGGCTGAAATCATCTAACTTAGAATATGATTGTCACTCAATTCCCTTAGCTTCTCATTGTGAAGATAAAATAACTCAAGGTAAATACAAATATATTGAACAGATATCAGTTTACAACTCACTCTCCTACAGCACTGTGCTGTTCAAACCATACTGTACAAATGAGCAATTTTTGAGGGCTGGATGGTTTCCTACTGGCCAATTAAAGTAATGACCAGAGGATGCCACTGATCTGCAGGCCTATTTATGGGTCCCTTCAGTGGAATGGATGGCAAATCCCCCACCGAGCAAGAGACAACCTGTTATGTTCTGATGCACCCCAGAACAGCACCCCCAAAACAAGGAAATCAAAGCAAGACATGCAGGTAGGTAATCAATCATGTATTAACCATGAACCAGTTTAGTCAGCAACAGTGTAAACAAAACAAATGGCAGGTATGTTGCAGCAGAGCCTGAGTAACTTCACACACTCAATGCTACACATGGGAACCCGAACCCTGAGTTTAAGGGAGCAAGAACCAGGAAACAAACAAGAACAGGAATAAGCAGGAAGGTGTGCATGCACACACACCAACCAGTTGAGAGGGCAAAAAAACTAGCATAAAAGGTGAGGTGAAACTCAGCAATTCCTCTACTTTGTTAACTTCCTCAATCAGCAGCAGCATCTGAAGAAAACGTATATAGCCTTGGCTGTAACTGGAGAGAAGAGAGATGTGAAAAAGATACACCTTAATAAGAAGGAATTAGCTATGCAAAACTTGTATATTTTACAAAGGTTCCAGTTACAGGTGAGAGAATTGGAGAGAGGTTCAGGTTCTGCTGTAGAGCTTGCAGGACATTCACTGAGCTTGCAGAACTCAAACCTTAGCCATGCCTTCAGCTCCTGTCTGGATGATGAAGGCCTGGAAGGCAGGGCTCTTCTTGGACACTCATTTACCCATGCCACCAGACTTCCTAGCACCTGTATTCCACAAGCAGACTCCTGGAAACTAAAGGTATGAATTTAAAGTGGATTAGTTACACTGCATAAACCCTATGTGAACACTTGTACTCAGACTTAAAATGAACCTTAATTTGGGTTAGTTTAATTTACTTTGGAAGTGAATCAAAAGTGAAACTAAAGTGAATCAAACCACTTTAATTCTGAATATGAGTGTCCATATAAGGTTTAATGTGGTTTAACTAATCCACTTTAAATTCATACCTTTAGTAAATTCAGGTTAATTTCCCTGTGTCCCCCGATGTAGACTAACCTTACCATTTGTTTTACTTATTCATTGTGCCATGAGAAAGATCTATAATGTAAGGGCTTCAGGGCCTACAATGTTATTAGAAACTATAAAACTTTCTAATAATTAATAATAATAATACAGTAAAGAAAGAATGGGGGGGAAGTGGGGTGCCTACTTTCTTATCTTTAATATCTTAAGAGATGAAACAATCATGTTTTGACCAAAAATGATTGGCTTTATCCACAATAATATTTAAAAATGATTTTACTAGCATGTGCCCAAACTGTAAGAATTAATTTATTTTAATGTTAAATGTTAATTTAAAAAATGTAAAAAAACGCAGTCCCAATGGAATTTCTAACTGGATATAATTTCCATATATTTTATAATTTAGAATTTCTGAATAGCACAAAGACATTTCTCTCCATTTACACATGAAATGCCATCTTTTATTCACAGCAACATAGTGTGTTTATTTAATTAGAAAAGTTTTTAAAACTTTCCAGTTACTCATTCCTATTCATAAAGTTAAAAAGAGCATGTATGAAGAAAATTGTGAAAGAATGCAGTCTTTCCTTTGCTATAGTAGCAGTACTATAGTTAAGTAAAAATCTGAATTTGTTAGGCTAATAAAACATGTTTCTCAGATCTAACTGATTGAGGTTTAAAACTGTTGAAATTAGTGGGCCAAATAGTGGTCTGACTTACAATCTCATAGACTTCCTCCAGGAAGAGTTACATGAGGCATAAATCAGGGCAGAATTTGTCTTATTTTTCTCTGTAATGAATACTTATTCTCATCCAAACCCCTAAATTGTGACTGCCCAGTTTTCAGCGATTTTATGAACAATTAGAGCTAGACGTTGGCTATGAAGCCAAGTGTTTGATGGCAGGGGGAAAATCCTTTGTGGGAGGGCATTCTCTCCTGGGAAAATATTTGGAAAGCGTGTGCTGTTTCATGTAATCTGGTGCAATAATTTGTCCTTCATAACTATCTTAACGAGACAGGGATAAAAAGTCACCAAGAACAAGGCAAGCTTAGCAATACCAAGACAGGATGATGAATATCAGAAGCAAGGAAATTCCCTCATTTACTCACACTGATAAGAACACCTTTTTGCCACTAAGACTGAGTCAGTGGTCAAATGAAATATGTCAGTTCTCATACCGCTGGATTCCTAACCCTCACTTAATGATAAACATTAAAAGCAAATTGGCCAATTGGAAACCATCTTATTAGTTAAAAAAAAGATATAGTGAACCTTAAATGATAACGTGGATTAGCTCTATAAAGGACCACCTACAATAAGAACAGATTGCTTGTCATCTAGCTAAGGGGAAGACTTCAGTTGACGATAAATAGTCTCCAGTTTTGAATGTGTCCAATAAAAAGTACAGTGAATGCCAAGTAGACAGGCAGTGGGGTTTATGGATTGCGAACGGAACACCACGATCATGATGACAGCCCATGAGTACTTTAGTATGGACGGCCCGGCTCTCTTAGTATTGGCCTAAGGACAGATTTTGTGGTAGACCCACCTCAGCCACTGGCTCCTTCCAACCTCCTCATGCTGCCATAATGAAGAGAATACTATCTTGGCTCACAAGAAGTCTGGATTAATCCATGCACAGCCCCATCACAAACTGCCCCCCAAATAGTTCTCCCTGAATTTAGTGCATTTCATCTCCACAGGGAATGTGGCAACTTAGTCCTTAGTACAAAAGAAATGAAGACTAAGAATAGAGCTGTCTCGCAGAATAAATTATCTCCCACTCTGGAAAATAATCTTCACGGCATCAATCAACATTTATTTTCAATAAATGCCGCCTCTCCTCTCTTTGTCTCGTGGTTGGAGCTTCCAGTTACAATCCATTCCTGTGGCATTTTTTATTTCTTAACAAACAAAGGCCATGGACAAGGAGAATTCTCTTATATAAAGTATTCAAGCACTTTGTCAAACTCATAAACAAAAACCTATATTTTGTGACACAAATTAGTATTATTACTTCATTATCCAACATGTTCATATTTTATTTTATTTTATTATTTTTATTATTATTATTATATTTTATTGATGTACCGAGGCAAAATGTGAACAGAATATGGATCTTAAAAGTACTAAATCTGAGCAATCTGGTCTATAAAATATCATATGTCTCCTAAACAGAATACTTCAGAACACAGATCAAAATGTGAAAGCAATTACTGCCTGCAATACAGTAACTTTGTTGTGAAAAATGGGAAAAGTTTGAGTTAGCAGAGATGATTATTTGTGTTTATATTGCCACATATTATTTGGGGCACTTGTGTAGCAAGATTAGCATACTGATGGGTTAGCATCCCACTTAAAGGGTAAAAATGTAGAGTGGAAGGTTTATATTTAACTTAATATATTTATATTAAAATAGTATACATCTTAGGTCCTGAAAGTCTATTATTTATTATATGGATATTTATTTATTTTTAAATGGAAAACTAAAAGTGCTCTGAAGATGAAAATGCTACATATGAGCTAAATTTTATTGCCTACACACACACTATCAACATGGTGAAATAACATGAATGAAATAAAATTCAACTGAATAGAACTGAACTTTTGGCATAGGACAAAACCAAAACCTTTGATCTAATCCAACCCCTCCCCACCCAAAAATTTGTTGAACGCAGAGCAGAACCAGATGATATTTGGTTTTGCAGAATGAAAACCCAACCAAGGTTTACAAAATCAAAAGCAAGCACATTTCTTCGGCTTCTCTCTACATTACAAGAATTAAGTGGGAAATATTCCCCTGTTCACATCAATGCAGATTAGTAGAATGGAAGAATTGTGGCTGACGCAGTCTCTTAAGCAGAATGCACGGCTGGTAGGTCCCCACAGTATCACCCCCCAACACTCTTTTGGAGACATATGTAGAGAAACCCTTGCCTACATTATACACAGAGTTAAACTACATCAGTTCTTCTGGTGGGGAAGGATGTGTCCCTAACAAAAGAACATCTGAGCAGAATTTTGGACATTCCACGATACCTTACGCTGTTTTGGATTTACTGTCTTCGCAGGGCCACTGGGAGTGCAGCTACACAATAAAGCAGCGTTTCTCAAATGCGGCCACCAGGGGCTTTTCTTGCAGCCACAGCCTCCTGGGCAGTGATTTGGAGGGGGGCGGGAGGATGACGCAAAGCAGCGGCCCCTCCACAGGGGCAACCAGGAGTGGTTGGACCCTGCCCCCCTCTGGAGAGAGACAAGCTTGAGGCAGCCAGAGTTTTCCCCACCTTCCCGGGGGCAGTGGGATTGGGCTTCAGCCATGGGGCTTCGGGCTCCATTCACTGGCTGCGTGGTGATAGGCTCTGGCCCCAAACTCACCCCCCATCACCTCTGCCACGCTGCTGCCTCTCCTAGTGCCCCATCACCCCCGGCCCCTGCTGTCTCTGTATCGACCTCCCCATCCAGGGCTTAATTTGTCCCCGGACTTGCCCGGGCTGAGTAAGTCTGTTGTGAAAAGTGTTAATATCACTTTTCACAACACACTTACTAGGTAGTAAGTCTTTAAAAAAAGCAAACAAGGAAAGCAAAAGAACAATAAGACAAATTACTAGAATGTTCAAAGCACTTGATTTGTGTTTCTGTTCTGTTTAGGTCCAATAAAGAAGAGACAACTATACACTATTTTTATTATTGAGTCTGCAAAAGAACTCTACATAGATTACAATGATTTGAACATGTATCTGTACATAATTATTTGTTTTTCCTAAAGTTAATAAAGTATTTTAGGGAAAATTGTCAGAGCGACCACCAGCAAGAGTTGGTGGCCGCACCCTGAGGCCACCAAAATTTTTGTTGTGAGAACCCCTGCAATAAAGCTAGACAGAGAGCCATCAGGCAGAGCAAGAACTTGAATCTGGGTCTCCCACATCCCAGGCCAGTGCCCTAACTGCCTCGAACTAGTCTCTAATTCTCTCTCCCTTCAAAAGTTCCTGCATCCATGAAATTTCATTTAGTCCAAAATGTTCTGACCAACTCTATCTAGTCACTTCTCTATGAGCAGAAAGGAGGGAATAATTTACTACCGTGGTGTAAGTACCAACCCTCATTCCCATGGTGTCAGTGCCAGATTGTTTGTGTGTGCATGCACAAGTTTGCCAAGGGTTTCCAATGCTAATTGAGTTGGGTTTCCTGTGAAATGATCATCTGCAGTTTGATAAACAGAACATTTCAGTTTCTCTAAAATAGCTCATAATGAATGCAAAAAAATGTAACTCTCTCATCAGAAACCTTTTTTTTCTGGGTTTCCAAACATCAGTATTACCTTACAGTAAATGTTTAATGCAAGACAAGCCAAATTTCTGTATAAATGGGTGCAGCTCATAGAGTTTCAAACCATATACACGATGTGTCTCTCAGACACATTACACCCATATAATAATGAAAAATCTTTCTTCCTGTCTCAATAATAATTACAAAGAGAATTTATAGGTACAGAACTGTCTGACATGTAAGTAGCACAATGGGATTGGGATGCTTTTTTTTTTTTTTTAATAAAAATAAAATAAAATTTAGAAGGTATATTATGCCAAGAATTTCGAAATTACACTGGTTTTAATAAATGATAGCTTAAAGGCGCACAATACTTTTCTATAACGCAGGCTGTCGCTACGGTGATAATTTTTCTGTAGTTTTCTAAAAGGATGTGCTATACTTTTTAATTTTCTTCTTTTACATGTGAATTATTTTCTATTCCAGAATTTGTCTTTTGAAAAAATGCATACCTGAAACTACTACAAAACCTTAATAATTTTTTTAAAAAACAAAAACTCCAATTGATAAATTATTTTCTGTTATATTAAGTTCTATAACGGAAGTTTGGAAACATTAATATTTAACAATATTTTAATATATAAAACAGATGCATATACACTAATATTCTCAATACAAGAGAACATCTTTCTCAAATATATACAAAATTCTAGTTTAAGTGCAAAAACTAAGATTCAACCTAAAATAAAATTAATAAGTAAAAAATTAAAGGGAAAATAAGGAAAGAATTACACAGAAAAATAAATATCAGGGGAATGAGAATCCTACGAATCAGCATTTCTGAAGACCTAAATTGTGTGACTAGTATAGTATCCACCATCTAATAATCCAATGAATGATGGCAGAATCATCCCTAATGGCAATATAATTTGGTTCCGAATCATTTGATATGAAACAACTTTGGCAGACACTTTAAAATACCCTTGTAACTAAAATTATAGAATTAACGTGACCAGATGTCCCATTTTTAAAGAGAAAGTCCCATATTTAAGGCCTCCTGCAGGTGTCCTGATTTTTCTTCAAAATGGGCAAATTTTCCCGTATTTTCTGTCCCTCCCCCATCAGTACTGGTGGGTCCTGCTGCTGGCTGGATTCCTGCTCATCAGCCGCTCTGGTAAGTGGAGGGGCCTAGTGGCCGACGACGACAGTGGGTGTGTAAGGCTGGTGGTCGGGTGAAGATGCAGCGCATGGGGACAGCCGCTGCCCCTGCTGGTCCGTCAGCGCAGCCCCCACTGCATGCTGGCTCTAGGCCAGCAGGGCTCCGCCCCCATCCCGTTTCTGGCTGGCAATGGCTGATGAGTGCGGGCAGTGCCACGCAATGGCCATTTACATGTTACCTCTGCTACCCACCCATCAGCCCTTTATGTGCTCCCCCCTCACTGTCTTCTCCCTGCTTTGCCCCTTCACCACCACCACCCAGCCCCGCTGCGCCTCCATATCCCCCCCGGTGGGGTGCATCCAGCTCCCAGTGCTGTGCGGACAACCAGCTCCTTGTTGGAGCACTCAGCTTACCAACAGCCTGGCCAGGAGGCTCCTTCCACGCCCCGCCACTGCCTCTGGCTGGGCAGGCATCCCAGGAAATCCCAACACCCTCTGGCCCAGGGCGCTGGCCAGGAGGAGCCAAGCCCTGCGTGTGCCAAAGCTCCGCACAGCGCTGGCATGGGGAAGGCTCTCTGCCCCTCAGCTAAGCTCTGGAGTGGCAGGAAGGAATTTCCAGCCTGTTCACACTCTGAACCTGCAGGCTCCACAGCAGCTCCCTGGGCAGGGGCTTAGCACCCACTTCACCTCCCCCCATCCCCCTTGATCCTGCCCCGTGGGAGCATGGGGTTGCTCTGTCCCCTAGGCACCCTCCCCTGCTGAGCCACATCTCTTGCCAGGTCCGCTGAAGCCCTGCAGCCAGGTTCCCTGGGCCCTAGTGCACAATGCGTCCTTAGGGCTCAACCCCTTCCTGGCCGTGCTGTAACCAGGGGGGACAGGAGGCGGCTGGGTTATGTCGATGGCCAGCAGCAGCTGAAGGTGTTAGCTGCCTTTCGACACTGTGCAGGCAGGAAAGGACAAGCTGCTTCCAGCCACAGGGAAGTGAGAGGGAAAGAGATGAGCTCTGCAAAGACTCAGGCCAGGTCATCCCTCTCTACTCCCTCCCCTGAGGCAGGACGCAACTCCAGTCCCTTCCCTCCCACACAGTGCGAAAAGGCTGCTGCTGACCACATTCTGGTATCAACCCTGGCAGAAATCTGGGGAAAGGGGCATGTGACCCTGCGTGCCCCCCCCCCACACACCTGTTGTCTCAGGAAGATGTGGCATCAGGTACCAGGACAGGTGGGTCCGTCCCAGGGGCCCAGCCAGGCATGGAGGGCGGAGAGTGCTGCAGGGAGGGAAGGGTCAGTCGGTCACCCCCCCAGGTGAGAGGTTTGCAGGAGCGTGTGTGTGTGTGTCACCTCTCCCCATATGTGGAGTGGGGGAGGTGGAGGGTACATGTCACCCCTCCCTGTGTGAACCCTAAAGTCTTAAAGACAAGGTAAATAAAAAAAATACTGCATTGTTGGCTTTTTTTTTTTTTTTTTTTAAACAGGGCCTCAGTCAACTTGATGTTAATTTGAACATCTGTACTGCATTGTTCTGACTGATTACCGTTGAACTCATTTGAATATCAGTAATTTTACCAGGTGCCCCATATTCAGCATAGGGCAATATGGTGACCCTATATATATGATGAATAGCATTTCCAGTTACCTTTGGATTTTCAAGGGTGCTAAAGATTGCATGAGGTGCAATACAAACCCCAACAAATTATTTTTAGTTAATATCACTACTTTTTTTGTTTTGTTTGAAACACAAACACAGGCCTCACACTATGTCAATAGTAAAAGTGTTTTGCTATCCATGGAAACTAGATATTGCCCCTACCTTAACCCCCCAAAAGTTGCATGCACAATCTCAAACATACAATCCCACGCACTCAAAGGACATGAAATTGATAATTGGTTATGCAAACAGATATTTTTGTAGGCAAAACTCACATATTTGCAAATTTGGCCCAATAAGATTTAAAAAAGTAGTTTACACCCGTTTGTTGAAACACAGTATAATACCTATTATTCAATGCACTCAATCCTGCAAAATTCCCATTGATGTCAGTGAGAGTTTTGGATGAGTAAATCTGAAGGATTGAACTCTAAGTGATGGAGCATGCTCAGTGCAGACAGAATCTTCAGAGAATTGAAGTCCCAAACTCTAAGAAACCTCTACTGAGCATGTGCACACTGAGATTTTTCAACTGCTATAAATTGACTAAATTTTGGCATCTTTTCATGGAAACAGCAAAGGGCACCAGGGCAGCCTCCCTGCCAAAAAACCTACTCCAAAGCAGGGAAGGACTACTGGTTCTGAACAAAACAGTTGAATCAATTTTCTTTCTTACGTGGACAAAACTACATATTTTTCCATAATCTTGATCTTGGGAACTGTTCTAGCGGAAACTGTCCAAAAACCTCTGAAAAGTTTCAGCCTGAGGCAAATGACTGCACCGCGCTTTTAAGGGTGGGGGTGGGGGTGCGGTATTTGCTGGCTGGCCGAATAAAGGGAATAGTGCTTCATGGCTGGGGGAGGAGAGGAGATGAAAACTGCTGCAAAAGGGTCAGTGTGTCACAGACTCATCCCCTGGGAATGCAGGGTTTAAAAGGGGCAGCTCTGCGCATGAAGCCTCCCTTTTACATGGAGCAAGCTGAGGCAAGAGGGAACACGGCACTTCAGCACGTCTCTGCATGGCTCCACATGGAAGCAGGAGAGTAAGAAAGGGGGAAGGGGACTAATTCCCTCCTTCCTGTGGTCCTAGGGTTGCCAACTTTCTGACTGCAGAAAACCAAACACCCTTGCCCCACCTCATGCCCCACCTCTTCCCTGAGACAGGGGGTTAGGGCGTAGGACGGGGTGAGGGCTCCAAGTGGCGCTTACCTCAGGTGGCTCCTGGAAGTGGTCAGCATGCCCCCGCTCTGGCTCCCAGGAGTAGGAGTGGCCAGGCTGCTCCACACACTGCCCTCGCCCGCACAGTGGGAGCTGTGGAGCTAGCGCTCACGGAGGGGGCAGCGCGCAGAACTTTCCTTGCCACCCCTGAATCTAGGAGCCTGAGAGGGGACATGTCGCCACTTCTGGGAGCTGTGCAGAGCCAGGAGAGGCACAGAGTTTGCCTTAGCCCCGCTGTGCCAGTGACCGGACTTTTAACGGCCCAGACAGCAGTGCCGACCGGAGCCGCCAGGATCCCTTTTCGACCAGGCGTTATGGTAGAAAACGGACGCCTGGCAACCCCATCTGGTCTGGGAAGGGCGAAACAGGCATGACAGCTGTGCCCCACAGGCAGCTGTGTGGTGGGTAGAGGCATTACTGAATCAGGTTTCATGTTTTTCCCTGCTACGGGCAGGGGACAGCAGGGGGCAGTTTTGCTCAGCTTGGCTCCCTGTGGAGGCAGGACAGTAAGCAGTGAAGGGGGAGACCAAGAGGGGAAAGGAAGCCCCACACCATTCCCTTAATCCATGCAGAGATAAGCAGGAGCACATCAGTAGTACCAAAAAGGGAGGGGGAGTTACCTAGTTAGTCAACTCTAAGGTACCTACTATCCTGGAGAATATCAAGTATGGGGAATTTCAGCTCAAACTGTTAGTTCTGCAATATCATAAGCAAATGAAAACAGGGCCATATAATGGAAAATGTCAGGCAAACATAACTAAAGGCAGTGATATCAGCTCCACATATATTGGATAGATAATGCCTGGTGGTGGTAGGTAGCGTAAATATTTTATTGGTACATTTATGATGGCTGCCTTGTTCCTGAATGCCAAAGGATAGGCGAGTTTATGCAAGTCATCCCAAACATCATCCCCGATCATGTATTCAGCAGTTTACAGTAACGTTCATACCATCATCATGTTTTCTGTATATCCCACTGTTTACGGAATAACTATTTTAGAAATATTTTAGAAAGTTTTAAAAGTATATGGTACTAATTTTCAAATCCTTCCATCTGTAAAGCCAACTGAACAAGAAACTTCTAAAAACTTAAAACAGCTTTGGCCTGGCTGTGCAAAATAGCACGATTATCACTATTACATATGTGATTATATTTTTGTTCTTGAGTAAACCACAATTTTATTCTATCTTGACACTTTTCTGATAAAATCTTTTTTATGAACCTTCATTAGTTCTGCATCAGCAACTGGTACATGGAGTAACCCAGGAAAGTGGTATTCTGATATGAAATATTTTTGAATCTCTCTCCTCCAAATATGATCATATACTATAAAAGTTAAGACATCCAGCACAGCTTACAGCATTGCTTTGCTTACAACATTACCTTCTAGAAGTCTTAACTGGTAGGCTCCCCAGATAGCAGTCTGTAAAGCTAAAATTAGCATGCTATACCTTCTTTTGCTTATAACCGTGTGATGGGAAACAAAACATAAATTGGGAAATATAATATGTGCCAAAGGTGGAGTTGGAATACTATTATCTCCATTACAGTTTAGAATTAAAGGACACTGATACCCAGTAGTATCTCTTAATAGGACATCTGCTACTACTATTATAAGCCACTTTCTGCATAATAAATAAAGAGTACTGGGTTTAAATACATTCCCTAACAATCCAATCTGACCCTGAATCAAATTACGTTAGTCTATGTTACATGCAAATTGTTTTATCATGGACACTATATTACCAGCTGCTTAGTAATTTCAACTCTGCTTCTTCAGGGATAAGAAAAACCTTTTAGATGATTCATCCCAATGATAATAATTATTTTACATTAATATAGAACCTTTCATCCAGCAGGATCACAAATTGGTTTACAAACCATACACATACAGCACTACTGAAATGCAGCCAATCCTGGGATGGAGGGCAGCATCTAGAAAGACACTATGCGGTCCTACTCTTCTGAAGAGTCCCTTGGCTCTTTTAAAGTCCATGCAAAGCAGACAAGACCTCTTTTTCTAAAAAAAAGTCTTGTCCAAAGGACATCCACAAAGTAAACTGTATGTAGCTCAGTTTATCTACGTCAGCAGGACGAAGGGCAGAGTTAAAACTGCTGGGATTTCAGTACTGGGGTCAGGTAGGAACTGTAGCAAAATTATCAAAATATAAGTGCTATAGGACCTTCACCTCTCCTGAATATCAAAGCAAAGTACTTTTGCACATAAACTTTTGTCTGTTTCTTTGTATAAGTGCTAACAGGGATTTATATTGATCGAGGTAATACTGTCCAACACAGGGTCTGACTTTTTTCTGTCTGAGTGGTGCTCCACCCCCATTCTGCCCCAAGGCCCTGTCCCCACTCTGCACCTTCCCCCAAGGCGCCACCCTCGCACTGCATCTTCCTGCCCCATCCAACCTCTTCCCATCCCTGCTCCACCCCCTCCCCTGAACACGCCCCCACCCTCACTCCACCTCTTCCCGACCCCACTCCGTCCCCAGCTAATCGGCTGGTGGGGAGCTGAGAACCCACTATTTTTTTTTCTGAGCCCTGGAGCACTCACGGAGTCAGCACCTATGTTGTCCAACACAGATATGATAATCTGTCCACTCTCTCTACTTCATGCCCCCTGCTTTGTTATGTTTTGACTCAACCTGGCTATTTGCTCTAAGCTGCCCCCGCAATCAAGAGGGAACTTAGTTGGATAAAAGGGGTGTAGCTAAAGCACTGCTCTGATTTGGCCATCCCTGATTCCCAAAACTGTGCTTTGGACCTGCTGCATCCACCACGGTTTAAAGGAGCCCTGAGGCTATTCTGAATTGCTCCTTGGGACCCGACGCTAAGTATTAGAGACCCTACCCTAACCCCTCTTCAGCTGCCTAAAGGTTTGACTACTTTTATCCTAGCACCTATAATCCCAACATTGTATTACTGGTCAGAAAATATTCCAGCTCTTCATAAAATTCAGTCACATCATTTCACTTGAAGACTTTCTGCAGCAGTAATTCCATCATGGGCACCACACAGTTTATAAAACAGTATTTGGCAGTCATTCATTTGATGAAGCAATAAAGCCTTTGCCTGGGTAAAATGGAGTCACAATTTCGAGTTTCCAACAAAAAAAAATATTCCACTAGTTTAGCATATACCAGGCCCTGGCCCACCCAAGTTTGTAAATTTACCCTGATCTTGTATAAGAAGCACTTATGCCAATTTCCATTGAAAAGACAGTTTAGGGGCAAGAGATCCCATTGTCATCAGTTCTTTTCAAGCTATTTATCAAATTTCTGATAATTAAAGTAAGGCAGAAACAAAATTATGAATGGAATAAAAAGTACAGAGATTTAAGGAAGTAAAGTTCTCAGACAATAGACAGTTCTCTGTAAGCATTCCAAACACCATAGTTTTCTGCGCTGCATTGATAAGTTTAAAGTGTTTCAGGATATAAAGTTATATGGGAGACAAAGTTACATGGATGTTTTCACAAGCTGGAATTTTAAGTGGTTACTGAAATATTTAGTTATTTAGGTACCTGCTTATTTATCAGATATGATTAAACTATATCTACAACTTTGTCTATCAAGTCAAATTTAGGATGATAGGACAAATCAATTCTCTCTTTATGGGCAACTGTTAATTTCATTATTGACTGTTCACAATACTCAATGATTTCCTGGTCAATTATAGAAAAACAATTTTTAGATGTTATCAAGTTACCGAAAACACTCAGCACTTTCCCTGAATTAAGCATACAGTATTGGGCTATGACAAATGTGGATTTCAAATTTCATTTCATTTATTATTTATATTATGGGAACAACTAAAGGCTGCATCCATGAACAAGTCCCCATAGTGCTTCTCAGTACAAACACACAGTAAGAGACAGACACTGTCCCAAATAGCTTACAATGTACAGGCACAATCATGCTTTTGCCATAACCCGAGAGTGAGGGGCAGAGAACTGTTGTGCTGCCCCAGGAGCAGCCTGGGAAGGAAGATTGTGACTTTCCGAGTACCATCTCCCACCTCGTTCTCCTGCTGCTCTGGGAGAGAATAAACTGCACCAGGTCTATATCTGGCATAGAGGACATTCAATGGAATGCTGGCACATCTATACTGGCCCGTGCATTGTGGGGGAGAGCTAAGACTCCACCTATTTCCTGCTCTCCTCTATCTACCCATGGAAGGCTTCCCCTCCCACAGTGCTATTTGCCTGCTTCTGCTTCTCTGCCATCACACTAGCGAGGCCATAATTTGACCCAAAATAAACAAGGCATCAAAAGGTTGGAGGGGAAACAGAGATACAAAAAGGTAAAAATGACTTGTCCACTGTAGCATAGCTGATCAGCGACAGCAAGGAATAGACCCCGATCTCCTCACCCCCAGCACAGTGCCCTAGTCACTAAATCATATTGCCTCGCAACACCATCTAACATCATTCACCTATAACGTCACTCCTCACAGTGCTCATGTTTAATTAGTCCAGAGGTTCTCACGCTGTAGTGTGGCCAAATGAGGCAGATTGTGGGATGGGCACTTGATACCAATTATTGTATTTAACAATAGTGAATGTAAATCATTTGATCGCCTGCTAGTAAATCACCATAAGTCAAAAACTATCTAAATTAAAATATGGAGGTATAAAGTGGAAAAGGCCAACCCGGCCTCCTGATCCAGGTAATGTAAATTTGGCTAGGTGGGAGGTCTCTGATAGTTCTTCCCAATGTGGATGCAAATGATTATATAAGTGGCAAGGGAGTAGAGAATTCGGCCCTTAATCTTTTCTGAAAATGAAGAGATATGATTTAGTCTGGTGCTTTGACAAGTTTATGTTCCGTACCTTCTAGGCCTCGTTACAATGATCCACAGATTGCTGTTCTTAGTCTTCTGTAGGCCAAGCTAGTTTACCAAAATATCTGACACCATATGTTATCATTATGACAGTCTATCTTCTCGTAGCCACTGTTTAGCAATAATCTGCTCTTATAAGAAAGGTCTTATCACTCATTTCTAAAATGTCTGTAGACCTGTGCTTTCTCACTGGAGGTATTTAATAGATTATACTATTTTAGTTAGCAGCAGCAGATATGAAATGAGTAGGTTAAGGAAGTTAATGTGTGTGTGACAATTAGAGTGAATTATTCCATCCAACAGTGAACACACCCTCACACTCATCAGGGTAATAGATTTAGTAAGAGACTATACGCAGCAAGAAACAAATGAAAGACTCTGAGAAAAAACACTTATTAAAAGTGGCATATGCTAGTGCTATTTTAGAGTGGTGTCTCCCAGCGCTGCCACACTGAAGGGCTTATGAACATTTGCTAAAATTAAATTTCATTTTTCAGGCATCTGTAAATAGGCCATAAAACCTGAACAAGTCTCTGAGTTTTTATGGTCCGATCCTTTCCCCATTCACTTAGAAGAGGTTAGTGCCTGTTTTGGGTATAGTCCTTGAGCTCTGGGTTTATGTGCAAGGAATGCATTGTGTCTACTCCCCCATGTGGGCCCAGCAAAAGAGAAATTCTTTACAACTGTTCTCCACCTTGCACATGTGCAGGGCTGAGCTCATTTTGCTCATTATCAATAAAAGCTTGCTATGAGATGACATGCTCAATTTTTTTTTTTAATTACGGTAAGATTTTCAAAAGGACTTAAAGGAATTAGGTTACCAAGTCCCATTGATTCTGGGTGCCTAACTCCCTTAGGCTTCTTTGAAAATCCCTGCCCTCTACTGTGTTTTCACACAGGCACTGCCCCTTCACATGGGCAATGCCCAATATTTGAGTTGTGAATAAAATCATCATATTGTTAAATTTTTTAAAGGGATGATCAACTGTCACACAAGACAGAGTCCACATCACTGCAAAGCCACCTATTTAATTTGCCAACATTTAATTATGTTTCGTCTCCAGTGGTCTGACCAGACAGTGAGAAAAACACAAACACAGAGATGGCTTTGAGTAAGATTGCGAATGCTCTACTCCCACAGGTGATGTTAGTCTGAGGAGCAGTCCCACTGAAGTTACTTAGACTTTAGGAGTAAATGCTCACCAACGCGAGTCAAGGTTCCACAATGTAGCTTTAACTGATGGTTAAAAACATCTATGCTATTTCTTACGCCAATCTGAGAAGTTTTCAGCTTTGGGGTTTGATGCGTCTATTGCAAGTGCTATGTTAACACAAATGAGAGAGAGAGAGAAAGAGAGAGAATAAAACATGAAAGTGCATGAAAGAGACAAGTGACTCGATTGCCTAAAACTTGCCCAATGTAAAAGCCTCTTTATGCCACGGAGTTTGGAACATAAAATCAGAACACACCCAGATTTGAATAAGTCATTCGTAGCAACTTGAAAGATAACTGCATTAAAATGCTGTTATTCTGCTAATTCTGGAAAGAAAGACTTCATTCTTACCCCAACTATGACCAACACATTAACTCCTAAAACTACTCAGCACTGGATAGTCACATCAGAAGAGTCTGGTTTTTTTTAAACTCACACGAGACATTTCATGTGCAACAGAAAAATAAAAGGAAATCCCTACTGATCCAGCTGTATAAGTAGACTGGGAAGGATTCAGTTTTTATTGGTAAGCGTCAATGTCACTGTACACACACAACAATGAAAAAATATTTCCATTAATGATAATCAAAATTCAAAAGATAGGCAAAGAAAGAAAAATGCTGCTTGAGAATTTATTCGAGTTTGATGGAAGGATAATTACTTTGATGTGTAATGTTGATAATTTGTGTTGTAACCACCATAAAGCTTTACATTTTGAATCTCAATGTTTACTGACATTAAATAATTAATGTCTGGCCCTTTATTGTCTGACACCCTACCATAAGTTTCATCAGCTGTGAACATGTAAACAGATAAAAATAGGGGAAATGCTTTAAAAGAATATTATTCATCAAAATTATTTAAAAAATTGAATTCCGCCAAACCTATATATATGCATCCATCTTAAAAGGAAAATGCTAACTTTTTGATAGATAAGAAATGTACTTGTATCATCAAAATGGCCATTAGCTTAGGTAGATACAATTATCTGCACACTGAATAAGGAAACTGCCAAACAAGAGAACAGAGCATCTGCTGTGGACAAGGCTATAATTATCTCGTGCATCTGAACACTGCTGGGCATTTAAGTTTCACTAGCTATTGTGCCAGAAACTGTATGTTCAGAGTTCTTACACCACACCATCAGGAAATAATCCACTGTTTGAGAGTTCTGTCAATAATGACATTATACTCGTCAGAAGATTCTGCTGTTGATGGCATAAGTGAAGTCTTATTCTCTTGTAATGAAAATCAGAACTAGATTGCTGTCACTGATTCATATTATAAAATGCTGCAACATTCATGTTATAGCACACACTTGCTAACAACTGGTACCAGATCATCTGCTGTAGTTTATTCTGTTGGGTTAAGTATTCTAATCCAGGTTTTCGGAGGCTATTGTTTCATTCTTTATTTCCAAAAGAGCGAAATCACTATTATGGCGCCTTACCTCCAGGCAGTAGGAAAAGTAACAGTGAGCGAGCAAGCGGCTTCCTCCACAGTGCTGCTCAGTGGATGTGCAGCAAAGGAACAGTGTAGTCGCTACTGCCGCTGCTGTCATTTCCCTCTAGGGATGCCAACCTGAGACGAGCAAGAACTGTGAGCCTGGTCTCAGACCTGTGTGGCAGTGCTGTGCCTATCTCCACATGTGCTGCCTTAAACCCTGATTTCCTCCTACTAATCGTCGAGAGGTGTCTTTTACAGGAGCACTCTCGAAATCATGCTGGATCCACACATAGCACCTATCAGCTACAGCAAACTCTCATCAACTCATTGGTAATCGTGTGTCCTCCTTGGCAGCCCACTGATGCACTGAATGAGTCTGGAAAGCATATTAAATTGTTCTCCTTCCTCGACTATAAAAGCAAATGAGCAGCATTTCTTTTACAAACACTATTACAACTATTTCCTACGTAAAGCAACTGAAACCAATTTGTTTATTTTTCTATCATTAATTCACAATCTGTGTTTGCACATTGGGGGAGGGGGATAGGGGGAAACAAGAAGGATCAAAATACAGAACACGTCAAGGGAATAAAACTATATGACAACCTCCTTTGATCCTGGGAACACTACCGACTGGAAGAAACTCATCTGTCTGGGTATCTCAAGGACAGAGTCCCACGTGAAACTCCAAGCTAAGAGGTGTCACAGACACTGACAGATGGGTTTCCCTAGCCTCGAACTACCTAATGGAGCTTTTAGCCAATTTGCATAGTGGCTGTCGCTGAGTGAAATGGGTATGTGTCAAGGACATTAAGCAGGCCAAGATGAAAGCATAATAGTCTTGTACACAATATCGCTTCTTACCACTTGCTATATCATACATTAAAAAAAAAAAAGCCTGGCTTGAAGTCTGTATTGAGAGAAATTTGCACTTCTGGGAATGGAGGGAGGCTTCTACTCAGTTCTGCTGGTATCTGAAAGAGAAAAACTAAAATATTGCTGAGCAAGATTTCTTGCTGTCACTTAGTTTTACTTTTCAAACCCACCCGTGGGTTCTCCCAGTTCATCCTTGTATTGCCTGTCCAGTTTGGCCCCAACCCTGCCCAAAGATGCAGGCCAGAAGATCCCTCTGTCTACATGGAGCCCTAAATAACTTCAATGAGGCTCCACACAGGTGCAGGAGGCCTGCCGCTGTGTCTTTGTACAAGATCTGGGCTTCAGGATATAAGTTCATCAGGGCAGAGTCCAGGTCTTTTTTTGTGTCTTGTACAACACACTGTTGATACTTTAATTAAAAATAAGAATTTTGCACTGAGGGTCAGATCTCGAGAGATGCTGAATACCTGCTGCACATCTGCAGCTCCTGTCCACTTCAATGACAAAAACAGCAACACAGCACCTCTCAGGTTCTGATGGGCAGGTTGGGTTCTGTTGTCAACGACACCAGAGTAATTCCACTGACTTCCATGGAACTGAAAAAAAACCTGGGCTATACATGTACTGTAACTTTAAGAAAAAAATCCCTTAAATTCACTTCAATTTCATTGCCATGCCACATCATGTTCTACACACTTGCTCCTTTCACCTTGTCTACAACGCATACTGTTGGGTCTGCCGTTGTTCAAAACTAATTTTTTTTTTAACATTTACTAGAGATCAGATTAAAAATGAAATATGCAAACACAGAGGAATCCCTGAGGAAAGCTATAGCCTCTGGCAATCAAACTCTGCATACAATGCAGTATAAAATTCAACACTTTCTTAAACAACACAGAACTCCAACACAAAGGCTCAGAATGCAGCCCAACTGAACCCTACCATTTCAACACCAAATGTGTAGGGCCCTACCAAATTCACGGCCATGAAAAATGTGTCATGGACAGTGAAATCTAGTCTTATGTGCTTTTACCCTATACTATACAGATTTCACGGGGAAGACCAGTGTTTCTCAAACTGGGGATCCTGACCCAAAAGGGAGTTGCAGGGGGGGTCACAAGGTTATTTTTGGGGGGTCGTGGTACTGTCACCCTTACTTCTGCACTGCCTTCAGAGCTGGGAGGCTGGAGAGCAGCAACTGTTGGCCGGGCAGCAGCAGCAGACGGAAGGTGGCAATACCATACAATGACATCCTTACATCTGTGCTGCTGCTGGGGGTGATTCTGCCTTCAGAGCTGGGCTCCTGGCCAGCAGCTGCAGCTCTCCAGCTGCCCAGCTCTGAAGGCAGCACCTCCACCAGCAGCAGTACCACAGCCGCCCCTACAATAACCTTACAATCTCCACCTCCCACCCCCAACTCCTTTTTGGGTCAGGAACCCTACAATTACAACACCATGAAATTTCAGATTTAAATAGCTGAAATCATTACATTTATAATTTTTTAAATCCTATGATCATGAAATTGACCAAAATGAACCGTGAATTTGGTAGTGCCCCACATATGTGTACAGTCACACCAGATGTTACTACAGTATACTGGGAAAGATTTTTGATGAAGAAGATTATGTTAACATCAAGTGCTAGATTCTGCCATAGTTGCTCATATTGAGTAGTACTCCACCCCAGAAATAGTCCTACTTAGATCAATGGGACTGGACACTGGACACCAATGCAGTAGACCTGGATTCTACTCCTGGCTCTGACACTGGTTGCTGGGTGACCTTAAGACAGTGAATTTACCTCTCTGGGTCTCAGTTGCCTTATCTGTAAAACAGATGATACATATCTTCTTTGTAAAGCTCTTTGAGATCTAGAGATGAAAAGTGATATATAAGAGCAAAGTACTATTATTAGTGTAATTATGCAACTCATCATCATGTTTATTCAAATCAGGCCCAAAATTGGTGCACCATGTCTAGCCACAAATTTAGGCCACTGAGATTGGGTGAAATGTTAATGCTAATGTGTGGTGTAGTCTCCAGCTGAAAATCGTAAATAACCACAATATAATTTCAGGTCCAATTCTGCACTCTTTACATTACTCTTAATTAAGGGATGATTAGAAGTGAGATTTAAGTACTGGCCCTGAAGGTAACTTTTAAAAAAAAATGGAAAATGAAGAGATTACAAGGTTAAAGTGTAAATTATCCAGTTTTGGCACAATTATTTATGATAATTTTAAATGAAGTAAATTGCACTTCTGAATTGTTGGGTTGCATGTCAGTAACATTCTTTGTCTGACTTTTGCCCGTTTTCTGTCAAATCTCTGCTTTGTCCAAATATACCCTTTTGCCATACTCACTGTCCCTGTTGATTTCAATCTGCAGGACATTAACCCTGAAGAGAAAATTCATTTTTGAAGTTTCTCATTCATACAAATTATATCAAAGTTTGAAATACATGCTACATACCCAATGGCATATTTTTTAAATACTCCTTCTCAAGTGCTGTTGTTTCAAAACTTTTAAGATATCCAAATGTTTAATCCACCTGAAAGATGAGCTACTGGCAACATTTCATTTTTTATAGTGAACTCTGTTTTTCATCATAACTTTAGATAAATCAAACTGCTAAAAACTAGGTTCAATTTTTGGATAATGTTACAGTAAACAAATGGGTTAAATGTCTAAAAAATACTAACTACTGCTATGTAATACCCAAGACCTTTTACATTCCATCAAACCAAACAATTTGGAAAAAATATGCTTCTGGACGTATATTTATAACAGCATTAAAATGTAGACTAGCATGATTTGAAATTCTAAAATATTGGAGCCTGTACAGTAGTCTAGCTATCTAACAGAAACGTCAACCTAACCTTCACCAGTTCTGCTACTATTTTACAACTACCATTTAAACATCTGGAATCTGAAAGGGGAGAAAAGCATTCCTTGTCTACCTGCCTCAGACCTGGAAGAGATTCAAGTTATATGGAGACTAAATTATTCAGGGCTCTATAGATTGTTTTTCCCTCCCTATTCAGTTGCATCTACTGGATAATATTAATGCTCATTAGATACTTTTGGGAGTGTCAATGGGACTGTTAAGGTGGAAAGTTATTGCATTATTAACAGTACATCCTTCACCAAAAGTGGCTTACGAGTTTTATACACACACCAGTATCCTAGAATGCTGACGTCCTTTAAATCTCAGGTTCACACCTCAACATAGGGAGGCAGGTTCAAGATTTACAACTCGGGGACTAGCCTGCCAATTCATTATTACTAAACCATCTAGTGTCCTTTGGAAGCAGCATGAAGGGTACAAGAGGGAACCCTCAGCTGCTGAAGAGCTCACTTTCCAAATCAGTGTATTCCACAAGCAGCCAGTCAAACACAGACACAGACATACACACATGGACTAAACCAATTTCAAATTTATCTTTGTATTTATATTGGAGACACAAGCTTTGTGAATTTCAAAAACTGTTTGGGTGTGTCAGAGGGATATTGACATGAGAATATACAGCATACTACACATGTAAAGTACACAGATAGGTATTAGTTTGTGATTGTGCTATTATTATCCACGAGGGAAAGATGGTCTTTATTGTTAAGTCACTGGATCAGGAGTCAGGAGACTTGACTTCAGTTCTGAGTTTGTCTACATGCTCATAGGACAGGGAAACACAAGAGAAACTCGTTTTTCTCTCTTCTTGTCCCATGACAGGGAACTCTGTTGGAAGACAAGCCTCGACCAGAGCCAGGGAGAGAGCATTAAAGTAGTTTTGCAAGCTCCACCCATTATAACTGCATACACTTTTAAACTGGTGGGAGATGACCATCCTAATTCTACCCCTTTATATCTTATAGTGCATCCAACCACAACGGATGAACACGTTAGCTGGATTTGCCTATAAAAATAAATAAAATGGTCAATGTAGGTGTTTATAGCTGGGGTTTCCTAAGGAACTTAAGACCTTCCCTATACACAGTAGCTATACTGGTTTAACTTAAATCAGCTTAAACAAATGCTGCAAACCCCTGCGTAGGTATCCTTATTTCAGTTTTAAGAGTCACTTCTTTTGGTTTAGTTTACCCCTCTTCCTAATTTATTTAAACTACCAGGTTTATGATGATTTTAGAGTGTGAACTCAGTAGTTTGCATTGGTTTAAGTAAATCATTTCTAAATGACACTTTTAGTTGACCTGGTGCAACTCTGTATGAAGATAAGCCCTAAGTGAATGAGGCACCAACATCCTACTGAAATGCAGTGCGGAGTTGGAAGCCTAATTCCCTGAGGGTTCTTTGAAAAACCCTGCTTAAATTGACAGTAGTAGGCAGTAAAGTCATGGGGCAGTTCACATCTCCACTAGAGCTATAGTTTCAGGCTGTCTTCAACATTTCTTAAGACTCCAATTCAGCAATACACTTAAGCATGTGCTTAAATTTAAGTACATACTTAAGCTTTTTACTAAACAGGGATGGGATACTCTGGTGCTTAAATTTAAGCCTATGCTTAATTTCTTTATTGAACTGAGACCTCAGAAAGCACCATGTTGGATCATATCCAAAAGATTTTCTTTGCAGCAAGAGCTAGAATCTTAAATAATTTGAACAAAAGCTTGAATTGTACTTACTTCCTTCATCTTACCCCTGCCAATTAGCCACTGCTCCTCTAAAACTCTAAATTCACACCTAAATGCACAGAGGCAGGTTCAGGATTTACTGTTTGGGGACTAGCCTGCCAGTTCATCTTCATATCTAGTGTACTTTGGAAAGCACCAACAGGTCACTAGAGGGAACCACCAGCTGTTGCAGAGCTCCTCTTCCAAACAAATTGATTCCACAAGCTGCCAGAAACACACATACACATCCTGGGAAATACACTCCATGTCTTGATCAAAAAAGGGACGCAAATTTAGCTTCTCCATTATTGCATTTACAGAAGGAAGGTTGAACACAAATCTAAACTCTGGTGGTATATGCCTTTGCTGCCAGTGATGCTATGAACTACACGTTGAAAAGCATGCCTCACCACCACAATTTCTAGAATGATTTTAAGACGAGTAATTTGGCTAGATTCACTGTTTGCATATTGCATACTTGGTCTAAAGAGTACTCTACAGCATCCCCATGCAGCCCACAGCACTTTGTTTACCCAGCTCTGAGGACCACCCGTAATGCTTGTTCCTGTGCATTATTTATTATTATTATTCTCACAGAAGTCTATCAAATGAATGCCATAGTACCCAGAATATCCAGCACAAAAATAACTGAAAGATGAAGAATACTGTAAGAAATGGTGAATGTCATGTTATTTGCTGTCTGAAAGAGAAGCTAACAGTCGGATATAAAAAGAAGAGTATATAACTGGCAGCTATCCACAAGTCTTTACAATTAACAAGCTAGCTCATTGTCTGGGTTGTTATCTAAATTACAGTCTAGGCATTTTCTGCTAACATATTTTCTGACTTTTTAAACACTATACTGTACAGTACCTAGTACAAAGACATCTTTCTTTAACTCTGTTTAATTCCTTATTTTTCTGTTTTAAAACTTAACTACTGTAACCATAGCCTTGAGCAGCAAAGAAACAAGAGAAAAAGAAAAAGAAAATGTACTGACTTGACGGAACTGGAAAGGACCAAAAGACCTAAAGTTTTGCTGATGGTTTATTTTTTGAGGTGGAGACAGCCGAGTGAGGCGAGAATTAAGTGTAAGCTTTTAGAAGAGAAGGGATAAAACCAAAGTACACAGGTCTGAACCCCTCAAATTTTGGGAAAGATTATATTTGGCTGAAGATTTAAACTTTGCAACCATTGTCCACCACTGCCTTTTTATTAGCACAAATCAGTAGAATGACACCTGGTAGTAAGTGGATGCAGGACCATCCTCTTCGCTTATAAAGTCATTGGGTCCTGAAACTTTTTTTTTTTTTTGAACAGTGAATAATAAGTACCACAGAATACATGTACAATACAAGTACCACAGGAATAATAAGTACCACACAATGCATGACTCAAAATAAAATAATGACAAAGAAAAATATAGATCTGGATTAGATATAGCAAAGAATTTAAAGAATCCAAATAATGCACAGTACCTGGTCAAAAAGAGAGCACCCATTTCACAAAAACACAAAGACGTCTTTATAAGTGTACTAAATCTATTAATCAGTTATCAACCGAAAGCATTGTGTATTGTTTTCAATTCATCTCATCTCTCCTTCTAATATTAACTTGAACCCTTCATACCACTCTCCTCTGGTCTAGTGATTAAAATGCTTATTTAAAGAAAAAGTGAGCATGTAAAAATGGCACGGTCTTCCTCAACAAATCTGTTTCCCATGTGCATTCAGAGGCATAAGTGCCTATTTCTGTGAAAATGGAAGAGGAAGCTGGATTCCTTTCTGGCTTGTATGTTGTCAAGAGAATTGTTGCTAAGCTCCAATTGTTCTGTGAGTCTGCAGGTCAGGAAATTAGCAACAACAACCTTTTATTTTTTTAATCCCTTGACATGGCATAGACTCATTTTTAGCAGCTCTACGTCACCTAGGGTTGCCTACCATCCAGGACTGGCCTGGAATCTCCAGGAATTAATGAAATCTCCAGGAATACATCCAACCAAAATTGGCAACCTTAAGATCAGCCCTTCCAAGCTCTCAGCATTGGGCCAGGGCCAGCTGGGTGCAAATTAGAGCAGCCATAAGGCTGTTTGAAGTTTCACTGGAAACCGAACCAGTCCCAAGCTGGGCCTGGACTGAGGAGGTGCCATGATGCTGTAAAGCTACTTTGGTCCACCTCACTCAAGCTCTGCACTGACAATAGCTCAGACCAACCAGAGAATCCAGCCCAGTCAGAGCAAAGTGGGTTTAAAATGCTTCTCTTCTGATTTGGTAGCCTCTTTCCACCCACTTTTCATCAATGGAAATGACAATGTAAGGTGCGAAGTAATGGAGACCCAACCCCCTAATTCCAATCTTATACCAGATACACACAAATCTGAACACATTGGCAGTCTAGAAAATATCTGCATTCCAAGTAGGTAAACATGACTAATCAGAGTACATCTCAGAGGTCTGAACACAAAACCTTAATATTTATTCAAATTTCCTTTAAGTGAGAAGAAATGTATCTTCTCTTAGCTAAAATTTTTTAAAAGGTTCATCTTCACTAAGGAAAAGCAACGGAATGCAGAATGTGACAGATAAAGGCCCTGCATATCGCTTGCCCATATTCACATACAAAAAGATATTTTGAACGTTTCAGTTCAAAGACCAGAAATAAAAAACCCTCTTTCATATCCTCAGGATGCCAAATAATCATTTCATGCCCATCTCAGTATTGACTTAGAAAGACGTAACTTGCCTTTGTTGTATAGTTTTTTTTATAAATGAACAGAGGACAACTCATTGTTATGAAAGTCAGTGGCACTGTCAGCTCCTTTAAAAAATAATAAAGTCAGCAAGATTAAGTTGGCTCTTAGCTTGGGGAAAATATTAAAGAAGACAGAGAGACCATAATGTTTTTGTTGCTCTGTGGGCATTATGATATTTAGCAATAAGCAGCAAAGAACTACTGCAGTAAAGTGCAGAAAAATCACTTCCTTGCTGAAAAAAAGGTCAAGCACCGACTCTTTCTGAATCTCTAGCTAACACAGATAGTTTGTGGTTTCTGAGTGATTGCTGATACATGTTTTCAGTGGGAATGATGGGTTCTCAACACTCAAAAAGAATTATACTGGTGGTGAATCAGCTATTTGACCTTGAAACATCCTAAGAATCTTAAAGAGCATAGTGAAAGAGAGCATTCTCTCTTCCCAGTGAAATTAGAGGTTCTCCTGGACACAGATGAAAGGATCTTGCATGCTCTGGGATTTTACAATACCAACATGCACTGTCTGGCATAGACTCTCAGTTGCCTTTTAACATTTCAAATGACAGCAGCAGGATTCAGTCAAGGGGTTATGTGATGCTGGGGAGATCTTCTTGAAGATGAGATCTAGCTCCCTCTCGAGATTTACAGCTGTTGGGAATTGGAATTATGCAAGGACATCGAAGCCAGGTTGGACCTCTCTTCTTTTAGAAATCATCATCAAGAGAGATGATGTGCGATTGGTTCATGTTTTTAACCAAAGTAGTTTGCCCATCCCTATCACGCCTGTAACAAGTAGCTGGAAGAAGTGAAACTATCAACATGGAAATGTTATTTCCTTCCTTAAGCTGACCAGTGGTTATCAGCTCCATTGGATTTATCAAACCTGGAGAGAATTATTTTTAGAAAGCTAGTTAATATACACCTTCTATATAGAATCTTAGGGAAACATTATCTGAATTCTTACCAGGAACAGAGTGATGGTTAGGTGTGTATGTTGTTTAACAGATAAATAAAAGTGACAGGTCCATACCCCAAGATTACAGTATAAATTAGATGTAACATGGAAAGGGATGACAAACAAAAAATTGGGGAAAATGAGGAGACAAGGCTGAAGAAGATGAGAGCTGATGAGATATGCTTATTGTTACATGGACATTTTACCACTTCTGTTATTCTACAGTGAGGGGCGGGGTGGCTATTACTTTTAAGCTCTATTGTATGTAAGTTTATTGTATGTAAGTCACTTTGGTAAAGTTTTATAGAGTACCTCACTGCAGCAGACTGAGATGAATAAGTAATCCATATCCTATATCCCATTCCATTTCCTCTGCAGCTCCTTACTATGTATGAAGCATCTCTGCCCCAGATGCAGAGCAAAACCGACTTGGATTCCCTTTGGACTGAGCTCTTTACACAATGGCTGGCCACAAAAGGAAACTAACCAGGTTTTTCAGACCAAGATTTTATTCAGCTTCCCTTTGCACCCAGTTGGCAGTCTAAAATGCTGATTCAGACAGACAGAAACTGACATTCTAGTCAGGATCTTTCTGGATACTCTAGTTCCTCCCTGTGCAAGGCACACCTGTCAATGTTTCAGATAGAAAACAATAGTCAAAAGCAGAAAAAAGTTAGACGGTTTAAAAAAAAATAAATCTTCCAACCACACCCATTATTAGGGTGACCAGACAGCAAGTGCGAAAAATCAGGACAGGAGGTGGGGGGGTAATAAGAGCCTATATCAGAAAAAGATCCCAAAATCAGGACCATCCCTATAAAATCGGGACATCTGGACACCCTACCCATTATCAAACTCCTAACCACCCCTTTTGTGATTTCAAGATTATTCTCACATCTTGCTACACCCTTAACAACAAGTCACATCAAAATGAGTCCAGACATAATTATAATATAGTCAAAATATAAATTTTTAAAAACCTTATGTGTGTCTACATTTACACACTTTCACGTACTGGTACATTTGTGTGTATATTACTACTATTATTGTTTGCATTACTATAATGCGTAAGAACCCTAGTAATGGACTAGGATCCCATTGCACTAGGCTCTATACAAACAGAACAAAAAGACAATGCCCACCAGAAAGAGCTTGACATGTAATGAACCATCAAGTTATAGTCAATTAGGATTGTACATGTAACTTTATTTTTCCCCATCCCCACTGCTCTCTTTTGTCAAGTCCAATTTCATATTTAAAGCCCAAACCTGCAAACGTTTATACACATGAGTTAGTTTACTCACAGAAGGACTGGGCCCTTAGGCAGTAAGCTGCTCAAGGCAGCGAACATGTCGTTTTTAATTTGTCTGTGAGGCACTTGGGTAAGTGTGAAATAAAAATAATGATATATAGAGCCAGGCAGAACCCAACACTTAAAAATGAACAAACAAAAGCAATATATACAAATTTGAATGAATATATAAAAAGTCTAAAGTTAGTTGAATTAAAGGGATTTTTTTTTTCATTTTTGTGATGAAACCTGAAAAATGTCAAAGGAACATTTTGGTAAATACAAAAGTGTTTCACTTTTACTAAAATTTTCCAAAAGGGGAAAAAAAAACCATTTCCCAACCAGCTCTAGATATCAATCTACCTGCAGTCAGTAGAGAGCCAACCCTATGATGGGAAAGGGCCTGCCAGCTCCCAGCATTTGGGAGAACAGGGGATGCTACAGAGATGTAGCACCATAGCCCAAAGGGGATGAGGTGAGGAGTTAGGCAGAGACAGCTCTGCACGCCAACCACCCAGCATGCACCAGTCAGAGGAGCTGACCAGCCAGGCAGAGAGAAATATGCTGCATTCTTTAAAAGGGTGTGTTCCCTACACACACCTGGAAGCTCTGGACCAATGCTAGGCTCTGACCAAATGCCACAATCTAGCATTAAAGAGCTTGGTGTTTACTACCCGTTGGCATACATAGACACAATGACGTGACATGAGCGGGCATTTCATTTCCTCTCTCCCTCTATGTTTTATTTTTCCTTCTGTTATGTGTAACATATGTGCATAACATATGTACCATCTTTCTGATATATTTAAACAACAAAAATTTCACATCAAAGAGAGTTAACCTTGTTTGATGAGTCTCTGGTTATTCATCTTCCCCAATCTAAGTTTCTTTAGTGGAGAGAAAAAAAATTAGAATCCATTTCTCTATTTTTTCAGAGCCTGGAGACAACCTAATCCTGTTGTCTCCATTACATTATTCCCCTCCCCCAAAACACACACACACACACACACACCCCGGAACAATAATACTCCAAAAGTATTAAATTAAATAATACTTTTTTAAAAAATCAAGAGTATATTTAATTTGAGTACCATCTTGCTCCTCCCACAGCCTTTTGGATGCTCAGAACCCATGCAGCAGGAAACTACTTAATGATGTGCCTTTATGAAAGGGAAACTCCTAACTAGCCTACAGGATATCTCTGTGCATTACAAAAAACACTTTCTTGCAGCTATAGTTTGAGAACATTTCCCCGTAACAAAAAGCATCTGCATCAGAGTCCCTTTTATCACACAAGTTGAAATGAAAACAGCACTTCATGGACATAACCATTTCTTTTCACAGTGTCACTCTCCTGAACTGTAAACACTATTAAAAGATGGCATGCTATGGCACTTGGACATGTTATTTAATCCTCCAGGAACTCTACGCTACTGAAAACAACTGGAGCGATAATCCCACCTCGCCCCATGTGCTGCCACACACCAACACTCTCTCTACTGGCAAAATTGCATCCTTTCGCCATTGCCACCTCTTTGCCACACATGCCCCATGAGAACCACTGGGATAACCTATTGTGGGCTGCATATGCAGCTCTGTTTATGTGGGCTGCATCCACACAATATATATACTACCTGTGTGGCCCTGAGGATGTCGCATGGGCCGCAGCTTTGTGCTGATTCGGCCACGGGTTGAGAACCAATGCCCATGGGTGGCAAGTTTGTAAAAATTTTGGTGGGGCCCAGAACCCGCCCCCAACTCCGCCCCTCCAACTCCGCCCCCACCTGCCTAAGGCTCTGGGAGGGGGCTCGGCGGGGGAGGTCTGGGGTGCAGATCCTGGGCTGGGGATTAGGGTGCAGGAAGGGTGCTGGGTGCAGGCTCTGGTCTGGGGCAGGGGGTGGGTGTGCAGGAGGAGGTGAAGGGTGCAGGCTTTGGGATGGAGTTTGGGGTTGGGAAGGGGTGTGTGGGAAGGGGGAGGGAGTTTGGGGATAGGAGGGAGTGCAGGGTGAGGACTGTGGGGCTGAGGATGAGGGGTACATGATGCAGGAGGGGGCTCAGGGCTAGGGAAGAGGGTTGGGCTGTGGGTGAGGGCTGTGGATGAGGGGTTCATGATGTAGGGGCGCTCAGGGCTGGGGCTGAGGATTAGGGTGCAGGGGGATGAGGGCTCTGGCTGGGGCTGAGGATAAGGGTGCGGGGATGAGGGGTTCATGATGTGGGGTGCTCAGGGCTGGGGCTGAGGATTAGGGTGCAGGGGATGAGGGCTCTGGCTGGGGTTGAGGATTAGGGTGCAGGGGATGAGGGGTTCATGATGTGGGGGTGCTCAGGGCTGGGGCTGAGGATTAGGGTGCCGGGGGATGAGGGCTCGGGCTGGGGCGGCGGAGTAGGGTGCAGGGATGAGGGTTCATGTTGTTGGGGCGCTCTGGGCTGGGGCTGAGGATTAGGGTGTTGGGGGAT
The DNA here is from genome assembly GCF_016161935.1 of Mauremys reevesii. Classification (NCBI taxonomy): domain Eukaryota; kingdom Metazoa; phylum Chordata; order Testudines; family Geoemydidae; genus Mauremys; species Mauremys reevesii. Next base: position 73,853,622 of record NC_052624.1, on the reverse strand, counting down.
GAGGGCTCTGGCTGGGGCTGAGGATTAGGGTGCAGGGGGATGAGGGCTCTGGCTGGGGCTGAGGATTAGGGTGCAGGGGGATGAGGGCTCTGGCTGGGGCTGAGGATTAGGGTGCAGGGGGATGAGGGGTTCATGATGTGGGGGTGCTCAGGGCTGGGGCAGAGGATTAGGGTGCGGGGGGAATGAGGGCTCTGGCTGGGGCTGAGGGTTTGGGGTTGGAGAGGCTCAGGGTAAGGGCAGCCTGCCTTGCCAGTACTGGCGGAGGGCAGGCACTAGGACCCTGCGGCAGCAGACAGCAAATCTGCTGGGAGCCCTCCGGGCAGCAGCGCGCTGCGTTCTGTCAGGCAGGAACGCAACACAACGCGGCTGAGGGGGAACACGCGGAGGGGGTGGCAGGCGGGGGCTGGGACCTGCTCCAGGCAGGGTCACGGTGGCGGGGGGAGACCTGTGGTGGCTGGGGCCGATCCAGGCAGGACCGGGGGGGGGGGCGCGGGAAGAGACCCAGCTCCAACTATTGCTGGAGCAGGGCGCCCAGCCCTGAATATTGGTGGGGCCCGAGCCCCACACAAATATATAACCTGCCGCCCATGCCAATGCCATATACTAATCACTATCCCCAATAGTTAAACAATGAGAGCCTGATCCTGTTAGATACTGACCACCGTCAACTCCCACTGAATTTCTTGAAAGTCAAAGACACCACCTCACAAGATATGGGCTTTGCTTACAGACCAAATATTCATCCATTTCTACAGTCCCAATCCCACTCAAGGAATAATACATAGGAACAAAAAGAACACGTAGCTTGGCAATAAAGTGCTACTTTATCGATCCTGCTATTGTTGCTCAAAGAAGTGGCCCTGCTGACTTACCCGCTCGCCTGAGTAAGCGTTGCAAGATCTAGCTCTATAAATCTTTTTGTTTTGTTATTGAACCAGATAATTGTCACATGGACTTTACATCTGGCTTTTAGGATAGCACTGCAATGGAACTGGCTTTGACAGCCAGACCTATGATAAAAAGGAAGCACAGCTTTAAAAAAAACAAAAAAAACCCCTTCATTTACCCAGAACGAGGTAATTTGAGCTAACTAGAAAGCAATTCTTTTCTTTTTTGCCAACAGCACTGAAGACTCCTGACAGCACTCGGGAGCATACGCTCCACTCAGAGTGGCCGTGGAAGCCCTGAGATGTGCTATCAGTTTCACAGCTCTGAATGACTGGAATGTGAGCATACCTTCACACGTTTTCATTTCAACTGCAGGTACAGAGATAGAATCGCACTCATGATATGAGTACACAGCCAGTTACCATAGTATTATTATCATAGCTTGCAGTGGGGTGTAACTTTTCCATAATAAAGACCACCACTGGCTGTCTGGTGAATAATTCCAGCAAGAGAGGAATACAACTGAAGTTTTTTTTTCTTTTGAATCCTGTCAGATCTGTCTATGTTTGAATGAACTCTCTCTTTGGTAAACCTGGCTAGCAGGAAAAGCTTTTGCTTTTCAAAGCGTCAGCAGAACATTAAAAAAAACAAACTGCACATTCTATTCAAGTTTAATATGTTAATCATTTGACAGTGGACTGTACTACACTTCTGATAACTGTATTAGCCCTTCCCATCTCTTCCGTCCTCCCTCGCAAACCCCTCCCCGCACCATACATCTCATTCTGAGCGCTGAACCACAGTGTATTTAGCTCATAACCTGCATTGATTTTTAAAATCTGCTTGTAGAGTGAGAGGAATCCTCCTTTACAGATCAATTGACAAGAGTGTCACAGCACTAAGGTCATCCATCCAGGAACAACCATCTGCAGCACACTTACCCTTTAGGGACTGCTCCTGCTCCTTGTCAGTGGGAGCTTTGCCATTGACTTCACTGGGAACAAGACAGACATCTCCTCCCCTGTTTAGAACAATCTCAAACTCAAAAACTGCATTTCAAAAATCACCTCTAATGGAGGATCAAAGTAAAGGTGTGTTATGTACTACTAAAGTAACTGCCATTGTCTCCTTATTTGCTATGCAGCACCAACACAAATCCGTTTATATGTATTATGGCAAACATTGTAGAAAATTTTCCTCTGTATTTATTAATGATCTGTGCAAACACAATACGAATCAGCTTTACCATATACCGAGTAACCAATTCCACACTGTAGCAAATGTTATTGCACTGCTACAGCACCTTTCGTCCAAGTATTTCAAGGCTCTTTGTAAACATTATTTAAGCCTTACAACATGCCAGTGGGACAGGCAAGTATTTATACAGATGGGAAAGCTGAGGCACGAGACATGAAGTGACTTACCCAAATACTACAGACTGAGGCAGTGGCAAAATTGGGAACTGGATTAAAATTTTAACTTCCACTCTCCCACCCTAAACTATAGACCACACAGTATTTAACACTGCTAAATCCTTATGTTGTTCTAAGGGAAAGGTTCTCTCAGTGCAGCTTATTCCCTTGTACTACCTTTTACTCTCAAACCTACTGATTTTAATTTTTTACCATCACGTACATTGATTCAGATCATATTCCATGAGGTATGAGTCTTGTGTCAATAGTGGAGCTGCGTGCAGGGTTCACCCAAACCAGTGAACCCACATGAAGTCTAGGTGGTTTCAGATTCTAGAACAATCAGAACACCCTCTGATGCAGTCCAGCCCCAAATTTGCCCAAACAATATGGAACTAACAAGGTAGATGTTAAGCCTGTTGCATCTCATTCCCCATGTCCACTCTGTTTATTTCAACCATAAGCAGTGCACGGGGGACACTTCTGACTACAGACATCTGTCTGTAAAGCAATTAAAATATGTGTGATGTTATATAATATGTTCTATGGGGAAACAAAATGTTAGATCCAGCTGGGGAGAAGTGTGTTGTGCTGCCATATTGGAGTCACAACATCAGCCGCAACCTTAGAACTCTCATTCCTCAGGTTGCAATAAATAGGCGATACATTTAGGCTTCAGAGAAAGAACTCTCTCCTCGTCCCCTGCTGAATGATTCACTTTCTGGCCCGGAGAAGCCCAGATCGGGGTAGCATACTTTGCTGCAGTAGGTCAGATGTTGACAAATTAACTGGAATGCATGGTTACCTCTCTGCCCTCTACTGGAGTGTGATGGGCTTGCTTGTACATAAGAATCTTTTATACCAACTGAACTAGAGAAACTGCTCTTTTAGCTTACAAATAAAGCCATGTGGTGTTTTGTCAGAACTGTGATAATACGTAGTTGGACTCTTATTGATGTTACATGTGGACTGAACGATCAATAACTGAAAAACAGTAGAAGCTCAGGGGAAGTGGATATACCCCTCATGTCCTTATTGCATATTTCTGGTTAGCCCTGTTCTCTCTCTATGGAGAGAAATTCCATGCTTGAATAATAAGAGTATAGCAGTAGGAATATACGGTACTACTGACCATGGCAGATGAAATTCAGCTTTGATAAATGCAAAGTAATGCACATTTGAAAACACAATCCTAACTATAAATACAAAATGATGGTGTCTAAATTAGCTGTTACCACTCAAGAGGGAGATCTTGGAGTCATTGTGGATAGTTCTCTGAAAACATCTGCTCAATGTGCAGTAGTAGTTAAAAAAACGCTAACAGAATGTTAGAAACCATTAGGAAAGGGACAGATAGTAAGACAGATGTATCACTCAGTAATTGCCCTGTTCTGTTCATTCCCTCTGAAACACCTGGCAAGGGCCACTGTCAGATGACAGGATACTGGGCTAGATGGACCATGGGTCTTATCCAGAATGGCCATGCTTATGTTCTTATATAGCTGTGCATAGCTGGGGTACGATCATACTCAAATCCAACTATTTGACAGAGCTCCTCCGATGGGTGAGGGCTAATCTTGTGAATAAGAATTTGCAAGCATTGCTATGGTTGCTATCCAAGAGCAGGTTCCAATTGACTTCAGTGAGAGCTGATGGGTACCTACTAAAAGGGAACTGGAAGTAAAGCAAAAATAAGGAAAAAGCAGTTGCTGCAGAAATCCTAGATGAGGGAGGGAGATCTGGCATGAGGGAAATCACATTAGACAGAACTGAATTCTCTATAGGCCACTGGGGTGGGAGGGAAACGTTCTTAAGGTGTCCATAAACATCTTTCATAATTGAAAAACACAAAGATGTTAATTTGACATGCAAGTTTGCAGAAATGCTGTTTCTATTCTCTATAGTTTTAAAAGAATATATATTGCACTTAATGTTTAAAAATGAAAATTAGATGTCTTTAAAAGTGTTCTATGACATATAATGTGAGCAAAGGCCTTACACATCAGTTTTGCCTGGGAACTAATGAACATCTTGGAGAAAGCTTATTTATGTTTTGCAAGAGTCGGAAGGCATTCATTTTCATGGCTCTTATTAACATCAAACAGCCAACACCACTGTAAACACTGCATATAATAGCAGTGTGAACAGAATTGTGAATTTGCACCATGTGGAGGCATTCTGCTGTATCTTTGAGGGCTTAATATAGAATACGAACAAATGGAGAGCATTTTTCTAGCTGCTAATTACCTGTCAAGTGACACAATGCCCCTTGCTACACTGTATCAGCATTTCTGGATATGGCTCCTCTGTGTGGTAGGTCAGGTAAACCATGATATGCTGACATCTTGGTAACCTCCATTAGATGAAGCTACTAGCTATTTATCAGAACTCCAACTTCCACCTCTTCCTATCTCCCCTCATCCCAGTTTCCTCCGCCTCTCTCTCCCACACAAAATAACTCCAGCAAATAAAATGATGTTATTTTTAAAATGATAGTTCTAAAGAAGCTCACAATACAACGCATATTAACTCTCTGGGTGATAGTTATCCACCTTCGCTTTACTCTCATCAGTCAATGATATTCCACTGAAATCAGTGGAATTTTAAGGTGGATTTTACATTCAGCAGCACAGCAAGTGCTGTCATTCAGGTTATATCTGAACTATTAAGCAGGATATCTAAAAATATATTTAGACATACAGAAGTTGTGCATCCGTGACAAATATTAAATTGCATTGTCTAAACAGTTCTACATTTACCTCCTACCCCATCACCTACATTAGGTGCATTTCCTGAATTGCTTTTGTTCTCCCTATCTCATTACTTAAGTAATTGTTTGATCAGAGAAATTGAAATTTGAGCTTCTTGAAAAGCTCTCACACAGCTAGAGTCGCCATTCTTGGATTTGTACTGAGTGGTTAAACTGAGGTCTGTCAAACTGGCTAGTTGCTCCACTCTGTCTCTTTTCTTTCTCTGGAAGACCAGATCTCCACCTAACATGATCAAGGTCTGGAATCCTTCTGAATCATACAGTAAATGCATCTCTCATTCTGATGGCCCACACAGGGATCTGAACTCATGGGACGACTGCTCAAATGCTCACTATTAATCCACTAGCTGAACAGCATAATGTGCCCCTTTAGCTCATTAGCCTCTTACACTCTGCAATTATTTATACATCTGAATGAGTTTTTCTTCCCATTTTAGCAAATGTTATTTAAAAATAACTATCCATGCATTTATTACAGACAGGGACCCATAAACTACAAGATGAGCATCAACTGTCCTTTCCTACGCGACAATGAATCCCTCATGGCTCAATTATTTGCCACTATTTGCTCCATTTCAGATGTTAACCATCCTCCTCCTTCTGAGTAATAACTACTGATAACAGTTTACAAACAAGAATTAAGGTTACTCTAACTGACACCAAGGACTTTTCTCCACTGGGAATCAGAACCAAATCCAAGCCTAATTTCCTTTCCCATCTCCATATTTCAATTTGTTTTATTGTCAGGAGGTTACACCCAGAGAACATCAGGTGGTATTTTTTGAGGAGCCAGCACGGCTTTAAGAAAAAAATATTCTTTGGGATACACTTACATTTACAGTTAATATCTAGGCACTATCAATAGGATTGCTTCAGTTCATCACAACAGTGATCATTTCATTTTACAGTTTACCATAAGTACCAAGATCCTGAGCCCTAGAGGGCTTTCTAAAACCACCTGGAATTACCCCAAAGGCAAAGTCTGTAACCAAAAGTTCACCAACTCACTTTCATTTTTATTTTATAATTTAGAATAATATTTTTACCCTCAAAAGAAAGCTACTTCTACTTTAGTTTCCTTCTCAAGAAAAGTTCCAACTTGAACCAGCTGGGTTAATCACCATCTTCCACACCAGTCAACTGCACACTTCTACTGCCCCAGAAAAAAAACACAGAACTGAGCCACACAGCCCCTACTTACAAGCCCATGGGACTCTTGCCCGAGTATGAACAGAAGGATTTGCCTCATTTAAATTGTTCCAACTGGCTTAAGACTCATACTAGATATTAAACTTTTTTCTTCCCACATTTTAAAACTGACTTTTTAAAAATGCTGTTTTCCACTGTCCATGTGTCTCATCTCCTACGTTTTAGCTAATACCATAAGTGCAAAAATACAGTGAGAAAGACACTTCTTACAGTGCTTGTCCTGACTCAACCAGAAAGAATGAAATGAAAGAGCCTATTCATGTGGTATTTCAGATTCAGTTTTGCAGCTGGTATTAAACAAGATGGCTCCTCTTGAGAAAGTGCTGTAAAATAATGTGGAGGTGGACCATACTGGCCTTCAGACCAACTATGTTTTCCCCTTTTTTTGTACCTGGTGCCTAGATACTATGCTGATAGATAGAATAATTATTCTGTCTTTCTTCACAGGTAGATGGGTATGCACTTGTACCGTGCTCAAGGAAAACTGGAATAAAAGTGCTGTTTTACATAATATGCTTTCAAATGCACATTACTGAAAAAAAGTGTCTAAGTATAACATCTGCAATAACCCACAAAGAAAACAGAGACAGCAAACAAGATTGTTATTATTTCCATGATCTTTGATGGTGAGCTAAAGTGGATGCTGGCTTGCAAACAACAAAAATTAAAACTCTTAAGTGGCAGCAATCATACTGCTCAAGAATTTGTCAACCTCTCCTTTAAAATGTCATCTGCTTGTGACAGCTAGATTCAGATATACAAGGTGAGAAATGTTTCAATCTATGTATCCCTCTGGTCTTTGTCTGCAGTGCAACTTGTGACTTCAAACAGCCTTCAGTAAACAGTCTTCTCATCACACCAGCCTGGACTGAATTTTAATCAAGGTCCTTTAAATGCCATTGAACAAATCCATATACTATGGATTGCTTCTTGTATGCCTTTGGCCAAATGCTATTTGGTGGGTCATTTATTATTTTTAGAAAACCAAAACAATCCACACTAATAGTATAAATTACAACTGATCTAGAAGCAGGAGACAGCCATTCCTGGCGATTTAGTACCGCATCTGAATGAAGCTTTTAATTATTCCTTTAAAATGACATAGTGGATGCTTTCCATCTGTTAGTCACATGAGAGGAGGAGCTAGATTTATCTCATAATTAAGCAGCAATTAAGTTTTCAGTCGCTACACATGTCCAAGTTGGATTCTAAATTTCATTGAGTGTGCAGTATAGACAACCAAAGGACACGGACATTACAACTGCTGTGGACTGTAATAGCAACAATAAGAGTCAGAAATTTAAAGTGGATGCTAGGTATTAGGAAGAGGGTCATTCCCTCCTCTACATTGTTTCCGCAAATCAATCCCAGGAATCTTAGGCAGGATTGATGTATCAATCATCAAACAAAGAATGCATTCCAAGCATATCCACAGGCTCAGCATAAACTCATTGGACACTGGAGGGGGGGAAATGTGGTCATCATTTGACTGTTCTGTTCTAAGAAGATCTGTATTAGGGAGGAGGAAACCAACAGACTGCTGACTGTTACATTTCTCTCTATTTCCCACAGATAACTCAATTAATCAAACTTTCCCAGCTACCTGTCAAAACTGGTCTCTGTCCTCTTTTGCTGAAATCTGAAAGATGCAGGGGTTCTTTTTAACCCCGAGCTTTGCCTTTCATTTGGTAAGGAACAGTTTCAGGCATTTGTGGAAAACATTAGTTCTCATTGTTAAATGGTTTTACAGAAATCTTCTCCCTCCCACAACCTTCAGCAGCATTGATCGTGAAAAGGAATTTCACCTGGAGAGAGGGTTATGACATACAATGTCATCTTAACATAACCCTCAAAGTGGTAACTCAGACATCTGACACTTCCTTTCTGTACCCTGCCACCCAGAGTTCTGGAGAAAGCACCGATGTGTGGCGCTCTGTGGCCATAGGGTACCACACAGGACACACATTCTGTGGCTTGACTGTGTGACTTTCACATGAGAACACTCCCACTGGTTTTGAATTCCTAGCAGTTAGAGCTGTGAGAAAATCCTGTTTATTTCTTCAACACCCTTCCTCCAAACTTCCAACATGGGAACTGACCACTAGGAGAGCTGTGTTTTAATCCCGATCCTACGATTGGCATCACATGTGATTCTGACCAAGTCAGAAAGGAATAAATTCTTCCCTACATGAAATGTGTAAAAGTAAGGTCAGAATTTGGCCCATGCTTTCTGTTTTCCCATCTTTAAAATGGAGATAATAATTATCCACCATTGTAAAGTACTTGCATGTCCTCAGAAGAGCTATATGAATGCAAAATACTAATTATTATGAAAATAAGTAAAACCACAAAGAAACCACCATTCCTCCCTTATGTAATGTCACTACAGTTGATGGAGTTATTTGGGATGAGAACGATCCATTGGTTTTTCAAATGTTCTGTCTGGTCTAGATTGTAATATGGATGGCTTGTTCTATGACTAGTAGCATTTGTAGTTATGCATGCTACGACAAGAGTAAACAAATCTCATGTTTTAAGACACAAGCTGATTGTTACAGGTATCTGGAAAAGTTTCCTCCTCCCAGTCCTCTCCCCACTGTATAACATGATACAATTCACCAGTGCATTGGGGAAGAGGTTTTATTTTTCTCTCCAGTATTAGGGATACAGACATCAGATCCAATTGTGGTGTGGAGAATCCCAAATTCTTGTATATTCTTAACCAAAAACTGTAGAGGTATTTTTGTGGAATCCTCCAATCCTTCTGTCAATGGAAAGTAAGGAGGAGGAGAATTCCCTCATCTCCTAGAAATTCACTTATTTGGGAGATGTGCTAAAGGCTAGGGCATTAAGTATGGAGATCGTATGCTTCTATGCTGCCTCCTGTTGGCATGATCCCATCAGTGCTGCCCCTGAAACCCATTCTGAAAGGGGAATTTCCAGAGCTCTGAATGGACTGTGCTCAGGGCGACGTCTCCATGAGGTTGATTTCCAGACCACGGAGATTTGGAGAAGCTTTGGAATTAGGGTACACATACAAACCTTGGAGAATTTATCTGACAAAAAAACCTTTAAATTTAAGTTTCAGCCATTATAATCATCAATCCCATCAGCAATATCAATATTAAGGCTCTGGTCAAACAAATAGTGCACCATGGGTCTGTCTCAAAGTCCAATGAAGTCAGAGGAAAGACTCAAATTGATTTGGATCTGGCCCTACAACTGGATCCTTCCCAGTACTTCAATTTACAGTAGTTATTTCCTTGTTATTATTTGATAAGATGTGAACAATTATCAGTTGTTGATTATAACTGATTTTAAGAACACACTAGTTTTGGATGAGTTTCTGAATTAAGTTCAGAATGAGCTATTTTGGGTCTATTTTTGTGTGTATCAAAATAGATGCTTCAGTGTTTTTAGCTGTTTTAGCAGCAGCTGTTGCTACAGACTACTTTGCTGTAGCATGAATACAAGTTGGATCCAAGATTATTATTTTGATGGCAACTTAAATTGCGCTTTGATTTTTTTCCCATGACAGTCATGCTCTGTACTATAGATTTGATCTAACAGCACCTAAAATGTCTATTAAAAGAAATATATAATGTCTGTGATAAACTACGTTTAACTAACCTAGTAACAGTCATAGTCTATAAACACTGCTAAACTATCACTTTGTCTATTAGGTATGTCTGTGTTCAGTTACATTATATCCTTCCCTAACTTGGATTTACCAGACTGCCTACATTTAGCTAATAATTTTCCTCAGCACTATTAGCCTACAGAATCAACTGGCAAAGCATTCTCAAGCCAGAAAGCCCAGCTTCCCTCCTAAACTCAACTGGATCTGAAATACCTCCCACAATTAGTACATAGCTTTTGCTCTTCCAGTCAAGCAACTTCTACTGTTCTACTCCCTGACTGTCAAGTGACTTCCTTTAACTCATTACATTTGTTGATGATTGATCTGATGAGAGGAATTCTCCTGATTCAACAAAATCAAAAGTTTACAAGAAAGTAAAATTTCTATCACAATCTGACAAACAATAGAAGTTGGATTTTCTCCAGTAAAGATGTAGTTCCACTGAAGTCAATGATATGCAAAGGGACTATTCATTGAATAAGAAAAAAGCAGGATTTGATCCCAAATATTTAACTGGAATATAAAGAATGATTGCCTCCCTGCAAATCTTAGCTCTCCCCTTCTCTGCTATTTCTCTCCACATCTGTTTATCCTTCACTCACATAAGCATGGCATTCGTAGGAAAGGTATGTTGAAATGATTTAAACAAGTTAGAGTTTCCGTGGAAATAGAGATGGATAGTAATTTGCATGTTACATTTATTTTAAAATACTCCTAAAATATACAGTTTCTTGACAGAATTTGAAGTGTGGTCACTGGTTGGTGTTTTTGGTTTCACAAATGATAATTGACCTGAAGCTTTTAAGCAAACACACCCATCAAATAAGCCAATTTAGTATAAATGAAATGGTTTTTGGAACATCTGTACTGAACGGAAAAATTAGCCTTTCAACTAGGGCCACCTGTAGATTCTTCAAACATTTTCCATGAAGAAAAGATTTCCACTGCTTCTCTCATTTTTTGAATTATTTTTCTAATGATGGCTCTGCTTTCAAAATCCGATGTCTGTCACTCTGAACATGGATTACACAATATATGCAAGAATTTAATTTTAAGATAACAGTATTGACTAAAGCATTAATAGAAGCCAACGGCAGGAACCAATCCAAAACAGCAACAGGTGTTTTGTTACGAGCTGTGTCATTTCAACCATTATATAGTCTATTTCCATTAATTAGATTTTAGCTCTTACCAAGCTGGGAGTCAAGGAGGGAAGGGAACCTCTCAAACTATTAAAATCTCAACCTCTGCAACTTATTTTAGGAGTCAGTGCACCAGCGAGCTCATTATGCATGTAAAACTTTGCAGAAGATGACTGATAAGCTCCAATGTCTTGCTTCTTCAGTTCCTGTGTTGAAAACTAGACCATGGTATATAAGGAATTTTCACCTGAAGTTTAAAATGCCTGTATACAGAGAAGTTTAATTTATTATTCTAATGACTTTCACAGCATGAGATTCTCACTGGGAGACATGCCTGTATGCATTTAATAAGGCTGCAGAGATTGGGACTATTCCTGAAGGACGCTCCAAATCATTTCCAAAGCATCTTTTTATAGCTAGCAAAGTATAAATTATGTAAAAAGGAATTTAGATGGATACCATCTAATCTATTGGACTGTTAACCCCTCTCTGTTACATTAATCTATAAGACTGAAAAGAATCCACTTTGAGCATCAAGACCATGTTAACACATTTAAACATAATGGTCTAGCCAACAGAAATGTAAAAAAGTATTCACCCCGTTCTTTTGCCTCCCCATTGAGTCCTAGATAGCACATTTATAACAAATCCTGTCTCTTATTATGCTGATACTTGCATCCAGCAACTACAAGACCAAACTCACTACTAATGATCTCAGTACTGGACCGCAGGAAACCTAGTAAAGAGGTCGGATGTTTCCCTCCTAGTAAATGGACATCTGCTTTCCTTATCATTAGAACCACAGTTTCTTTCAGGGGGTGGGTGCAGGAAAAGGATGCTCCCCTTCCCTCCCCCCTCCCCCCGACAGTGGAATTTTCCTAAACACCATCAAACTGCCCTGCAGTAGAAACTATGGAGGTCCAATGTTCTGCATTAACACTTCAGGAAAGGTATTAATTGTCACAGTACAACCCTATTAAAAATAAGATTCATTCCTGTTGGAAGAGGTACAAAACTAGCTTCTCTCCTCTGTTCCTCTTCATAAAAGGCCTTCTGCACATACTTGGAACTCACATACAACGGTAATGAATATTTAAATGATTAGACAGCTAGATAAGGTAGGGGACAGGAGTGAAGTTCACTTACTTGGCTAGTAATAGAAGTTGTTGGAGTGAAGTTACAAAGCAACACCTCCAAGACACTCCTAAATCCTGACAGTTATGGATACAAGGCACCAAATCTAGCACACATAGCAGCCCAGAGAGGTTAGGTGACTTAGGCTCACTGACTTCAAGACAAAAAGCCACTGACTGACCTAAGGTGCCACAAGTACTCCTGTTCTTTTTACAGATACAGACTACCACAATTGCTACTCTGAAACCTATCTACTAGTATGAGCATCACTCCCCATTGATGTTAACAGACATGTATGACGGCCAGTAAATGACTCAAAATGAACTGCTTTGTGATGCTGTCTACCCATGTGCCCGCTCAGGACAGGGCTGCAGGTTAATTCATTCATATGCTAATAGAAATCAAAGGAGTGTTAAAAGGTATTGTAGCATAGTCAGGCCAATTCACTTGGGTGTTAGTTTAGTTCAAAGGAAATGTTAATGGTATTGTCTTCACTTATCTATAACCTGTTGATTGCTATCACATTAATTCTAGGGATATACATAATGTAGTGAACTCTAGATCAAAAGTGCATATTAATGTTAAAATGAGAACGTACTTGATGTGTAAACTTCATGAAAACTAATGAAGGGTTGTTGTTTGCTATTACATTACCTTTTACGCTGTGTATATCCCTGTAATTAAATTACTCATCAAATGCAATTGGAGCCTTGGAAATGTAAATGAAGAAGAGTGCTAACTTCAAAGCAAAGGCCATTGTGTTCGACAATGGAAATTCACTGAGTGAAGACACTGTTCAGATTGTCTTCTGTGAGCAGAATCAGTATAAATACTGATTCCAAGGAATAATCCTTATCTCTGGACTGTTTGGATTCTAACAGGGTGGAAAATCTGAACAAGATGATGGAAATCCCCAGAGTTATTCTGGGTAACCCTGAAAGACTTTTGGGAAAGTAGCAGATTGCTACATCTCTGGTATCATTTTGGACTCACCTGTTAAAGTATTTTACCTGCTATAACCTCTCAATATCTCTCATTCCTTTTCTTAATTAATAAATCTTTAGTTAGTTTACTAGAGAACTGGTTACCAGCATTGTATTTGGTGTGATACAGAATATCAAATTGATCTGGGGTAAGTGACTGATCCTTTGGGAGTAACCTAAAGTAATCAGATTTTTTATTTATATAACCTTTTATCACAAAGTTCAGCTTGTCGGGGGGGCGGTGAGAGAAAGCAAGATAGACTGGAGAGCCTAAGGGAACTGTCTATGACTCCAGGGTAAGACCAATATAGTGATCCAGAAGTTCATATTTGTTACTGGCTTGAAGAAATCTAATTATAGAACTTACCGCTAAATTGGGGTGTCTGCCCTGTTTTTTGACAGTCTGACCTGAGACTGGCACTCACAGTTGTGAGCCACAATAAAGAGCATGACATGCTTCATTCAGCAAATTTCTGCTTCTTACTTGGTATCACATTTGTATTTATTATGAGTGACGATATGTTAAACAGGGAATCTTGAATATCTAGTACAACCTTTTAGACCATGCTTACCGTCGACCTGCAAACCCCTTCAAATTTAAGGGAAAGGGGAAAGGCCTGCTCAAATTCTCAAACCTGAACCAATCCTTGTAGTTCTGGTTCTCATAGGATCCAAAACCAGAAGGGAATTATTTTCCATTTCAGAGTCGATGTGACCAATATCTTGTGAAAATAGCCAGTCTTAGGGGATTTTTGCTATTTGGGGCCAAAACCTCATAAGAGCATCAGTACAGATTTCCATGCCCTTGAATCCAGACCAGGTAATTCAGCCTCAAACTTGAACCACAGCGTGACTGTAATCCAGGCTCAGATCTGATCATCTCCTCCTTGGCCCATCTCTAATTATGAGTAACCTTGATTTGATTTTTATCTCAGTAAGCAGACACTCTGGGTACAAACATTTTTCACACCATGTCTAGAGACTAGATAATATATACATCAAAAGAGTTCTTTTTCCCCTTCACTGCATTATATTAGTTTTGCAAGGCATGCCCACAGATAAAAAATCATGTTAAAAAATTTGACAAGAATGTTCACTATTTTTTCATCAAAAATGACTGCATGTTTCTGGTTTCAAAGACACTTTGTCAGTTTACCAAGTGGCCACTTTCCATACGCGCCAGCTAAGCAGAAACCAGAGACTTATGAATACTTATCAGATTGTGTGAAAGTCAGAGTCATCACACTCCAGTCTGACTCTCAATAGCAGGGAACTTCTGGGTGTCATTTGGGAATGAAAAGATGCTGTCATTACTCCAAGAGGAGAACGATAGCCAAATAAAACTCTTTGTGAAAGCAGTCCAATGATAGAACATTCTGATTAGAATATATGACACCAAGAAATTGTCTGCTGGCAACCATATATTTTCCCATTACAACAGCAAGACATACAATAAAAAGGAATTACTTTTCCAACTATGATTCCATTGAGAGGTTTATGAAACCTCAAGTTGGCGTGAGACAGCCTCTGGAGTCCAAGCATTAGAAAAAGAAGTATATTTACAGTGTGTTTTTCCAAAGAACAAATATAACATCTCTTTAATTGTACATGTGCAGACTTAGCATCGCACTGTTAACGCTTATTGGCATCTCCATATAGTGTAAAATCTTACCGTTAAACAATGCTTTAATAAAGAATCTGTTACCAAAAAGTAGTCTTCATCAAAAACTTACAGTTCACAATATTTGATTTTTATTTAGGAAGACAGAGAGGATATTAATACAGAGCCGTTGATGACTATCTAGTACACTAAGATACCACAACGACTGGAAGCTGATAGTGTGTAAACTACCCACAGGCTGCCAGCACAGACACAACCTGCAATTCCTAGCCAAAGGTTGGATCATTGTTCTTATGTGAAGAAATGCAAGTCCAAAAACCCCAACTTCTCTCCTTTCTGCATCACATATGTTGTAACATCCACTAAGCTGTGTCATGGCAAATGTACAAATATATATACTGCAGCCCCACCACTTAACTAGAGAGTAACATTCAGTACTGTGCTGACAGCCAGCACTCAGGGTCTATGCAACACTAAGTCCTACTATAGTCTGAATTAACCATCATAGGCCCTAGACAAACATACATAGATGTAGTTTAATTAACCCTCTCCTACCCAGGACATTCAGTAACTGGCTCCCACTGCACGGACACAGTACTATTAATCCCCTTGCGTCCGCCTCCCCCAGGGATCCCCACGACCTCCCCTGCCATACGGACAATCACTGTAGCTCACCATCCAGTGCCCAGATGACTGCAGTGAAGCTCGGGCTGGTCGTCTGGTTCAGCCAGGGCAGGAGCCAGCCCCACTGCAGCAGCAAGGAGGAACAGCAGCGCTGCCCAATCAGATTCGGCACCACTGCCCCTTCATTATGACAGGAGGTTGCAGGACCAATTTTGAGTGAGCCATGATGCACCATACCAAAGTTGCCTGTGCATTAATCCAGCAGGGATTAGCTGCCATTTTAAGCGATACAAAAGAAATCTCTTGCTGACCCTCACCAGTGGTGAATTTTAAATATGTGCACCCATATACCGCACGCCCTGGTGCACCCACACCAATAAAATAATTTCCAGGGAAGCCAAAGAGTAACACGTCTTCTGAAGGGGGAGAATCAAGCCCAGGTTAAAAAAAAAATAGCCTAATATGCTACTCAGTTAGGGTAACCAGGCAGCAAGAGTGAAAAATCAGGACGTGTGTGTGTGCGGGGGGGTGGGGGGGGAATAGGAGCCTATATAAGAAAAAGACCCAAAAATCAGGTCTGTACCTATAAAATCGGGACATCTGGTCACCCTATACTCAGTTATGAGTTAATGTGCCAGAACTTACATTTATTATTCCTTCATTTACAACTGAGCATCATGTGACACTCTACAACAGGATAACGGTAAACACCCAAATAAACATAAGCAGAGGACACTGCCGGCACCCGACACTGCCTTTCTCACTATTTCAGCTATCCATTAGTTCACTTCCTCTGTAGCTATGGCCTCAGGGAAATTTCAATGCAACATCTGATGTGGAGAATTAGTGAAAGAGCTCTTAAAAGCATTGGGGAAGATCCTCAGCTGGTGTACATCAGCACAGCCCCTGTGACTTCAGCTGCAGAAAACATTATTCAGCTAATTCCACTGCATGTGTGTCCATGACAAATTGATTCCAATATGCATCATGCTGGCACAAGGGGCAACTCTATCAGAGACTGTCCAAAAAGGCATGTACTGTTACAATGTTACTTGTATCTAGTTGCAAAAGGAAAAGCATTGTATTGTCAGAAGGTTAATGTTCCACCACACCTGGCCTGCACCTAATATTGTTAGAAACAGTTTGCTACAATTTGGAATTTCCAATTTGCTGGAAATTTCAACATTTTGAAATCTGATTTCTGACTGATTCGGACTCACACCTGGGGACAGGGCCATGGTACATAGTGCTGCAGTCCATAGAGCAATCACGGGAGGCTGCCATAACTTAGACAAGCCCCAGTGCTCAGCCCAGACCAGGTGCAGCCCAGACCTGGAAGGGTGCAAAGGGGGGAGTAAAGGCAGCACAGAGTGTGAGTCTTACCCTTAGTGTTAACTTCAAACTGCTTTTGGAAGCCATGCTCTAGAGGTATCTACACACTGTTCCCTAGTACGGTAAAAAACAGACACACAAAACCAAACTGCAGCGTCAGATAATACCTGCTGGCAATGGACATTGGCTGGTTGCCTTCAAGAGCTAGCATGACTTCATTGGGATGACCCAGGCTAGTAAGCTCCATGCCCAGCAATAAGTGTTTACAGATTCAGACCCTTAGACCGTAAATACTTTGGATTCCATCTTTATGTCCACTGTAAGTGTCATGTGTATCCTTTCCACTAAGTAATAAATACTAACAATAAAAATCGGATTTAAGACTCAGAAACTCCATTTATTCCACCCACCTAGCACAGAGCGTTATCTCAGGCTAGAGTTTCAGTCTGAACTCTGGTTCTCTGATACTCATTAATATATGACAGGAAAGGCTTTTTTTAAAAAAATAGCCTTTTATGTGTGAAAATCCATACAAAAAGACAGACATAAAATTCTGTGACCAAGTCAGAATTCAAAGAGATAGTCATCTTTGAAATTAACTACTTTTAATTTATTTAGATTTTTTATGAGCACATATTAATGGCAATACCCCTCCTCTCTAACCCTTTCCCCCAACATACACACACACTTTTACTGTTATACATCACAAAAAATATAAAATCCATTTCAGACTAAATATAGAAAGACCAACCCCAGCTGAAACTTTCCAGAGATCATACATTTGTATAAAATAAATGTCCCAAGCTCTTGATGTAAAACATATGAGCGCCAAACAAAAAATAGAAAAAGGAAGTAAAAAAGGAAATTCTTTATTTCGCTTTTAAAAAAATAAGTTGGTTATGTAAGGACCAGTAAAAGTTCCCATGAATCAAGCTACTCTACAAGTCTGTGGCCCCACAGTAAAGCATATTGATGAGTTGCATAAATTAACTTTCATTTTCTGGAGACAGTACATGGGGAGTGTTTTGTCTAGCTATATGGACCATGAACAATGTAACATTTTTACAGCATTCCATTTATGCATAAAACCCCCCTGTACACTATTAATATATCTTGACTAGATTAAAAGTCTTGCAAATGATTTTGCCTGAAATGCCCTAGTATGATATCTCCTTTAGGGAAATATCTTCAGCCCCAATTAGTTTAATTGACGAGGAAGCCAAGAGAATAGAAAGGAAAGGACAGCAATAGAATGACATGAAAGAATGGGTTTCCAGGTTTGCTACACAAACCTTGATTCTATTTGCTATTACTATTTGTAGCATACTCCTCCATAACTGTTGATTTTACTGCCACTTCATGGATACGTTAAAACTTTGAGTCATCAGAGATAACGTAGTAAATCTTAATAGCTTTACAATGTGATATTAGCACTGAAGTCACGCTTGGCATTTTCTTCTTTAAAGGAATCACTTTAATCATTTTCTATCCCAAAAATCACCAGTTCACATTTGAGCAATTTTAGCACTTACGAACACAACAGGGTTGTTTTTCCTCACACCAGGGAGGCAACAAAGAGAACAAATTTAACCTACCAAGTGTGATAAAAACTGTTAAATCCCCTCCTTCCTCCCCCTCCCCCCCATATCCCCAAGAAGTAAATTGAGCTTAGATTCCATTCCAACCAGTGATACTTTAGGGCCCCTAATGGCAGGGGAAGGGGAGGGGAGAGAGAGAGAGAGACTTGTTGCAACCTTGGGAATCATGTGGAATCCACATAATTTACTATTTCCTGTGATTCATCAAGCTTCCTTCTTCCCAAGAGTAATTGGTCACTAGTTATTTATATACCACAGAGCAGCTTAACTCGAAAGGTCAGTCAAAGATTAAAAAGGCTTATCATTTGTGTCAAAAACTAGTATAATTTTTTTTAATATGGAAAGAAAAATTAGCATGTTTTATGCAGGCATTTACTGTGTCAGAAAACACACGGGTTACTATAGCAAAGGCGGTCTCATATAATGGAGCTGGGATACAGAGCCTTTAATGAGGAAGCACATTCACGCACACACTTATATTGAGCCTCAGTTCTACAGTTCTTAAATAAAAGAACAGCAAGACTGGGCCTGTGTTATACAATATCACATATTGACACTAGACTTTGATCACATCACAAGAAATGTTTGATACAAATAGTCACACACATCAGGTCCTGATCATGCAAACACACACACACAAGTGTGAGTAGTCTCTATTGAAATCAATGGAGAATATTTGGTGTGTAAGGTATAGCACATATTTAAATGTTTGTCGAACTAGGTCTGTACTCAAGTTCGCCATTTACATTTTCATCACTTTTAAAACATTTTCACCATAATAGGGTGAAAAACAAGGAGGAAGATAAAATCATTAGGTGAGTAGTCAAGAAAAGGAATGTAAAAGCTAGTCCTCAGTTTCTGAAATCTGATTCTGAAATCAAGCAACACATGCTAACATTAAACATTTACCAAACATTTATTTGTTTGGAAGTTGTTACATACAAACACTAGGGGAACTAAGGAAATTGTGCGTGCTCCCCAGCTAAAATGCTGCCTAGTTTTAATTTTCTCCCTACACCTTCACAGTCCTATAAAAACCAAAGGTGTGAACCTACATAAAAATAAATGTTTGCCTATGTTAAACATATAAACTCCAAAATCCAGCTCGTGTGAACAATTAACATGACTGACTACAGTACAGCGTTTTCAGCTATTAAAAGCTACCATATAAATTTCTAATCAAAAGGAAAATTTTATACATATACACACACACAAGAATGCACTATAGTTATGTTAGCAAAGTGATATGCAGATATGCATTCATTAAGAATTAGAAAATGTAACCCAGTTCTTATTTTAGGATACAATTAACACATTTCAAGCAGTTCTAATTATTGCAAGAAGAAAATAAACTAAACTAACAGGAGTTAATCCAGTCCTTATAGAACTATAATATTTTCTTCTAGCCCTCCTACACAGTCCTCAGAGTTCCTTATGGGAAGCAAAGGAATTCCAAACATTCTTAGTGGAGCTCCTTCTATGGTACTTTGCCTAAGGCATTAACTGAAATTCCCAGTGTGGTAACAGGAAAATAAAAAAGATAACTGAAATAAGTAAAAAAAGGTAAGTATAACATTTATCAAGCAAGATTTGGACACCTACATTTCAGATGTCAGGAAAATATGCATAATTAAATGCAAAAAACATTTATGATCTGATCTTAATTACCATTTTTAAATTCACATTTCCTTGCAACATGATGGCACATACAGAAATGCCTAAGGATTTAAACAAGAAATGGCACCTAATCAATTTTGTTCCTTTGTTTAGATTTAACTTTTTTTTTTTTTTTTTTACGTTTTAGGAAATAATTAGTGTCTGGATAAACAATGTGCCTACATCGCCACGTCCCCCTCCCCTTCCCAAAAATACTCCCTCAGTCTCTCCTTTTCACATTTCGATACAACACTGCTCAGATGTATGGTCAAGATTATAGCCATATTTTTCAAAATACTTCAAAGCACTTCTTCTTCTCCAAATTAATCATTTTCATTATGCTGTCAACAGTTGCATCAGGGCTCAAATCAAATCTGTTTCTTTAACGAGAGCCCGTTGCCATACATTTTTATCCATACACTTTCAAACAATAGTAACACTACCACATTAGGATTCCAGTGCAGGCGGTCTTAGTACGGACAGTCAATAAGCAACGTTTTAAATAATTTAAAGAGCATGCTTTGAATTTTCATAAGCAGATGGACAAAAGCCTCTTGGAAATCTTATCCTAGGGAGACAGGCATTTTTATATCTTTCAGTGGAATTCTTGTAAAAGTAATGGAGGGAAGTGGGTTTAAAGAGAAGTACAGCAGAGAAAGAGCATGAGAGAAAGAGAGCACATGCTTACAGCGACAATGTTCCTTCCTTCCTTCCTTCCTTCCCTCATGATATGAAAAATGTGACTTCCTGTTTCTGTGTTTGCCTTAGTGAAGCAGTTCTAAATCAGTAGAATTTCAATGTGACAAAAGTAGATAATAAGGTCATGATTTTTGCTCTACTTTTCATCCACCCTTGATGTTTCTTTTCCCCTCACAAAGAAGCCTACAGACAAGGCTGCCAGGTAAAATTCGCAGAACAAAAGAATGCAAATTGCCACCTATTATATCTCAGACACACTTCAAATAATAAAAAGAAGTCTAGATAAATAAGAAGATTCCAGTCAATAGCTCATTTCTGCTATAACTAACTACATGGCCTTGAAGGGACACACACTGCAGTTAACCCAGTGCTGCATTACTGGACAAGATGACTATAGTTACCATATAACTATGGCCTAACAAAGATTACAGCTAAAAACTGTATTATTGTGTAAACACAGAATGACACCAGGACTTGACTATTTCTTTTAGTTTAAGTATTTTCCCCAAAATGTAACTAAACACAAAGGCAAAGATTTTCAAAAATGAGAGCCTCAAGTTAGAATTCGAGATCCGCTCTGAGTGTAGAATTCTCAGAAGTACTCAGTGTTGGCCTAACTCTGCACTTCTGAAAATCCCACCTTAAGGCAATTACATACATGGCCTAATTTTCAAAATTGCTGAGCGCTCAGCAGTTCCTATTGCCATGACTGAGAACTTTTAACTTCATTGGGCTTTTCATTTCAAGACATAAATGTTGGAGTTGAGGTGAATGTCCTTCAGCACGCAGTACATCAATCTGTCTCTCTTTCATTGTGTGGTCGGAATGAAACAACAGTACAATCCAGACCTGTAGTGAGCAGGGGCAAATTCCCTGAACGTATGCAGTGGCATTAATATTAAGTGTAAGTTGTTCAAACGGGGAGGAGGGGGCACTTGTAAGTGGTAAAACAGTATAACTTGCACAAGTTCTACATTCAGTGGATGGACAAAACACGTGTAACTGTCTTCTAAAAGATATGTTCTATGAATTATTTTGTGGAAGTTCTATGACCTATGTCAAACAGTATCAGTCTAGATCAAGGGTGGGGAACCTTTTTTCTATGAGGGGCCAATGACCCATAGAAAAAATCAGTTGTGGGCCACACACAGCCCCGCGGGGGTGGAGGGGCAGAGGCTCAGGGCTTCCCCTAGGCTCCGGGGTAGGGCCAGAAATGAGGGTTCAGAATGCAGGAGGTGGCTCCACGCTGCAGCAGGGGTTTGGGATGCAGGAGTGGATGAGTGCTGGGAGACAGAGTTGGGGTGTGGGAGGAGGTTTGGCGGGGGGGACTCCGGGCTGGGGGTTGCGGGAGGGGGAGAAGGCTGGGGCAGGAGGTCGGGGTGCAGAAGGGGGTTCAGGGCTGGGGTTGGGATACTGGTGTGGGATCTGGGAGCAGGGCCGGCTCCAGGCACCAGCAAAGGAAGCAGGTGCTTGGGGCAGCCAATGGAGAGGGGCGACACGTCCGGGTCTTTGGCGGTAATTCGGCGGCAGGTCCCTCACTCCCTCTCGGACAGAAGGACCCACCACCGAATTGCCGCCGAAGAAGTGGCACGGTAGTAGAGCTGCCGCCGAAGTGCCGCTGATCGCGGCTTTATCCTTTTTTTTTTTTGGCTTTGCCGCTTGGGGCAGCAAAAAAGCTGGAGACAGCCTTGTCTGGGAGGGAGTTAGAGTGCGGGAGCAGTTCTAACCTGGAGCAAAGGGTTCGGGGTATGAGATCCAGCTGGGCGGTGCTTACCTCGGACAGCTCCCATTCAGCAGCACAGTGGGACTAAGGAAGGCTCCTTGCCTGCCCTGGCCCCGTGCTGCTCCCAGAAGTGGCCATGTCTGGCCCCTAGGCGCAGGGAGCTCTGTGCAGTGCATGCTACCCGCACTCGCAGGCGCCGTGCCTGCAGCTCCCATTGGCCGTGGTTCCCGGACAATGGGAGCTGCAGAGCCAGTGCTGGGGGTGGGGGCAGCGTGCAGAGCTTCCCTGATTGCCCCAGAACCTAGGGGCCACAGGGACACTGCCGGTCGCTTCCAGGAGCTGGAGCAGACACTAGCTTCCCCCTGCAGTGGGGTGAGCCTGCGTTTGAGGCTTTGGCCAACTAAAGGGTTGCTGGCACTGCCTTTTTAGAAGGTTAGACTTCAGTGAGGAAAATATTCCCTTGGTCATAGCAGCCTGCTGTGCTCTATATAACATTTGTGAAGCTAAGGGGGAGGGGTGGAGGTGGATTGGCAGGCTGTTGCTTTTGAGCAGCCAGACACTAGGGCTGTTAGACGGGATCAACAGGGAGCTATTCAAATCAGGGAAGCTTTGAAGGAGCATTTTGACAATGAATCATAGAATCATAGAAACTCAGGGTTGGAAGGGACCTCAGAAGGTCATCTAGTCCAACCCCCTGCTCAAAGCAGGGCCAAACCCAACTAAATCATCCCAGCCAGGGCTTTGTCAAGCCTGACCTTAAAAACGAAGGAGATTCCACCACCTCTCGAGGCAACCCATTCCAGTTCACCACCCTACTAGTGAAAAAGTTTTTCCTAATGTCCAACCTAAACCTCCCCTTCTGCAACTTGAGACCATTACTCCTTGTTCTGTCATCTTCTACCACTGAGAACAGTCTAGATCCATCCTCTTTGGAACCCCCTTTCAGGTAGTTGAAAGCAGCTATCAAATCCCCCCTCATTCTTCTCTTCTGCAGGCTAAACAATCCCAGTTCCCTCAGCCTCTCTTCATAAGTCATGTGCTCCAGCCCCCTAATCATTTTTGTTGCCCTCCGCTGGACTTTCTATAATGCATTGAGACAGCCATTGTTTTCTTGCACCGTAGGTTTGAATCTCCGAATGATTCCTGTGGGTGCATTAAGTTTACAATGCAAATGCACCGATTGCCACCGCGTATGAATTTCAGCAACCACCATGTGTAGGAGCCAAAAAGATCCATACATACGTTTATATTCTATAGCTATACACATATTTCTATTTTCTAAAAGGGAGATGAAAATGAAGAGCACGTCTTTGAAATGAGGCTCTCACAGCTGGGTGCATGTCCCTCAGGATGGAGTGCATGGGGTACTGGAACAGCCCGGGAACTTGGGAGGAATGTACAGGGGAAGTGCGGGTTGGGCATATAAGCAGCAGCAGAGAATTGCAGCACCTCTCGGAATAAGTCTTCCTTACTCCTCCAGGTTCAACTCTTTATCAGCCGGTGTGCAGGAGGAAACCCTCATCTTCAGACGCTAAAGAAACAATAGAGGCACTATTGTGAGTGCACTCACAGCCTTGATTCATACAAGCTAGATACACCACTGTCTTGCTTTCCCTTGGCAGGCACACAGGATGGCGAGAATCCTAACCATGGTGTGAGTTTGGCCCGGGGGTGGCAAGGGGCAAGATGAGACGAAGGTTGAAGGGGTTTCAGAGGGTTATCACCACAAGCACCTAGGGACACTACTCTGAATATTGGCACCATTTTCCACAAGTGAGGATGATAACAGCTGATATCTCGCTCCTGAAAGTAACCGAGGGTGCGTCTCCTGCATGTGTGCAGCTGCAGAACAGGTCCGTATGCTGCTCACCTGTGTGCTGCTTTGTTGCCTGCAGAAGTAATTACCAATTGGCGTGGCGAAGTTTCGTACTGCGAGGGAGGAAACAAGTCAACACTCCCAAAAAATCTTCAGAAGAGGATTGCAGAGCACCTCCAGGAAAGTTTCCTAGAGATTTCTATGGAGGATTCCCAGGACATCCCGGTGTGCATGAACAAACTTTTGTGCAGGGCCCCCTCTGCCTAGCTGCACCGTGGAATCCAAAGCAGATACAAACTGTGCTTGTGTTAGTTATTTCTATCCCTCTTCTACCCTGAATTAAAAAAAAAAAAGCTTTACCTCATGTCTCCCCCTGCAGTAACAAAGCACAAGTTAGTACTTACCAGAGCTTCCCTCTCCTGCATCAGGAAACACCAGAGTCGGAGTGCTGGGACTGGCCAAACCCCTCCAGACTTAAAAAGAGGTCCTTGCTCGCCACATCACCAGATGTCCCTGTCGCCTGTCCCCCATCCTCCTCCAACTCCACTTCCTCATCCATCACTTCATTTTCAGTGTTCACTCCGCTGGCCACGGCCTCCAGCCCAACCCAAAGTATCTACCAGGCTCTTGGCAGTGAAGGTGGGGTCGCTGCCGAGGATGGACTGCAGCTCCCTGTAGAAATGGCAGGTCTTTGGCAACGCATCAGAGCGACGATTTGCCTCCCTTGCCTTCTGGTATGCCTGCCTGAGCTCCTTGATCTTAGCATGGCACTGCTGCGTGACCCTATCATGCACCGCCTCCTCTGTGCCACGAGCAACCTGCCCGTAGATATTCAAGTTCCTGCAGCTGGAGCGAAGCTGTGACTGCACAGCCTCCTCTCCCCACAGAACCAGCAGATCCAACAACTTCGGTGTACCCCAGGCAGGACTGCGATTGCTGCGGGAAGCCAGCATGGTCAGCTGGGAAGATAATATGTGAGCTGTTCACGCAAGTAAACAGGAAGTAGAATTTCAAAAATTCCCGGGGCTTTAAAGGGGGATGGGAGTAGGACTGTGTACCTGGCTGCAGGGAAGTGGAATTCAAACTTGTGACCAGAGCAGTCACGATGGGCATTGTGGGACACCTCCTGGAGGCCAACTCCTGGAGGCAGTGTCTACACCAACACTGTATCACTCTAACTTCATCACAAAAAGCTCTATGCCTCTCACTGAGGTGGTTTTATTATGTCAGCGTAGCAGGAGCATTAAATCAGCGGGAGGAGCATTGCAGTGTGTACACCTACATAGTTTTGTCGATGAAGCTGCCTTTTGTGGACAAAATTGTGTATTGTAGACATAGCCTAACACCACAACAAAGGATATAAAACTGTTCTCCTACCAAACAGCAAGAAGTTTTGGTATGCGAGCCAGGAAGCAGCTCTTCTGTCATTGAATTCTGATTTATTTAACCATAATACCTGAAGCTTTCCAGTGACTGTATTTGAAATAAGTCTGCACCTGAATGAAACTACAGCAGATAGCTCAAATGAAGAAAGCAATTATATATGAAGTCTGACTCTAGGGATTTCTGCAACTTTGATGCAGATCCATAGGGTTTATTCTATTCATAGAGTAGCCAATGAGAGTGATATTCAGGGCTAGATTTTAATTTCTGTGACTATCCCACAGGTGCAAATTTTATAATGCACTGAATATATTTAGCAGTTTTTGAGAACATCAGTATCATCAACCAGCTAATCATGGAGTCAAGACAACCCGTCCAGAGTAACATGCAGACATGAGGTGTCT
This sequence comes from Mauremys reevesii, assembly GCF_016161935.1. Taxonomy (NCBI): domain Eukaryota; kingdom Metazoa; phylum Chordata; order Testudines; family Geoemydidae; genus Mauremys; species Mauremys reevesii. The sequence goes on along the minus strand of NC_052624.1, from coordinate 73,827,588 downwards.
GTTTGCCACAGCTCTGAGGCACAGTGGGACATATTTTCCACATCAACACGTAAATGTAATCAGTGAACTACCTTTTGAATTAGTAAGATTTATTCTTAAAGCCCTGCTATTAAAGAAAATATTTTATTATGATGCTACGTTACCTTTCAAAAAATTTTATAGGAAGTCATTAAGATAAAGTTCTAACTTCAATTCCTTATCCAAATGAACCAAGCATTATTTCAGCACTATGTACTGTACATCAACTGCAGGGAATTTATTTATTACTGAAATTCATAACATCCTTTCTAGCCATTATTAAAGACTGAAGCTGTGCCTAGCAATTACTTAAGAAATATGAATAAAACATCTACATCTGTAAATGTAACTTTAAAAACTGCTAGCACAGTATGCAAACAAAACGCTGAAGCTTTTTTTTTTTAAACAGACTTTGCTTCAAAGTTAGTAAACATAAATGCAACGAGCCAGATCCTCCCCTAGTGTAAATCAGTGCGCTTCCATTGATGTCAATGCCTGAGGATCTGACCCAAAGAACGCAATGCCTGTTTGGTTTGTGCAAAAAAAACTGTTTCTCCCTCCCTGTTCCCACGTACAGGACTAACTCCAGAAATAGCCTCCATGACCATTTTTATTTCCATTTCTGCGCCCTGTCCTGCAAAGTCTTTGACTGGTTTCCACTCTCCACTGCTGCTTTCCTCCCTGTCATTGCTGGGACTGGGTCCTCTTTTCTCTGTGCCTTCCCTCCCCTACAAACTCTGGGCCTGACCTCCACTGTCATTGTACCAGAAGGAGGCTTCACTTTATTTTCATCAGAACAGAATAAAAATCATATTTGATACGATTAATGGGAAAATGTTTGTGCTATTTTCCAGGTCAGAATTTTGTATTTGAATAACACCGATCACAGCTTTTTGCCTTCCTAATTATGTTTTTTGGATGGACGGTATGATGCTGAAAACTGGTGGATGAACACCAATCAAACATTATGTACAAGTAGGGGTGCTGAGAGCATCACAAAGGTGACCACAGCAGAACCAGTAACTATCAGATTGAGAAAGACAATTAAATGTATGCATCATTACACTGTTTGTTCAATACAAGGGTGTTAACAAATCAGGGCCTTTTTCCAAAAAAGTGTATTTATGCCTTTGATGATCATATGAATCATGTCATTGTAATTCCCAATATGTTACCTCTTTGTTGCACAGATATCTACTTAGGGAGAGCTAAAATACTTGGCATTTTCCATAAAGCTGAACTCAGTTTAGAAGTTATTTCCAGCTTCAATTTGGATGTCGGCAGGGTAGTACAAGACAATGAACCACGCACTTATGTTCCCTCTCTCCATGATAGAGGCACCTGATACTCAAGGCAAGTCAATAAATTCAAATACCATATTTTCAATCAGAGCAACGGAAAAGGAGCTAATTTCATCAGATCATACATAGGTCTTCGTCTCGGTCAGAGTGTGCACTATATTTACTATTTCAATAAAAGACTCAAGTTACTATGTATTAATACCTGCAGGTTAGTGGCATTATAACTAATTATCGTGTCTGCAAATCAATTAAAGGGAAACACCTCTTCGTACAAAACCTTCAAATTTAGAACTCAGCCAAACATGCAGGGGTGGCAAGTTTGTAGAATTTTTGGTGGTGCCCAGAATGGGTCCAAGTCCCGCCCCTCCACACCTGCCTTGTAAGCCGATACGTATTTTCTAAAATAATGTAAAAATGTGAGGACTCTGGGGTGGGGCTGGAGATGAGGGGCTTGGGGTATAGGAATGGCTCAAGCAGTGTTGGGGTGCAGGGATGAGGGCTTCAGGGTGGGGCTGTTGGTGGCAGTGGTGGTTGTTGTTTTTGATTGTCCTAAAAAGATTTTTGTCCCCAGTAAATTTAGTGCTAATGAAAGGTGCTGGATTGAGAGCCTAGGAGACTTAAATCTTCTGTTTATTTATTAGCTTGACAGCTCTATTTATTAATAGAACAAGCACAACCAAGATACTGCTTCCTCCATCACCACCACCATACCTCAGTCCTGACTGGATTTTCTCCTGGGCCTTTCTAATGAGTCTGCCAGCAAAGGCATTGGAAATACAAAAATAAGATTTGTTGAAAATCATTACCCTCAAATCAGGCTATGGACTATTTCATACAATACTTGCATATTCCACAAATTTTTGCCCCAGTTTATTGTCTGCATTGTACCATCACAGAAATTAGAAATGGGAAAACCTTTTAGGTTATACAGTAAACCCCCACCAGTGAAGAACTTCCCATGCTTTCTACAGATTATATATTTGCTAAAGCTTTGTGCATTCTATCTCCAATATTAGACCTAAATCATAGTAGGTTACCAAGGAATGAGTGGCATTGACATTTAACTACAGTTTCAGCAGGCACTTTAAAAAGGTTGTTTTTTTAATTAAGATTTTAAAAACTCAATTTCACAAATGACAAAAAGTAATAAAGAGTGAAAAAGGAAGGTATAGAGTTTATTCATAACTATCTGACCCACAGGCACACTCTGCAAGAGTAAGGACCCCAATCCTGCCAAGTACTTTGTATCTCCTGGAAGAGGTACCGAGTAACCATAGTTTCAAGTTAGTGGGAGTAGTGAGAGCACAGCACATCCCAAGAAAAAATCACTTTACAGGACCAAGCTGTAAATGAGCAGAAGTCCTGTTATCACTGTCAGAATGGCATCCTCCAAACATTCAGGAGAAGAATGAAACATCTGGGTATGTCTGTTTTAGCTTTCTACAATCCTGGGCTAGAGGGCCTAAGAGGTTTATTCTCTCTGTGATGGTGCTACCTACGGATTGTGACAAAATGCACCCATGTCCACACCCTACAGTAACAACCTTTGTACAAAGTATGCGTTGTAAGATGTCATTTAAAAACTCATAATTTGCTGATCAATAATATCATGGCAAAGTGCAGGCAGCAGGATTATTCATGAAGTTATAAACACAAGCTGAGATCATGACTAAAAGTACGTCTTCCAGAGAAGTCAGAGAGTGCTCAAACCAGTTCCTCAGAGACAATGGGCAAGCTGATACCTCAGCCAGGTGTAAACAAGGCTGATGGGCCATTACCTGCTAAGTGGCCATTCTATGCCAGGAAAGGGGGCAGGGGCAAGAAATCCACATCTTAGCAAAGAAACAGCATGGAGCTCCCTTCCACACAGTCTGCCTGTCGCCATGCTTCGAGCTGGAAATGCTTCTCAAAAAGGGGGACAGGACTATAAAAAGAAGCGTGAGACACCCTAAGGTACCCCCTCCTCGCTCTCTCTGCCCATCAATTCACTGCACCAGTAGGAACAAAGGAAGCAGCCATTGAACTGGGGAAGGGATCCTGACCAAAGAAGTTTGATCAGTAAGACTACTGAGAGCTTGTGGTGAGAAAAATTTTGCTTTGAATTTAACATATAGTTTGTTAAGTTAAGCACCAGTGACATTTTATTGTAACCATTTCTGACTTTATGCCTCATTACTTGTATTCACTTAAAATCTCTCTCTGTAGTTAATAAACTTGTTTTATTGTTTGAAGTGAAGTGTTTGGGAAACTCCATTTAGGATAACAAGATATGTACATATCATTTCTATTAATAAAATGACAAGATGATCTATAAGCTAGTATTGTCCAGGAGAGGGCTAGGCATACAGGATATATATCTCTGGGGGAAATCTAGGACTGAGTGTGTGTTGGAGTGACCCAGAAATATAACCACGGCTGGTAAGAGCCAAGGTATGGCTGTCTGGCTGCAACACACACAGACGTATCTGGGAGTGACTTGCATGCTGGAGGCTGTTTTTGAGCAGTCCAGACTGGAGGCTACAGCAGCAAAGTGGTGTAAAGAGGACCCCAGTTAGAGGGCCAAAGAGACACAGCTATGCATTAGTCTGCATTGTACCCTGAGTGTCTCTCTTTCACACACACACACACACACACCACTGATCAATATTATTTTGATTTATATCTAGCAATTTTTGACAAACTGCAATGTAATGAAAAAGTACCTATGTGGACTGAAGTTTTTTTAAATAAAGAGCAGTAAAATATACCTTACAAAGCACTTACAATTTTAAAATGTAGCAAGTTTAATGAAACAAAGAATATCATGTTCACATCTTGTGTATTTTCATGAAGCCTGGAAGATCATTTCACCTCTCAGTCACCTAACCTAAATTTTTCAGGAAACATCTGATAATTGGTATGCATTTTTTTCCAGGATGCAGGGCTGGTTCAAACAAATCTATTACTCTGCACAGGCATTCAGTTGTCCCTTTATCAGCAACATGAAAAATTCAGTGTCTGCCTTCTTGCACTACCTCCAAAAACCAGATGGCAGAAGACTTTAGTTCCACAGACTGTGAGCTACTACAGAATGTGTCCAAACCTGGTGTGTGTTTGTTGCTCCCCACAGTGTAGTCAAATTATCATCACAGAGCATTCAGTAAGCATGAACCAATATGTACCCCACACCCAGGCTGAAATCCTAGCCCTAGTCAAGTCAATGGTAGTTTTATTATTGACTTTATTAGGGCCAGGATACATCATCACCAGGTGTCTCTGGAGCCTGAGTGGTGAAAATTCCACTACCATTGCAGCCCATGTTTGGAGAGGCGGGTCCCCCTGAAGTTGTAGATTGAAAAGCCTACCCTATTTGGAAGTCAGACATTCCCATTTAAAAAATGACTGATAAGACTGGAAATTAAATTTACAACAGCAATGTTTCAGTTAACACACAAAGAGCCTCTATCCTAGCATATTTTCCCCCGGTCAGATTTTTTCCTTTAGTCACTTGCACTCCGCCGTAAAAGATGCAAGATCCGAAGTGAACTTATTGTAAAAGACAGACTGTGATTCAAAACCATCAGATTTCTACACATGCCCACAGATGCAAAATTTAGATGCAGTTCTGAACTTTCTCAAAATCTAGGCGTGTTTGCCTGTGGGATTTTAGTACAGGCCCATATCTCATCAAAATGAACCAAAACTATGGGCACGTTATGAGAACACAATACCTACAGAACTACAGTAAAACATCAAAGTACGGTCAGACAGGAGAAGGAGGATGGATGGTCTTGTGGTTCTATCAGTCTAGGTTCTTATACCACACCCATTGCGATGGGGCCTGAGAACCTAGCTGTCATTTATTTTTTGAATTATAAAAGTGACCAGAGACCTCAATCTGGACTGGGGAGGGGACCCATTGTGTTGCACACTGTATGATAGCATAGGAAAAGATCTGTAAGCAGGCTACAGGGTATTCTGCTGCTGGGCTCTCTCAATGACTCCTATTGAAGTTGTTGCACTCTTGATAAATTAGTAAAGAGTCACTGGAATAGGGGGACTAAATCCTGGATCACCTCCCAGGTGGGTGCTCTAACCAGTAGGCTACAGAGTCATTTGCATGCTTGTGCTCTCGTGTGCTCTCTCACTCGCTCGCTCTCTGGCCCAAATTACTCTTTGAGTGAGGAGGAGTGGGGGGTTGAGAATTGCAGCGATTTCCTAGGCACCTAAAAATGAGACATTGTGATACAGCATCACAATGCCTGACTCCTTTTGTGCATTCAGGGCTAAGTGACTTGCCTAAAGCCATACAAACAGTATGTGACAGAACCAGAAATTTGAACTCAGAATTTCTGAGATTCAGTCCAGTGCTTTAAGTGTACAATCATCCTTTCTACCTCTCAATATTCCTTGATTTTTCAAAGGTTCCTATTTAAAATTGCATTTTACCTATGCTAACTATGGGGTTCTGAGCATAAGCAATACAAGATCAGCCCATTTCAAGATAAACTCTTAGTTGTGTAATAGAAGTCCTCCTTTATTTCAAAGCACTGAATTATAGCATGCCTTTCTGAATCTCCTTAAACCTCTCACCCCATTTCAGTGGCGCTCTAAATTTGGTCTTTTGTCCTGGATTTCTATATAGGAGAATTGAGAAATCTGTTTGGAAATCCTATGCTCTTTAATACCTGTCTGAACACACTGAAAGCAAATCAAGGAAATAATATTTATGTAGTGTGGTCATGAAATCATTAGCAAGCTGGCTGGGAAATCAGAATTCTTTAAAAAGGGAAATTTAATTAAGTAATGACATGGCTGTAGTGCAGCTTCATATCCTTCTCATAGACAAGCATTCATTATGAGCTTGAATAGATTTTAGATATTTTGCATACAAGACGTTAAATATTTAAGTTTTCCTTTAACAGATACATCTTCCTACCTGGTAAGCTATGGCTGAGTACTGAATTCAAAGGATAAGCTTCTTTTAAGTTGTTTTTCTGTTTGGCTAGCAACCTGTAATATACAAATCTTCAACTCACTGTAAATAAGATTCTGACATTATCATTTCACAGTTAACCTACTATCCAAATATATTATCTTTATATGAATTCCTTCTATACTTTTATAGGGCAAATATTTTCTGAGGGGGACTGGCTACACCATGGTTGCCAGGGCAATGTGTTTAACCAAGTTCATCTACTTACGTATCTTACCAAAATGACTCAGAGCTCCAGTCTTTAGCAAGCTCAAGGCATCTATCATAGGATCTATGTCTGTCTTGCTGCCCTGCCTCCAGCCAGGAGGTAGTATATGACTTCAGTGTTACTGCTGTACTGTACAGCATATAAAATGCTATATACTAAAACAAGACTGGTAAAGGACACCCAAATAAAGTATTGTATAGGAGGTTTTTTGCAAAGCCATTCACACTCTATACCCCCATCAAATTACATTCATTTATTTCTTGAATTAGGAACACATCCACTAGATCTTTCTAGTTTTGAACATATTATGAAGCTATTGTTGAAACAGTGGCAGCTAGGTCAAAAACCAGATGCAATCCTACATTGTAATTATGCTGGCTAATCCTCTGCCTTGTAATATTTTAAAACAAATTATTCTATTTTTAATTTACAGTCTTTGATTTGTCTTCTGTACAAGAACCAAGATATCCTTGCTTTAGAATTAACAAAACTGCACTGTGTGCCATATAATATCAGCCTAGTGAATTTCATGTTGTTCTGCAGCTATACAGCATAAGATAAATCAAAAACTAATATTTGCTACCACCTTTTAAAATAAAGTTGCTGACAGACTAGAGAGAGGCTAAATGAGGCTTATAGATGTCTCATTCTAATTAAATATAAGGTAAATGTTCTGTAATTGCAACTTTCATTAAAATATGAACATGTGATTTGCAAGCTTCCTGATGCTGCCCTTTAAAAATCATTTTTAAATATTTTGGTCTGCTAGCATTGAGACATTATAGCTTGGCAGTGTATTGGTAACTTAATAAGCTAGCTGGATTTGTCTTGCAGAAATTGTTCTTCATATGCAAAGCTGTCAAACAGATTGACTATATAATTCTTCTTCACATGAAATAACATGATAAAGGTCCTGGTATCAAATTGAATGCTTTACCGTAACTAGCATTAGGAATCTTTCATGCATAGGTTGGAATTGTTTTACAATAGATGTATTGTTTGGTGGCAAACGCTCATTTCTTAACATCCATCAATTTTCTTTTAATGGTAGACATTATACTTCTTGCCATGGGTTTGCATTTGAGCTGTAGCACACTGGAAAATGAAGCACCCTTCCCAGTTACACTTAAAATTGTTTAAATGGGTAAATGTTCAAATTACATTATCAATATTGCAGGTGTTTTTCTTTATATTTCTTTTACAAAAGCCTGATATTCCATTTTTTGGGAAAAGGAGAGAGAGAAAAATTATATTCTTGCATGCTTTAAATTAAAATCTCTATTAACAACTTGGACTACTGTGTTGTGAACATTGATTTCATCTCTTACGATGATTCCTTTAATGAAATTGTTTAGGGCTCAGTTCACCACAAAGGAGAGGCAGCTCTCTTCACTGTTGAAGCCAAGTTAGGGTCACAGATTTTGGCTCTGCCATTCTGAGAATCATTCAGTAGGAAACATGATGGGCCAGAGAATAATTTTCAGCTAATTTAACAATTGCTTTCAAAACATGAGTGAAAAACTCATGTTAATGAGACTCTCCTACTTCTTACCCTATTCCACCTACTTCAATGGGGCTAATAAAAGCCCTGATTATTAATAAAACTAATTTTTAAACTGTCTGAAAAGTAGATCAATTTCTCCTGATTCCCAGAGATAAAGAGGCCTTGTGAGTGGAGCAGATGGAATATGTGGCTGACACACAATCTCCTGCATTCTAATCCTAATGCTGTCGCTGATTCATAGAATATTAGGGTTGGAAGAGACCTCAGGAGGTCATCTAGCCCAACCCCCTGCTCAAAGCAAACCAACCCCAACTAAATCATCCCAGACAGGGCTTTGTCAAGCTGGGCCTTAAAAACCTCTATGGATGGAGATTTCACCACCTTCCTAGGTAACCCATTTCAGTGCTTAACACTCCTCCCTCCAGTGAAATAGATTTTCCTAATATCCAACCTAGACCTCCCACACTGCAACTTGAGACCATTGCTCCTTGTTCTGTCATCTGTCACCACTGAGAACAGCCGAGTTCCATCCTCTTTGGAACCCCCCCTTCAGGTAGTTGAAGGCTGCTATCAAATCCCCCCTCACTCTTCTCTTCTACAGACTAAATAAGCCCAGTTCCCTCAGCCTCTTCTCATAAGTCATGTGCCCCAGCTCCCTAATCATTTTTGTTGCTTGCCGCTGGACTCTTAGTTTGTCCACATCCTTTCTGTAGTGGGGGCCCAAAACTGGCTGCAGTACTCCATATGTGGCCTCCCCAGTGCCGAATAGAGGGGAATAATCACCTCCCTCGATCTGCTGGCAATGCTCCTACTAATGCAGCCCAATATGCCATTAGCCTTCTAGGCAACAAGGGCACACTGTTGACTCATATCCAGCTTTTCATGCACTGTAATCCCCAAATCCTTTTCTGCAGAACCGCTGCTTAGCCAGTCGGTCCCCAGCCTGTAGCAGTGCATAGGATTCTTCCTTCTTAAGTGTAGGACTCTGCACTTGTCCTTGTTCAACCTCATCAGATTTCTTTTAGCCTAATCCTTCAGTTTGTCTAGGTCACTCTGGACCCTATCCCTACCCTCCAGTGTTATCTACCTCTCCCCCCAGCTTAGTGTCATCCGTGAACTTGCTGAGGGTGCGATGCATCCCATCATCCAGATCATTAATGAAGATGTTGACCAAAACTGACCCCAGGACCAACCCCTGGGATACTCTGCTTGATACCAGATGCCAACTCGACATCGAACCATTGATCACTACCCATTGAGCCCGACGATCTATCCAGCTTTCTATCCACCTTATAGTCCATTCATCCAATCCATACTTTAATTTGTGGGAGACCGTATCAAAAGCTTGAAGTCAAGATATATCACATCCAATGCTTTCCCCATATCAACAGAGCCAGTTATTTCATCATAGAAAGCAATCAGGTTGGTCAGGCATGACTTGCCCTTGGTGAACCATGTTGACTGTTCCAGATCACCTTCCTCTCCTCCAAGTGTATCAACATGGATTCCTTGAGGACCTGCTGCATGATTTTTCCAGGGACTGAGGTGCCCTTGAGAAAGTCACAATCTCTGTTTCAGTCTTCCCATTTGTAAAAGAAGAAGAATATTTACCTTCTTTGTGGGGATCGGTTAATTAATGTTTGTACCTTGAAAATGTAAAGTGCAATTTAAGTGCTAAGTATTACAAACATGGGCTGGCAAAATTAAAAAATGAATTTAACAGTTTTACTGCTCCTTAACGTACCCGGTACATGGCACAAAACATCCCTCTTATGCATCTCTGTGTACATGACAGATCTCATTTGAAAAGTCAGCCCTACAAAAGAATGTCAGCCCATCAAAGGGAAATTGATTTAGATTTAGCTTTAAATCCCGCTCAGGTGGTTTTAGATTTAGATTTAAGTCAGTAGATATTGACCACAACTGTCCTATGATAACGTATTGACCTTTGTAACCCTACTGTAGGCCAGGTGACTATAGGAACTAAAATTCAACTGTATTTGATTCTATGAAGTAAAAGTAACACTTCTATCATACCAATTTAGCACACACCTGTCTTCTAGGAAATGAATTATGTCATAGGCCACCTACTAGCCACCAGATCATAGAATCATAGAAATGTAGGGCTGCCATGGAACTCCATTGGAATTCCATCGAACTTTCAGGGCTGGAAGAGGTCACCTCCCCATGCTGAGGCAGGATTAAATATACTTAGACCATCCCTGTCAGGTATTTGTCTAATCTGATCCTAAAAATCTCTAATGACAGGGGTTCCACAACCTCGCTAGGTAACCTGTCCCCCCTGATTAGCTATCCTTAATAGTTACAAAGTTTTTTTTCTTAATATCCAACCTGAATCTCACTTACTACTAACTAATCCAATTAATTCTTGAATCTAATCCAGGTCAATCGTGTTGGAACATTATCAAATAAATAAAGACAGATAGTGTTATTAATGCTCATTAACCTATTGTGATATTCAATGTTGCACTTAAGCCCCAGCTCCTAAGAGCAAGTGATTACATAAGAATCTCAGCTGCCATTTTAAAATAAAGTAAATTCCTAGCCTGAAAATGTGAACCAAGCATACCCTTCTTTAAAAAGAAACCAAAACATATTTTTTTATTTTTAAAACCATGATTTTTGAAAGCTTGATGTTGGCAAAGCTGTGAAAAATGCTGTATTCTATTATCAATCCCCTGAGCAATCCAGGTCTCTATTTTGAGTTTAGAAACCCCTCTTGAAGGAAACAATTATGATTATATCGTATGATCCATGCATTTAGTATGTCTTATGAATGAATTCCTCTGGTACATGATATCTGCGTTACCTTGCTTTGAATAACTGGACTCATGGAGATTTCCCTATCCATAATAATAAAGTTTTCCAAATAATATGAAAGGCACATAAAAATGTCTACCGTTTGCAAGATGTAATTTGGTGAAATGCTCAGTTCTGACAACAACTGGATCCCCCTTCCTCCTGACCTGGAATAATGTTCTCGTCTATCCTCCCTGTGGCAGGAAAACGCCAGGGTAGAGACCGTCGAATCGTGGAAATCAACGAATGGCTACGCAGATGGTGTCGGAGAGAAGGGTTTGGATTCTTTGACAATGGGATGGTCTTCCAAGAAGAAGGATTGCTAGGCAGAGACGGGCTCCACCTCACAAAGAGAGGGAAGAGCATCTTTGCAAGCAGGCTGGCTAACCTAGTGAGGAGGGCTTTAAACTAGGTTCACCGGGGGAAGGAGACCAAAGCCCCGAGGTAAGTGGGGAAGTGGGATACCGGGAGGAAGCACAAGCAGGAGACTGCAAGAGGGGAGGACTCCTGTCTCAGACCGAGAAAGCGGGACAATCAGCGAGTTATCTTAAGTGCCTATACACAAATGCAAGAAGCCTGGGGAACAAGCAGGGAGAACTAGAAGTCCTGGCACAGTCAGGGAATTATGATGTAATTGGAATAACAGAGACTTGGTGGGATAACTCACATGGATTGGAGTACTGTCATGGATGGATATAAACTGTTCAGGAAGGATAGGCAGGGCAGAAAAGGTGGGGGAGTTGCGTTGTATGTAAGAGAGCAATATGACTGCTCAGAGCTCCGGTATGAAACTGCAGAAAAACCTGAGAGTCTCTGGATTAAATTTAGAAGTATGAACAACAAGGGTAATGTCGTGGTGGGAGTCTGCTACAGACCACCAGACCAGGGGGATGAGGTGGACGAGGCTTTCTTCCAGCAACTAACAGAAGTTGCTAGATCACAGGCCCTGGTTCTCATGGATGACTTTAATCACCCCGATATCTGCTGGGAGAGCAATACAGCGGTGCACAGACAATCCAGGAAGTTTCTGGAAAGTGTAGGGGACAATTTCCTGGTGCAAGTGCTGGAGGAACCAACTAGGGGAAAAGCTCTTCTTGACCTGCTGCTCACAAACAGGGAAGAAATAGTAGAGGAAGCAATAGTGGATGGGAACCTGGGAGGCAGTGACCATGAGATGGTCAAGTTCAGGATCCTGACACAAGGAAAAAAGGAAAGCAGTAGAACAGAGACTCTGGACTTCAGAAAAGCAGACTTTGACTCCCTCAGGGAACTGATGGGCAAGGTCCCCTGGGAGAATAACATGACGGGGAAAGGAGTCGAGGAAAGCTGGCTGTATTTTAAAGAAACCTTATTGAGGTTGCAGGAACAAACCATCCCGATGTGTAGGAAGAAAAGTAAATATGGCAGGCGACCAGCTTGGCTTAACAGTGAAATCCTTGCTCGTCTTAAACACAAAAAAACAGCTTACAAGAAGTGGAAGATTGGACAAATAACCAGGGAGGAGTATAAAAGTATTGCTCAGGCATGCAGGTGTGAAATTAGGAAGGCCAAATCACACTTGGAGTTGCAGCTAGCCGGAGATGTTAGGAGTAACAAGAAGGGTTTCTTTAGCTATGTTAGCAACAGGAAGAAAGTAAAGGCTAGTGTGGGCCCCTTGCTGAATGAGGGAGGGAACCTAGTGACGGAGGATGTGGAGAAAGCTAGTGTACTCAATGCTTTTTTTGCCTCTGTCTTCACAGACAAGGTCAGCTCCCAGACAGCTGCACTCTGCAGCACAGTATGGGGAGGAGGTGACCAGCTCTCTGTGGAGAAAGTAGTAGTTCGGGACTATTTAGGAAAGCTGGACGAGCACAAGTCCATGGGGCCGGATGCGCTGCATCCGAGGGTGCTAAAGGAGTTGGCCGATGAGATTGCAGAGCCATTGGCCATTATCTTTGAAAAATCATGGCGATCGGGGGAGGTCCCGGACGACTGGAAAAAAGCTAATGTAGTGCCCATCTTTAAAAAAGGGAAGAAGGAAGATCCAGGGAACTACAGGCCAGTCAGTCTCACCTCAGTCCCTGGAAAAATCATGGAACAGGTCCTCAAGGAATCAATCGTGAACCACTTAAAGGAGGGGAAAGTGATCAGGAACAGTCAGCATGGATTCACCAAGGGCAAGTCATGCCTGACTAACCTAATTGCCTTCTATGATGAGATAACCGGCTCTGTGGATGAGGGGAAAGCAGTGGATGTGCTATTTCTGGACTTTAGCAAAGCTTTTGATACTGTCTCCCACAGTATTCTTGCCAGCAAGTTAAAGAAGTATGGGCTGGATGAATGGACGGTAAGGTGGATAGAAAACTGGCTAGATGGTCGGGCTCAACGGGTAGTGATCAATGGTTCCATGTCTAGTTGGCAGCCGGTATCAAGTGGAGTGCCCCAAGGGTCGGTGCTGGGGTCGGTTTTATTCAATATCTTCATTAACGATCTGGAGGATGGTGTGGACTGCACCCTTAGCAAGTTTGCAGATGACACTAAACTGGGAGGAGTGGTTGATACGCTGGAGGGTAGGGATAGGATACAGAGGGACCTAGACAAATTAGAGGATTGGGCCAAAAGAAATATGATGAGGTTCAACAAGGACAAGTGCAGAGTCCTGCACTTAGGACGGAAGAATCCCATGCACTGTTACAGACTAGGGACCGAATGGCTGGGCAGCAGTTCTGCAGAAAAGGACCTAGGGGTTACGGTGGACGAAAAGCTGAATATGAGTCAACAGTGTGCCCTTGTTGCCAAGAAGGCTAATGGCATTTTGGGTTGTATAAGTAGGGACATTTCCAGCAGATCGAGGGATGTGATCATTCCCCTCTACTCAGCACTGGTGAGGCCTCATTTGGAGTACTGTGTCCAGTTTTGGGCCCCATACTACAAGAAGGATGTGGATAAATTGGAGAGAGTCCAGCGGAGGGCAACAAAAATGATTAGGGGGCTGGAGCACATGACTTATGAGGAGAGGCTGAGGGAACTGGGATTGTTTAGTCTGCAGAAGAGAAGAATGAGGGGGGATTTGATAGCTGCTTTCAACTACCTGAAAGGGGGTTCCAAAGAGGATGGATCTAGACTGTTCTCAGTGGTAGAAGATGACAGAACAAGGAGTAATGGTCTCAAGTTGCAGAGGGGAAGGTTTAGGTTGGACATTAGGAAAAACTTTTTCACTAGTAGGGTGGTGAAGAACTGGAATGGGTTACCTAGGGAGGTAGTGGAATCTCCTTCCTTAGAGGTTTTTAAGGTCAGGCTTGACAAAGCCCTGGCTGGGATGATTTAGTTGGGTTTGGTCCTGCTTTGAGCAGGGGGTTGGACTAGATGACCTCCTGAGGTCCCTTCCAACCCTGAGATTCTATGATTCTATGATAAGCTTTCAACCTACATTATGAATTTAACCTGTACATATATTATTATTTCATATGCTACTGATACTGTATTGTTATTTATCTTGGTTATACTTTCAAAATTTGACATATAAAAAAAATAAATGAAACAGCTTTTAATGGATACCAAAGGTGTAACATGGCAGACTTTTTAATTAGGAGCCAAATAATAAACAAAGAAAATTTGCTGCCTGACTTTTGATAGTAACGTAGACATTAGAAATGCTGGCTATTGGGGAACAGGACATTTAATTTACATGTGCAAATTTAAAGAAAAAGGAAAGCTAATATTTGGCCTTATTTCATATTGTACATGCAGGTGTTTTGTAAATAGGTTAAGAAAACACGATTTTGTCATTCAGAATATGGGCCAAATTCTACTTCACTGGAGTGAATAGCAAAACTCCCTCTCACTTCAATGGGCTCAAGATTTGAACCCAAGTTTCTAAAGAATTTATGACTAACCAGAAACTTCTCTTGAACTTGAAAAGTCTAAAAGCTTAGGAAAATTTGTTTTTAACAGCAATTGTTCAAAAACTCAAAAGCGTAAGGTGCAAGCTCTAACAGAAAAGTGGATTTTTTTTTCCTGCAGAGTGCTTGCTAACCCCAAGAGACAGAGGACTTCATGTTGGCTCAGGCTTAACATTTATGAGGTGATTGAAAGTCCAACATAAAGTGAATCCATTGTGAGTTAGTGCTTGACACTTGTAGGGACTTGTGGGCGGAATGATTGGCTGAAATTGGTGAGCTGAGAATTTTAATAAAATCTTTAAAGCAAAGAAAGTGCTTTTTAGGAAAGAAGAAAAAAAACAAACATTACTTAGCTGGCTTGTTTAAGGAGGGATCATGAGGATTTAACTCCTGACTGGCTGAACACTTCTTCTGAAATGTTATGTAAATTCCCATGGCTAAAGAAAGAATTTATAATACCAAGTTTCAATCTTGCAAAATATTTGTTCTTGAGGAGTTATAACCAATTGAAAAATTATAGATTGATCATTTAAATTCAGGTATGAACTTAAATAAACTATAACTTCGTACTCCTTAGGACAAGAGAAAACTGTCCAAATCCCCCATTTATGATACTCAGTTGTGACATTTACAGAGAGCCCAGTGTTGGGAAAAATTCCAACCTGATCTTTCTGCACTGTCAATCCGTGGCTGATATGAAGAGGGGTGGGACTATGGCCTTACTCTCCCCAACCTCGTGAGGCACTGTGCTTGCAGGGGTTCTGGGAGTGAGAAGTTCCTGTGTTCCCTTATGCAGGCCACAAAGGGAGGTGAAATCCTGTACCCAATATCCAGGGCAGGAAATTTCACCCCACAATTATGTACACGCTGTTGGTTTAATAGTTTAATTATCTATCGACTGTTGTTGGCGATGTTGGCGTAGCCATGTTGGCCCTAGGATATCAGAGAGACATGGCGGGTAAGCTAATATCTTTTACTGGACTAACTTCTGTTGGTCAAAGAGAAGCTTTTGAGCTTACACACAACTCTTCTTCAGGTCTATGTAGCTCAAAAGTTTGCCTCTTTCACCAACAGAAGTTGGTCCAGTAAAAGACATTACCTCACCCAACTTGTCTGTCTATAGATTGACAGTTTACATCAATGATGCTTGATGCTGTGGGACAAACTGTACATCTGCCATTTGCTTAAATATTTAACACTGAACTGATAGGGAGGCAAAAAAGGCAGTTTAAACATCAGCTCAATGTATAATATAATTCATCACCATGGGATTATAATTATAAAAACAATTTAAACTATGGAGCAATCTGCCAAGAGAGATTGTGGAATCACTGTGGTTAAAGACATTCAAGGCTAGACAATCTAAATTCATCAGTCAGAAACACTGAGGGCCTGATTCTCCTCTCCTTTGAAGCAACTTCACTGAAGTCAATAAAAATATTCAGACATAAAATCTGTGTAAATGGGAAATCAGAGCCTGTAGCTATAAGGAAATCAAACCTGTTATGATGCATCCGCTAGATTTGCGACCAATGTGATTATAAGCATTTAACAGGTCTATACACTGTTACATGTCACATTCCCAAATAAAAATACTTTTTAAAAAACCTTAGCCTCTTCCACTGAATGTATTGCCCATATGTGAAAAATGAACAATAGAAAATTCACATTTCGGAAGAAATGTACCATTTTTATCTCAGGATTTTTCTTGCATTGAAAAGGCTCCTTCTAATAGCAACCAAAAAAGGGGGGAGGGAGATAAGTTTTCATTCCCATTACAGACTCTCAAAATAAACAATCCCCATTCAAAAATCCTGATTCCGTGTGACTTTACATTGTAGCCTAACCATTTCAAGTGCCAACAACACAGACAGCAACATGCTACACTGGACTTATTTCTCATTCAGCTCTTATAACTCTGTAAACAAATAATGGGATTTGTGCACTTATCTCCCACACACCACTTTGAAAATTTTCCCCAAACTGAATATATCAAAGAGCATCATGTGCATTTTCAATAAAAATGCTTCTACAAACAATGAGGCTGCAGGAACAGAGAGCCCCTTGCAGCTGTGCATATAGTAGATTCACAGTTTAAAAAAATCCAGGAGGCATCTGAACTGTTGAACATTTGGAAAATTAGGTATTTATTTTACAGGGCTAAACATGAACTGCATTGCAGATTACTTATCTTCAGTCTGCACAGTGAATCCCACTGAGAATAATAAATTCTCAGTGCAGATTAGATAACAGAATTTAAGTCCAAATTTGCAAATTACATAAAGCTCTGGAAGTTTTAGTTTATACACGATCAACTCTGTCACAACTTCAACAGCAGTCTATAAAAATGAAACTGTACAGCGTCCACAAAATCTCAGATCAGCAACTGCCTGAGTTTATAAGGTACTTCTCACAAAGAAGTTTTGGAGAGCTGCATGAAGTCTCCACTTATGGTTAGAGAGAAAGGTCAATGGATGGATGGGGCACATTATCAGCATGAGTGAAAAGTTAGAGCCATTAAAACAGGCTCTTGCTTTAACGCTATCAAAATGCTTGCTAGCTACTGTATACAAGCAATAATCACAGGAGATGATCCAATAAGGTTTTAGGAGGAAAAATCTCTGATTTCAATTACACTGCAGCCCACTTGCTCCAGCTGACGAGCTGTCCAGGTTACTATTTCTTAGGGGGAGTGGGGCAAATGTACTGTGGTATATTAAACGGAGTAACTGTTGGCAGATCTTTGCCCTGAGTCTCTCAAAAGCATAATTTCTATTTCTTCCATTTAGCAGCCATCCTACTGATCATTTTTAATGAATAACTCCATTTTCTGTTTGTTTCACTTTTAAAATATCAAAACAGTTCCTAATGAAGAGTTAAGAGCCAGATTTTCACAGTTAGATCATGCCCAATTCCATGTATGCACCTGTGCAACCTCAAACGTATGCACCTGAAAATGAGGTATTTATGTACATATAATACATACGTTGTATAGGCAGATTAGGTATTTGTCAATATAAGATAAGAATGCACTGAAGTATGCCACAAATGCACACATGTAAATTAGAAAATCTGGCCTTTCGTGCACTGACACATTAAAGACAAGCTATTACATAGGTAACTGCTAACAAATTTTCAGAATCTGTAGGGAATTTTGTTGAATCTTTTAAACCATGTGAGCAGTTCTTGAGAAGTAGTGACTGTGGCACTGAGCAGGGGCAGCTCCAGGCACCAGTGCTCCAAGCGCATGCCTGGGGCGGCAAGCCACAGGGGGCGCTCTGCCAGTCGCCGCTAGGGCGGCAGGCAGAGTGCCTTCGGCGGCTTGCCTGCTGAAGGTCCACTGGTCCTGAGGCTTCGGTGGACCTCCTGCAGGCGTGCCTGCGGAGGGTCCGCTGGTCCCGCGGCTTCAGCAGACCCTCCATGCTTGGGGCGGCAAAATGTCTAGAGCCGCCCCTGGCACTGAGGGTCTGTGCCTTTAATTGCTGAGCTTCTCAGAGACTCTGGGTGGGATGGTGTGGCACAGCCCAGCCGGTTGATAAAGCAGAGCTCCTGGAAGCACCTTGAGCACTGTGCGATCACAGGACACCACAGTGACACTTTCACGTTCTTTCTTACCTTCAGCACACAAGGGTGGATTAGCAAGGAGAAATAAGCAAAGACAAACCTGGTACACATGAAGTCAGATTCATCCACTTTCACAAAATGAGTTCCCTCATTACTGAGAGAACATGCAAAGGAAAAGAGAGGGAAAGCTGAGGAAAGGGCTTCAGAAAGTCTTGGAACATGAACACCTAAGTACTAACATGATTAGTAAGACAATTCTTTGATGCTGTTAGCTCAATTATGCTTATTATAGGGTTGAGCTTTGGCAGAGAGAGTTGCACCACTGGAGTGCTGGTGAAAAGAGGCATTTATACCTTTGAAAGGCATAACAACTCCTAGATGCTGGGGAGAGCACATGAATTGGTGTTGCTTTTCACACTTTTGTAAGAGGTGTAAAACAGTGCACCTCCCAAGGCACTACTGCTGATACTGACTGCACCTTTGGGGGAGGGGGCATTGTCCCGCAGTGAGGAGACACTGACTCATCCCCAGGGATTGGAAGGGCTGGGGAGTTCAAAGGGAACAAGCCTAGTGGGAGAAGTCCCTTTTTCCTGGACCAGGCAGAGCAGCACCCACCCACCCTCCACTTGAGATGGCAAAAATACCAAGTTTGGTCAGGACCTTCTGTGGGCATTGCGCTAGCCGCTCCTTTCCAGAGGGGCTGGGAATAGGGTGACCAGATGTCCCGATTTTATAGGAACAGTCCTGATTTTGGGGTCTTTATAGGGTCTATATAGGGTCCTATTACCCCCCACCTCCTGTCCCGATTTTTCACACTTGCTGGTCTGGTCACCCTAGCTGGGAAGGAATTTTTTCCTCACCATCAGACTGGCCTAGGTGGAAGAGGGAGGGGTTGTTATGATGAATAGGGAAGGGTATTAGGCTATGATGTCACAACTCATTCAGTAAGTGGCGAGGCGGCTGTCCAGTGCAGGTACTTCCCAGGGAAGGGATACAGTGACCCGATAAATGGCTTGGTAAAGATGTAAAGTGGAAGTGTTTGTTAAAGGAGCAGAATGTGGGAAGGGATGGTTCGGGGCTCCTATGACTGGTATGGCAGGGAGCCAACCCCCCTTCCTTATCACCCACTTTAACCCTCATTCGGGTGGGGCATTAGCTCTCAACAATGGGTTGTCTGAGGGATCTAGATGGAAAAAAAGGGGGGGACAGGCTGAGAGAAGCCCCGCAGGTAGATATTGAATGAACGTGCAGTTACCTGCACTGTACACTTTTATCTGCCAGATAGTCCCAGACCTCTAATAATGAAGTGACGGCCTGATTAAAACCATATTAAGGGTCTTCTGTGCTTTTTTCTGTATAATGGGACAATAACAGCCTCTTCCTCCCCTCCCCTCTCTATCACTAGGAAGAAGGGCAGGTCATAAGTAGAAGACGCAAGAAATAATTCTTCTGCTTTACTCCGCTTTGATATGGCCTCAGCTGAAGTATTGTGTCCAGTTCTAGGCCACATATTTCAGGAAAGATGTGCACAAATTCAAGAAAGTCCAGAGGAGAGCAACAAAAATGATTAAAGGTCTAGAAAACATGACCTATGAGGGAAGATTGAAAACATTGGGTTGTTTACTCTGGGGAAAAGACGACTGGGGGAGGGGACACTACACGGTTTTCAAGTTCATAAAAGGTTGCTACAAGGAGGAGAGAGAAACAGGGCTGCCCAGAGGGGGGGCAAGTGGGGCAATTTGCCCCAGGCCCTGGGGCCCTGCAGGGACCCCCACGAGAGTTTTTCGGGGGCCCTGGAGCGGGGTCCTTCACTCGCTCCGGGGGCCCTGGAAAACTCTCGTGGGGCCCGGGCTCCCAGAGCTTCTTCCGCTCCGGGTCTTTGGTGGCGGGGGGTCCTTCCACCCCGGGACCCGCCGCCGAAGTGCCGGGTCTTCGGCAGCAATTTGGCAGCGGGGGCCCCCCTCCGCCGAAGACCCCAGGCCCCCTGAATCCTCTGGGCGGCCCTGGAGAGAAAAACTGTTCTTGTTAACCTCTTGGGATAGGACATGAAGCAGTGGCTTAAATTGCAGCAAGAGAAGTTTAGGTTGGACATTAGGAAAAAGCTTCCTGTCAGGGCAGTTAAGCATGGGAATAAATTGCCTAGGGAGGTTGTGGAATCTCCGTCATTGGAAGTTTTGAAGAGCAGGTTAGACAAACACCTGTCAGGGATGGTCTAGATCAGGGGTTCTCAAACTAGGGGTTGGGACCCCTCAGGGGGTTGCGAGGTTATTACATGGGGGGGTCGTGTGGTGTCAGCCTCCATCCCAAACCCCGCTTTTTCTCCAGCATCTATGATGGTGTTAAATATATTTAAAAGTGTTTTTAATTCGGGGGCGCGGGGGGGTCACATTCAGAGGCTTGCTATGTGAAAGGGGTCACCAGTACAAAAGTTTGAGAACCACTGGGCTAGTTAATACTTAAGTCCTGCCTTGAGTACAGGGGACTGGACTAGATGGCCTCTTGTGGTCCCTTCCAGTCTGCAATCCTATGATTAACTTTTCAATGAAATGTTTTCTCCTCGGAAAATGCCAATCCATCAAAAACTTTTTTTGCAGGAAAAGACCCATTTTGACTAAACTTTCATCGGGAAAGGTTTCTCAGGACTAGGATGGAATTACTGGTCAAAACTAGACAGAACAACAGAGAGAGAGAGAGATTGCTGTGGAACTGTATAGGTTAAAGACTAATACAAATATTCAAAAGAAAGGATATTATTCTCTATTTAATTCTATCCTTTTTTTTTTTTTCCTGTAAGAGACCCATGAAAGGGGAGGCATAATTTGGCCCTGTATGTTTAAATACAGAAGATTACAAATTGATTGCCAAATGGTGGCTTTTAGTGTCTACGAGAATTAATTAAAAGCCTTTTAAATTTATATCAGTTGAAAAGAACATTCAAAGTTTAATTTGGTAAACCAATCGGATTCTCTCTCTCTCTCTCTTTGTTTTTGTATTTTTTAAAAAGCGTTGCAATGCCTAAATCAGATGGAAATTAGCTTGGTATTATATTACAATTTTAATTAAATCAAGTACACACAGTAAAAACAATGGATCAAATTAAACTAGTAGGTGGTTAAGTATTATACCATAATTCATATCTTCGCATCACCATTTACTGTTAACATTTGTTTTATATCCAGCTGTTGAGTACTCACATTCTACTGCTTTTTACCAAGTATATTGTAAAAAACATTCTCACATTTTAAATTACAGCATTCATTTTATTCTTGTTTTCCGACTGTACAGGGAAAAGTCTAGGATATTGTTTGCTACCTGTTCCAGAACTGCTCATTTGCTACTGTTATCACCTAACTTTTGAGCTGAACTTACCATAATATTACCAACAAAACTTGAAAACCTCAAAATGTGTAGTTTTTTGTATTTAATAACTATTTTGTAATACTTTGAATAAACCCCCACACATTTGTGGGTCATAGTTACTGATTTATTTATTTTGCTTGAAAATATTATATATTTATTATTTGTTTTATAATAAAACCTAGAGGCCTCAATCAAGAATCAATGCCCTGTAGCGCAAGGCACTGTACACATACATAACAAAATGATGATTCCTGCACCAAAGAGATCACAAACTAAGGTGACATCTACATTCTAAACTGGGAGTGCAATTCCCAGCTCACATACACATACCCTCGCTAGCTCAATAAGCAGTAATATAGCCAACTGGTAGTACGGGCGATCGCAGCACAGTTTAGCTATGCGAGTACATGTCCACGGGCTTTAGAATGGTTTGTGCTCGCCACAGCTAAGCTGTGCCACCGCTGGCAATGCCCATGCTACAGCAGCTACACTATAAGTATTTGAATTACCACAAAAGTAACATATGTTACTTTTAAAAATATGTATTTTAAAATCAACTGCCAATGAATGGAAAAAGCCTGTTTCTTACTAAAAATCCCACATTTTTCCTTTACTGGCTCCTCTGCTTTTGGAAACTTTATGAATACAGAAAAAGCAAAGTTATGGCAAGACTGAGACATAGAAAAGCTCAATTCATGTTGTGAAATGCCATTCCTCTCAATCATCTTTAATCTTACACCACTACTTAGCCAGACTTTGGCTGCACAGGTTCATGATTTCATTTTTTATTTTTGGATAGCTACACAGGAAGATACCGTTTGCCTCAATAATGTGGCTATTTCTGTTATCTTTGTTTTACACTTTGAAAAAAAAATATAGAAATGGAGGCACTGAAATGTAGAAATATATAGGTATCCCCTTTTCTCAAATTTCAGTTACTATAATTTACTTAACTGATAGTTGAAGACGCTTTCAAACTTCAAACTTGCCCGAAGTTCCAGAGGATATTTTAGCAACTGACCACCAGATTTTGATATGCATAGTCGTGTTAATCAGCAGCTTACTGCATGAGTAGTCCCATCAGTGGGGGCTGTTGCAAAGTGTGATGCATGTTAAAGGGTTTCTGCATCTGGTTCAAAGTAAGACACTATGCAGAATTTGGCCCTTGGCAATTGGTTGGATATTTGTAACCTCTACTTTTTTGATACATGAAATATATGCAGCATTTGTGCTCCATATCATTTAGCTAAGGAGGAAGCTATTTGGCATAATGACTAGCAAATGGTTGATATTTTTCAAAGTATATGACATAGAAGTGAACACATTAACAGTTTTATTATTTAAAATCTATTAGGCTGCGATATTCAAAGGGGCTAAAAAGGCAGTCAAGTCCCCAACTTCCACAAGAATACAGGAACAGCCATACTGGGTCAGACCAGTGGTTCGTTTAACCCAGTATCCTGTCTTCCGACCGTGGCCAATGCCAGTTGCTTCAAAGGGAATGAACAGAACAGTTAATCATGAAGAAATCCATCCCCCGTCGTCCACTCCCAGCTTCTGAATTTCAATGGGAGCTGGGCTCCTTAGGGGTCATTGGAAAATCCCAGCCTTGAAGTATGTATTCTCACTAAGTTTCACTGCAGACAAGATGGCTGAAAGGCTTGTTAACGGGATGTGAAGGCTGTCCCCTCTAACTCATACACATGCTTACACAAAACATAAGGAACAGGAAGCAAACAAGAGACAAGGACAAGGATGACCTAAGCAATTTTTGCCACTTGATATGCAGCTTTTATTCATGCAGTTAGTCAACAGATCTTTACCTTAGTGAAGTACTACCAGGGCTGAAATGAGATCAGTGCAAGGACTATAATGTGTACAACACTGTGTCAGTTGTGCCCAATTACATACTGATTTTCCATTGCGGACAGGAGGAAGACTTAGGATAGGAACACCCCCATTCCAATTTAAGAACTGAGTCAGAATTTGAATTCTAGTCTCCCAATGGTGAATGCACAGAATTAACTAGCCAACAGCATGGAACTTACACCAAAACGTCACAACTAATACTGTACATCTATTAAGTACTGTTGTGATACTGCCATTTTACAGAATTGCAACTATTCCAAAATGTAATGATGACACCAAGCTTTTAACTGCAAAGTTTAATGTATCCTTCTCTTCCAAATAGTTGACTAAATATTTAACAAAAGTATGTAGAGCAAAGACAAGAAATTAAATTTGTGTAGTATAAAAGAATGTCATATTATTTGAACAACTGGAGAAAAAAATATGATCTGCCAAAAATGACTTAGTTCACCTGCAAATCAGAACTAACGTGAATAGGAAGAATTGTCCACATAACGATAAAATAAAATAGCAAATACACCTCTCTCTTGATATAACGCTGTCCCTTAGAGAGACTGTTAAGTAGCAGTCTCTAGTACAAAAAAATATATAACAAAAGGGTTTGCTGACCCAGCTGGGCTTCCCTTCTGCCCCACTCACTCAGAGCGCTGACTCTTTGGATTTTCTCCCTGGCAGTCTGCCTCCTACTTTATCCACTGAACCTCAGGAGTCCTTTCTCCAGTCTTGTTCTGCCCAGACTGGATCCTTATTCCCACTCTCTCTCTGGCCCACCTCTATGGGCTTGGCCTTTTCCCAGGCCTTGCACAGCACTCTCCTTCTCCCCTTTCCCTTCAGGGCCAGTCAGAGGAGACAACCTCCCCTCCTACAGCAACTTCCCAACTCAACTCTTCTCCTAGCCCTTTATGGAATTCACCCAAGTCTTTCCCAGCTGGGTGTGATAAGTAAATTGAGCCACCTGATTCCCAACTAATCAGGATCAGCAGCGGGTAACTGAGCCATCACAGGAGAGGCTGAGCCCAACTCCCCTTAAAGAGCCAGACAGGCTGTGACAGTAACCTACTGGAGTGTAACGCGCACTTTGCGAGGACTACTTGTCAAAAATTGAAGTACAATGCTGCATCTCAAAAATCAGCTGTTTGGAAAGTAGTCATTAGGAAGGCTACTTTAATGGATGGAAAGCAGGACAACACCTCCTGCACGATCTGGATAGGGTGGTAAAGATCAGAATGAGAGTCCAAGGTTGTGCTCTATGACCCCTATAGCTGAAATCAGGGTAGTTGAAGCATTTGATGTTGAGATTTGTATACAACTTCCTTTTTCACGAACATGCTGAGAACATACTAGAGAGAACTGATCTTTTGGCTTGAATACTCAAACATCCACATTAAGGCCCCGTTGGAGGAACTCAAAGCTATGTTTCACTTGTTGAACATGGTGGTTAAATTATGGACTTTGCCAGTACTATTTGTTGGCTTCTTTTTAAGGTCCAGTAGAGTATGTGATAATCACTTCACTCAAGTGTCCATTTTGTATCTGTCTGGTCCTGGATGGAGGACTGGTTTTTGCAATAGCAGACCTCCTCTGAGAAACAGAGATATTGGAAGGTCCAATGTTAGGTTAATCAGGTCTGACAGCTATAGCTTCTTCAGCAAGAAAGACAGAAACAATGACTGCTCTCTCCTTCCTTTATTTTGTAGGGTCCTGGGGAGCAATAGAAAATGTGGAAAGGCATACAGCACAGATTTTACGAGTAAAGGGCAGCAGAACTGTGCTTAGCATATCCTAAATTGAACCTCACTTGCTAAGCTGGGGGTAGGAATACTAAATCCCAGCAAAAATGAGAGAGGACAGGGACCGGTGTTCTACCTGGTCGTGGGGACTCTGCCCTTCTCCAGCGTTTACCAATAGAGCTGATTAGACTCAATTAAGAGTCCTTGTTTCCAGTTGGTGATTCCAAGAGCTGTTCTCACAGCTGAGCAAGTCTAGGGGCTAAGCCTTAGACCTTGTGTGAGAATAGTAAAAGTCACCACCGTACTGGTGGTGAGGTTTCCCACTGCCTGCCTGAAATCACTGGGCTGAAATCACTGAGAGCTGGATTAATTGGTGGAACCTCAGAACATGACGTCGCAGCAGCGGCAGAGCATCAACAGAGAGACAGCGGTAGCAGAGGGCAACAGCGGGACAGCGGCAGTAGCAGCAGAGACAGTGTCAGCTGTGAGCCATTTGCAGAGGGGGCATTGCTCAGTGACACACACACCCCGCCCCAGATAGCAGGTGAACCCCCATTCCCAATGAGTGCACCTCTGCACTCTGGGTCTTCAATAACCAAGAACCACCAACTGTGAGCAGGGTGCAGCAGAGGGAAAGAGGAGTGCTATATTAAGGGACACTCGTTTGTTGGACTTTCACAAAGTGAGAAACTGAAACAGAGGACACTGCCTAACACACTGTGGGGTGGTTGTTTGCCTGTGGCCACACATTTTGAATTATGGTTGCAACCCAAACCAACTAAAATTAATCATTTTAGCAATGCATCTCTATCATGCTGCTAGTGCCCACCTAGGCAGAGTAGGTATTTTTACGCAAACACAATTGAAATCTTTTCCCCCCAGCGCATCACTAGATGTCAGGGAGAGCTCATTTAGACCCAAGATCCTAACACATGGAGAGGCCATATGACTTTACGGCTGTTTCCAGCCATGAACAGGTCAATCACTCGCCCACCAAACTGATTTACAATAAGTGAGGATATTTCTGGGTGCAGGTTCCACTTTGCTTAATCCAACTTCTGCCGTGTAAACCTTGGTATTCATCACCCCTGGATGTGCCATGCACAGAAAGATTGGAAACTTTGCTGCAAACAGGAGTAGAAGTTGAATTTCTTTCTGAGGTTGGGCTGATCATGTTCTTCCTAAGTTTATTTATGAAAATTCCATCAGACATGCTGACTGTCATGAACAGATCAAGTCTGTGTTGTCCCTGGAAAGATCAGTGCTCTGAGACCTCAATGAATCATTGTGATCCAGATAGTGGATACTCTGCTCTCTCTTTCTGCTACCTCTTCCCTGGATTGGATTGGGACTGGAATGCATTAACTCAGATGGTATCTGACACATGGAGTGATTCACTAATGGGTGGATCCCTTCAAAAAAAAGTTATCTAAACTCATTTGATGTAGTGGAGAACAGGGCCGGCTCTAGACCCCAGCGCGCCAAGCGCGCGCGTGGGGCGGCATTTTAACTGGAGGGCGGCAGGCGGGTCCGGCGGACCTTCCGCAGTCATGCCTGCGGGAGGTCCAACGGAGCCGCGGGACGACCGGACCTCCCGCAGGCATGACTGCAGCGGGTGCGCTGGTCCCGCGGCTCGTGTGGACCTCCCGCAGGCACGCCTGCGGAAGCTCCACCGTAGGTGCAGGACCAGCGGCACGTCTGCGGGAGGTCCCGCGGAGGCGCGGGACCGGTGCCCGGCAGCGCGAGCGGCGCAGTGCACCGCCCTGCTTGGGGCGGCGGAATTCGTAGAGCCACCCCTGGTGGAGAATCAATAATGGAACCTTGATCTCTACCAACATGTGAGATAACGTGAGATGTGGAGGGGATCATAGGAATTACTGGATAGGTTGCATATGAACTCTGGTTCATTGATGAATGTCCATGTATATCAGCATTCCCAAAAGGCTCTCAAAAGAATTGTCTTTTTTTCCCCCCTTTGTCTGACACCACTTTATGACTAGGCTATCTTCATCTTATGTTTACATTCTTCTGAGATGAGACATTATACCCGATAGTCTTATGCCCAGGCCTGTGATAGACTACCCTGGTGCCATATGTCTGTGTTTATCATAACTCCAAGATGCTCCAGAAACTGTATCACTTATGTGTTTGCTTGAGCATTTTCTCTGTATAGAAACCTGATCTGTAAAATTGTTCAGGAGAAGATGCATGAATTTCTTAAAGCCAATATTAATACTACCCTGAACCTGGAAGAGACCCTAGGAGCATACTTCACAGATCAAATGGCAATGATCAACATTATAAAATAAAACTGCTATCCATATTCAAAATAGAAGAATAATTTGTGCGATGGTAAAATGGTAATCTGAAGATAAACCTTCTTTCGGAACTTATTCAGATATTTCAGACAGAGCCCTGATCTGTTTGTTCCTGATTGTCTGAGGCTAGAAATGAGACATGGAAGAGGTTGGCAGGAGAAGAGCAGATCAAATGGTGTCTAGGTCTCTTTAGGCAGAGTCCACGCTGATCCAATGCAATGTAGATGATGGTTGGTTTCATTCATGTCCTGGCATTTACATGAGTTGCTTGAAACTGAAAATGGGATAAAACTATGGTTGAAATTCTTCCAAATCTCCAAAGAATACCACGTCTGGAGGGTCTAGTGACCTCATTTTCACCAAAGCTGTAGGTAGCCATTTGCTCCCAAGCTGAAAGAGCTTGGCAGAAATTGGGCACTTAACTCCAGTTAGGGATGACCAAGAGGCATGTGCATAGCGCAGAGGAAACAGAGAGCAGCTACTGTTAAAATTACCACCTGGGGAGTGGTATTTTCTCCTCTTGTACTTAAGGGACTGCTTCAACTTGCCATATGACATATTCCTTTTTATCGTGTCTATCAGGCACCAGGATTTTAAGTCAATTTTTCCAATTACTCTTTTTTCACACTTTCCCATTGAATTGCTAAGATAGCTAGGAACTGAATTCCCTGAGTATCTGATGACAAGGACCAAAGCCCTATATATGTGCAGGAAACAAATTTATATCCCACTATCATTTTCAGGCATAAACAGGCTGTGGGATTATTAAATTAAGAGGAACCATGTTTGCAATAGCATCCACCATTGCTTGTGAAAGCATGAGGCACTTACAGGGTCAGGTGATAGTTCATAATCTTAGGGGGTGATCTGATGCCACTTGAGAGTTTTTATGCCCAAAGGAGAGGGCTGAGATGATGAAAGCCTGGGCTTGGCTGACTGTCAAGGACCCGTATAGTAGGGATCCCACTTGGGTAATATCTCCCCCCAGTTGGAAACGCCAAGTCCCTGACCAGCAGGGAAAATAGCTACTGTACATTTATCTTTAGTAGTGACACCAGGTTGAATTTGGACTGGTGAACACTGAGGAAACTTCTGGCCTTATAAAATGGAGGCCAGGGGTCCTAGAAAGAAATAAGTTGTGGGCCAAGAGGCCCAACTTTGTGTGTTTGTTCTTCCACAACTGGGCTACCACCCTTCTCATCACCCCACAGCCAGCTAGTAAGGGGGAAGGTAATGGAGACGAAGGTAAAACATGTCAAACAAATAGAAACTGGGAGCAATAACTTGGATGTTAGGGCCATGGCGACTCACCGCAACAGTCAGAACAGTGACAACAGGTAACCATCACCTGACGTTTTCCCAAGCTTCTAGATGTGTCAGAAATACCCATCGCTCTATTACTTCTTCCCAGGAAGTATGAGAGGAGACATACAGCTATTGCTTATCCAGACCCTACCAAGCATAGTTCTCAGTGCTTACCTGAAGTGTTCAGGTGAGCATTGTTTGGTTTGCTATTCATTTTTTATATATTTTTTATTATTTGATTTCCCTGAGTCCTGTTCAGACAGCTGGCCTTCCTACCCTAAGGAGGATGAATTCCATTTGTACGTGTCCACACACAGGGCCGGCTCCAGGGTTTTTGCCGCCCCAAGCAGCAAAACAAAAGAAAAAAACAAAACAAAACAAAAAAAAAAGCCGCGATCGTGATCTGTGGCACTACCGCCGCCGCTTCAGTCTTCGGCGGCAATTCCACGGCTGGTCCTTCACTCCAAGAGGGAGCGAGGGACCCGCAGCCAAATTGCCACTGAAGAGCTGGACATGCTGCCCCTTCCCCGTGGCCGCCCCAAGCACCTGCTTGCTGGGCTGGTGCCTGGAGCCAGCCCTGTGCACACAAAGGAATCAGCACAGCGTATGTGGCCTGGTCTTCTCTGGACTGATTTGCCCTCCTGCACTATGTGAACATGAGTAGGGGAACCAACGCTGATTTTATTTATTTATTTATTTGTTTATTTCCAATTGGTCCCTATGCCCCTGCTTCAGAGGGCAGAGTGAAACTGGGCTCAGAAATGGTTCCAAAAATATTTCAAGTGGCTAGCAATCACCTAGTTCTTCAAGAAGCTGGTTTTATTTTCTCTCCTCTTCCACATGGGCTTCTTTGGGGCTCTCAGAGAAGGTACTGACCTAGGGTTGAAGGATGGGATCTCCAGAAGTTCTGCCCCCCTTTACTATATGGGTTTCACATGGGCCAGATAGGTCTCCATTTCCCTGAGAGGCCCCAGCCTAGATCTGTAGGGATCACATGGGAAGCCAGTTACAGGGATAACATCAGAGGGAGGGAGGCAGGGAACTGAGCCAAAGGCCTCAGCTACATTCTCTGGCACTGGCAGTGTTCATACTGTGCTAGCTGAGCTCCCCAATGAGACACTTGATAAGGGATGAAGCCAGAGACACGGAGCCTTCCTTTTTGCCTCTAGCTTTTCCCTGCTTAGCTCTCACCCCCTGAAGCCTGCAGGGGACCCGCTCCTGCAAACGCCTCAGGGACAATCTCCCCAAAAGACAAATGCAGTTCTGGGGCACACTGGGAATTAGGCCAATCATTAAGCCAAAAATGTCCATCTGAAATCTGAAATAAGGTTGGGAGTCTCACTCAGAAAAGCTTTGCTGCCAGCCACTGGGGAAGCAGAAAAAACTAGTAGGAACTTTAGGGGCAAGGCACTCCCAGGTTGCCAGTGTCCAACAAGTCTGTTTCTGCCCCCTAGCTGCCAGCTGGCTGAAGTACCCATTATAACATAACCACGGACCTTAGCACGATGAAGGAAAAATGTTCAGCACAAATTATTAGCTATCCCTTGAAAGATAATAATGCAAATGGAATATTTTACCAGTAAGTAGGTTTTTTCCCCTGAGTGTATGGCAGAGCTATAACATTAGTTATGTCAAGCCAAATGCACCCTAATACCATGCAGCAACAACAGCACTAATGAAGAAGATCTCTGGGAAAGAGAGGAAGTCATTGATGTTCCGGAAAGTTATTGTGCATTAAAAGAAGAGCCAATATAAAACTAAATCAGTTCTCTTTGACTTCAGTCAAAAAATAATCAAAAGCTGGATTCATTTTTTACTGAATCATTACTATGCTCCTCTGGAAATTGTCTGGCAGTGACATTCATTCCAGGAAATAATATAAACCTAGTAGTAAAGCTGAACTCAGGAGTCACAAGCACTTTAAAACTGAAAATTTAATTGGGTTCTAGGATCGGTTATATCCGGATTGCATTTGCCATTCTTTCAGCCTCCAATTGTCCTTTCCAAATCAGAACTGCTAACAGAAACTTTTACAAGTATACAATAGGGGAAAATCCTTCCTGCAGAAGAAATGGTACTCAGAGTATTATGCAAGCTGTCCATCTATAAACCCATCACCCGCTTGGCACCCACTGCATGTCCATGACAACACTAACGTGCGATCAGGCATCATGCCATCCTAACACATGGACAGGAGGCAGGCAGCCCGGAGTGTGTACTCCATCTATGCTACCCTAGTAAAGATATTAATTAAATTCCACATTTATTGTAAAACAGTTCATGTCATTTTCTGGTAACTGCACGGTTTTGCCAATAGAAATTACACGGGAACTGCTATTAATGCTGCAGCTTTGTCTCCTGATAACTATGCAAACAATTTGCTGACCACTGTACATCAAACATGCATGTTGAGGGCAGGATTCCCAGACTGGTCTATCAGAACAGCTGTCCACCCTGAGCTTTCGTGCCTATGGTTACAAGAATGTGCCATGGCAAATCTGGATCTGAGTGGGATTAACTTTCCGCAGCTGCAGGTGGTGAGATTGTTGGCTCTAATTAGGCAAAGAGCTGGGCAGAGGATGGAGAAATTCAGTCATAATAATGAAGTTTCCGCCATTTTGTCTGCTTTTAAAAGGGACTCAACGGAATGTTGTTATGACTAACGATGTAAATCAGCAAATGACTCCAAAAATGAATCATTATGTGTGTGAACTCAATGGATTTGCACCCACTTTCCCCAACGTTCAACTGTGCTGCAGTGAACAAAATGAAACGACTAATGTCTGCAGTACTGTGAGAGATAGTGTTATGGCTTTGGAGCAGTGGTTTTCAACCTGTGGTCCACGGGTCTCTGGAGGTCTGCAGACTATGTCTAAGATTTCCTTTTGAGGTCTGCACCTCCATTCAAAATATTTTAGGGGTCTGCAAATGAAGAAAGGTTGAAAACCACAGCTTTAGAGAGCCATTTCTTAAAATCACTACAATGGCTGAAAGATTACAAACATGGCCAGTTTGTGATTAAACAAATGCTGTCTAGTAGTGCAAGCTTTACGAACTACTTCACCTATTTTCAAAACAGTTTAAACCACTAAACCCTCCTCAGCTTTTATAACAGGGGACATACCTCAGCAACAATG
The DNA here is from genome assembly GCF_016161935.1 of Mauremys reevesii. Taxonomy (NCBI): domain Eukaryota; kingdom Metazoa; phylum Chordata; order Testudines; family Geoemydidae; genus Mauremys; species Mauremys reevesii. The sequence goes on along the minus strand of NC_052624.1, from coordinate 73,795,598 downwards.
TGTGGTTTTGGTTTCAGTTCAATTCCAAGAGGACAAACGTCCAGATCACAACCCACCACAAGAACAGCAGCGCTAATTGGCATCCCTTGCTAGCAACCTCAATAGAGATGGAAAGGACCGAATGAATACAGAGAACAAATAACCCTCTCCGCTGTAGAGGTGGTCGTTCCATGGCAGGGTTGAATAAGATTGTCAGGGAGGGGTGATAAGCCTGCACTCTTGTGTTACATGTACCATGCCTGCTCCACATTTAGAAGGCTGAGGTCTCTGGGAATGTCAACCTGACACATATCTTCAGCTGATTACTGCTGAAAGGGATTCCCCTTGGACATCATCAATGCCTCTCCATCCCCCTGAGCAGTTGCTGCCGAGAGGTCTGAGGTTCTGCCTTCCCTCTAGGGGCTGAGCGCACTGTCTCCACACTCAATACAATGGAGTAAAAGATTAGATCCAGGAATCAAATTCAGATATCTCATGTGGTGGAGGATCACTAGGGCTGGCAGAAACGTCGATTTTAATCAAAAGCAAATAAAAAAGTGAACCATATGAACTTTCAGAAGGCTGCTGGGAGCAAAATATATATACAGCTTTGCTCTAACAAAAAAAAAAGGCAGCTCTATCTGTACTAAGATGTTTGATATTGGCCACATCTGCAGAAAACCATCGGGCTTGAGTCACACTCTCTGACAAACTGCATCCTCCTGCGCAGCAAGAGAAACTAGGTCTCTGGGAGGGCTCACCCCAGGGAAGAACTGGCAATGACTGTGCCATGTTTTTCCAGTTTTTGGAGGGGAATATCACCAAAAAGAATAAGCTCCACAGGAGTCGCTCCAGAAGAGGCTGAACAGAAAAGTGCTGAATTGATGGCTCTCTCAGTCAAGCCACCTCTCAATCATCCCCACCCACTTTTGGGGTGACAATAGCTGGCTCCTGCCTCTCCAGCTCAGTAGGGATTTGGTCTGTACCACTGCAATCCCACCCTGCTGCAAGCTTTCTGCCACTGGAAACCCTGAGCCAGAGTCTTTGCTGGCTTGATGATTCAAGCCCATGGTGCTACACGCTTTCAGCCATCAGTTCCTTTTTGGATCCCTACACTGTGTGGCATTAGCAGCTTAAGGAATTTCCTTACCAAGCAGAAGTTTGACAAGAAGGGGCAGCTGAAATCCAGCCAAAAAAATGGTTTTTGCTATGCCACTCCCCTTGCCCCCCCATTTTGAAAGAAATGGGTCACATATTCCCCATTTACGGGGAGCGGGGAAAGGGGTTGTTGGTTAAAGCTTTTTGGAGCCAAATTGAAAGGCAATGTATAATGCCTTTCATGCTGTCAGTGACAGGTGAAAGTAGATTTACTTACCATAGGTGTAAATTGAGGCAAGAGTGTCAAATTGGTGCAACATGCATGTCAAGGAGCAATATGTTTAAGTACTTAAACTTATACCTTCTTACACCCTCCTGCTAGTTGCTTTTCATTAAACACTCTTTTAGAGTGACTTTCTACATGCAAGTTACCTCATCTTGCATCCTCTTATTGCCAGTGGGCCAAACTCCACAGTGATGTGTGAAGAGGCATAAGTAGCAGCCAAAAGACAGCGTCACTAACAACAACTGAATCTGACCTTTTGATTTTAGTTAACAAGTTACAGCCTTGTTATAAAAACAGATACAACACTCTATTTCCTTCAACATCCCATGTCAAAAGGCTCCACTTTTTGTGAAGGATGGCTGGAACCCATTAGTAACACCTGCCTCTGTAAATCATTTTGTAATGCTCCAAGGGAAAGATGCTAATAAATTGCACTGAGCACATTTATGGAACATTTGTGATTTTATCATTCATATGAACATTGGGGTGTTGGAGGAGACAAACCACTCTCTTTTATAGGATAGAAAACAACACAAATACTTTACATTTGTATATAGTTCCCGTCACCTAAGAATTTTTAAAATATCAATTGATTCTTATAATGCCTCTATGAGATACTATAGACTTTATACCCACCTCACAGATGAGAAAACAAAGGCACAGAAGAGTGACTTCTCTGAGTTTACCCAGCAGAGTAAATGGTGGAGGTGGAAATGAAACCTCAGAGACTTGCCTCTCCCTACTGTACCCAATTCCTTGCTCTATCCACTAGACAATATTACCTTCCCATTGACTTTTTAACTGTTTTATGAGAGCGCCAGAAAAACATACCCAAAATCTAGCGAAGAATCTCAAAATATTATCAGCACTGAAATACAGGATTTAGTTTAGTTTTTGTGGCAATGTAATCCAAAGAGAGATGAAATAATCTGCATAACATATAAAATGTTTACATAATAGCAAATCTCACTGTAACTCTCAATTCATTTACAAATGCTATTTTTCCTATTCAGCACTAAGAGGAAAACATTGTATGATTATTTCTATTTCCCCGTGAACAAGTTAAGGTTTTGTACATTTGGATTTTCTACATGAAACTTTCATTCAGTTATTTTCCAGCATCACCTTATGATGTGATTTGCTTCAGGAATTTTCAGGTGGGGCATGGAAGGGAGAAAGAAACCGGGAAATTATCTAAGCCTTCTGAAGCTCAGAGGTTCTCACTGCTCAACTGTTGTACCTCAGCATTACCATTTCTTCAACCCAACATGGAGTGAATGAATAATTACAACTTCTTACATTACCTCTCTATAAAAGCACTGCTCTAAATCCAGTAAAATGCTGGATACACTTAACACACAGGAAAATATTTACACAGATCCATAGTTTTTGACACAAAGATGGCATAATGAAAAGAAAGGGCAGAAACTGGGCCAAATTCAGAAGCAATATGTAATAAGAAAATATAATTTATACTCCCTTATGCTCACTCGGAGCCCCCTTAGACCTTCTTATACATACTCTGTTGATGCATAAGGGAGCCTGAACTGATGTTATTTATATGCCAAAGAGTCAGAAAAGCTGTAAGCCAAATTAGAGGGCATTGAAGTATATGCATTCTTACACATTCTTCTGTTAATTGTTTTTCCTTAATACACGCTCTCCCTTCTGGCATTTCAGCTTCTGATTTATATCACCTAGACCTCCTTTTATTCAGTGGGCTGAGTTCAGAGACAGTGCATAAGTCAGTGTGAATCTAAGAAAGTCTAAGTTGAAGTAACAGAAGTTGGGGAAGCCAGGTGTCAGACACATCAAGTAGTCTCTTTGTGCACTTAGATTCAGCTCTGAATTCAGCCCTTCAAGTCTGCCAGTATCTCTTGCAATTAAATTAGTGACTCAAATTATAATAGTAGTTGCAGAGCCGAGACTCAGATTAGAAAGCCAGAAAGGACCATTATGATCATCGTCTGACCTTTGGTATAACACAGACCACAGAAATTCACCCGGTAATTCCTGAGCCCAATAACTTGTGGATGAATCAGAGCACCTCATTTAGAAAGATATCAAATCTTGATTTAAAGACTTCAAGTGATGGAGAATCCACCACATCTCTTGGCAATCTGTTTCAATAGTTAATTGCCTTCACTGTTAAAATACGCATCCTATCTCCAGATTTTACTAGCTTCAACTTGCAGTAACGGACTTTTGATATATCTTTTCCGCTAAATTAAAGAGTCAGTAACTTGCTGGGACCCGGGGCTGAAGCCAAAGTCCAAGCCCCACCGCCCAGGGCTCAAGCCCTCAAGCTTCAGCACCCCCCAGGGCGGGGAGGCTCAGGCTTCGGTCCCCATTCCCAGGGTCTTGTAGTAAGTTTTTGTTGTCAGAAGGGGATTGCAGTGCAATGAAGTTTGAGAAACCCTGATCTAAACCATCCCTGACAGGTGTTTGTCTAACCTGCTCTTAAAAATCAATGATGGAGATTCCACAACCTCCCTAGGCAATTTATTCCAGTCCTTAACCACCCTGACAGGAAGTTTTTCCTAATGTCCAACCTAAACCTCCCTTGCTGCAATTTAAGCCCATTGCTTTTTGTCCTATCCAGAGGTTAAGAACAATTTTTCTCCCTCCTCCTTGTAACAACCTTTTATGTACTTGAAAACTTATGTCCCCTCTCAATCTTCTCTTTTCCAGACTAAACAAACCCAATTTTTTCCCTCATAGGTCATGTTTTCTAGACCTTTAATCATTTTTATTACTCTTCTCTGGACTTTCTCCAATTTGTCCACATCTTTTCTGAAAGTGGCACCCAGAACTGGACACAATAGTCCAGTTGAGGCCTAATCAGCGCAGAGCAGAAGAATTACTTCTTGTGTCTTGCTTACAACAATCCTGCTAATAGATCCCAGAATGTTCGCTTTTTTTGCAACAGTGTTATACTGTTGCCTCATATTTAACATGTGGTCCACTATGACCCCCAGATCCCTTTCCGCAGTGCTCCTTCCTAGGCAGTCATTTCCCATGATTGTTCCTTCCTAAATGGAGTACTTTGTAATTGTCCTTACTGAATTTCATCCTATTTACTTCAGGCCATTTCTCCCATTTGTCCAGATCATTTTGAATTTTAATCCTATCCTCCAAAGCACTTGCAACCCCTCCCAGACTGGTATCGTCCACAAACTTTACAAGTGTATTCTCTATACCATGATCTAAATCATTGAGGAAGATATTGAACAAAACAGACCCAGAACTGATCCCTACGGGACCCCACTCGTTATACCCTTCTTTGAGATCAACAGTCCCCCAAGTCAAGGAAAGTACCAGGACAAACCCCTTTGCACTTAGGGGAGTGGTGGGGCTGTTGAGAAATATACCAAGGAACGCTCAGCATTTTTGGTTTGGACCAGCATGTAAATAGATTTATCTGGAGTGGGGATGCAACTACATGATTTGGGTAATTGTTGCTGACTCATACAGGAGGATGCATCAGATAATACACAATGTGTCAAGATATTGTTTCTGGTTGGAGAGGTGAGCACTTTAGTCTGGGGGAATAGCGTTTTATATCATCTGTTTAAATTGGAAAACTATTCCTGGATGACTGTACATCTTACTGGCTGATGGGGCTGGAATATCTAATCCCTTTCTTGTGACAGAGATATTACACCTGGATAGAAACACCTGCCTGCCAGCAAGGTTAACATCCTATCATTATTCTCCTGGATTAGCAGCTGACCATTTGGGAATTTTGCTGTGTAAGAAAGGGTTTGGGCTTTTCATGCCAACTACTGACAGCTGAATATGTAGTCACTAGATAGTGTATCACCAGAGCATATAGGAACAGATCATTGTTAAAGTCTGCACTCTCAAAACTCTCAGCGCTCTGCTTTAAATCCTAATTTCATAGTAATTTCAATAAATTCCTGGAGTGTGAACAAATAAAAAGGCAAAAAAGAGTCTCACCTAGACTTTCATTTTAATTTAATGTCATTTTTCTGTAAGAATGTGTTGTCTGTATTGTTTTTTTATTTTATTTTATTTTTTTTACAATGGCAGTATTCCATATAGCACAAGGCTACAGAACATATTCATGCTTAACAAGGTAAACAAAAAAAGTTAGCTTTATAATATAGTTTGGTGTTTGAAACACAATACAAATGAGGCCTCATGAGTTTGGAGCGAATGCACTTCCATTCCAACAGTAAGGTTAATATTCACACATCTCAGCCAGATGAAGGCTAAGGGATCACAGGATAACTACACGTGCTGCTGGGGCACCTTATGGTAGAGCACACGAGCTTTACACCTCCCATCTTCCATCTCGCTTTCTTCTCATCATGAGACAAATTTATACAACTGAAGATCAGGGCAGCCTGTGCGAAGCTGAACCTGTTCTACAGTGTCCCAGTATATCTATTTGCTGCCTCTATAAATAATTCCATCTCTTGCTGCTCCTGCAGTTCAGCAACTCTGGCCTTAAGATGTACTTGTGCTCTGAGATGCACTTGTGCTATTTGCACTGGGTACACACATAAGCCTCTTGACCTCCAAACAAGTGGGCATATCTTCTGCTAGTCTTTTACCTCCATCATTACACTGGGATCTTCACTCTGGGACTGCATTTGTTTGAGATACAGATTATCTTTACATTAGAAACTAGAGGTGGAGGGGGTTGGTTGGGTTTGATGTTTGTTTGTTTGTTAATATTTAATTTATTTAACAAATTGTATTTACTTTAGACTATTGACAACTGAGCATGCGCATATCCGGTCAGTGCCTCTCACTCTGTGCGCTCTCTCAGCTCAAGATTAGGCCTCTCCCTATGGATCCTTCCCAGTAGAAGGCACAAAGATTTTGCTCCTTTCACCTCCACAGTTACTATCAATGGGTTGGTCCCAGCTATGACTCACCGCTTCAGACATTTGCTGACTCACAGTCTTTAAAGAGACTTCTTCAAAGAACATCCTTAAATTAGAATGTCTGGGCCAAACTCTCTGCTGGAGAAAAAGTCATGCAGAAACTGACCCAGTGTCTTTTTCATAAGACAGTAAAATACACTCCACGTTTTTAGTCATTCTTTTTCTTTTATTCCTAATTAGCACAGAGTTATGTATTACTGAAATATACCTTAATGGCCTGATTTTCAAAAGTGCTAGGCACACAGTAGTTTCCATTGCTTTCAGTGCGTGCTCAGTATTTTAAAAATCAGGCCATTTATTTAGGTGATGAAATACGTCAATAGGAGCCTAATTTCAGGCACCTGTTAAAAATCTTGACCTAAGTATTTGATAATTTATTCATATTATACCTGGAAAGAGATTCAATAGTTATAACAGTAGCTACAGAAAATGTATTTCACTTAAAGCCATATTGAGGATTTTTTCTTTCATACACAAAATTGTCAGCTATAAGGTGTTTGATCTCTGTGATGCAGTTTATCAGATTTCACTGGCATTGCACTGACACTCTAGAAAGTTTTCGTATGAGCTGTATGTAGGCAAAAACTCAATGGCAAACATTAATGGCCTTGAGATAATTCCCTTTTTTAAAAAAATCACATTCTGTCTCTTTGTGAACATGGCAAATGTTAATGTGTAATTCTCAGCAGGGATCAGACTGGGGGAAAAAAAGAAGCGATGCCCTTCCAAGTTTTACCCACAAAATAAACTCCACCCATGTGAGCTTCCAAAATTAGACACCACTCAATGTACACTCACACAGATGTCTTTGTATCAGTTATACCCAATTCACATTTTTGAATTTTTCCTTACAACATGGCAGTTAGACTGTCATAAAAAAAAAAAGTCAGGTGGGATTCTGTACGGCAAGACTGTACCTCCATAGAAGTGCCAGTATGGCATATGGGTGTATAGCTGCTGTTTCTAAGACACAGGTTAAAAATGTATATTTCTAGTCCAGGAGTAGTCAATCATTTTTTGTCAGGGCCAAATTTCTTGGTCAAGGTATAGTCAAGGTCCAGACTCCAAAGAAAATAATAATAAAAAACAGTAATGACAATAATAAGTAAATAAAAAGATTTCGCAGTCCATTCCAAAGTGTCTGGTGGTCTGGAATTGGCCCATGGGCTGCCTATTGACTACTCCTGTTCCAGACCCTGCTCCTTAAGTTGCCACTTCAGAAATTCTAGTTAGCATGTATTCCTTTCCTCCTGCAGCTAGAAATTCAATTGCCTCAGCATCTGTGATGATTTGGGGAACGTGTCTGTATAACTTACAAATTCTGGGTGATGTTTATAAAGTTATTGTTATGAAATGCTGTCATTTTAAATGCCTCTCTGTGAATATGGAATTCACCATTTGCTAACAAGCCTCTAGCACAGGGCTGGCGAACCTGAGCCTCAGAAGGAGCCAGAATTTACCAATGTACATTGCCAAAGAGCCACAGTAATAAGTCAGCAGCCCCCCATCAGCTCCTCCATCCCGCTCCCACCCACCGGCAGCCCCGCTGATCAGTGGTTTTGTGGCCTGAAGGAGGTGAGGAGGGGGAGGGGTGAGGAGCAAGGGCATGGCAGTCTCAGGAGAGGGGACAGGAAGGAATGGAGTGGGGGCAGAGCCAGGGATTGAGCAGTGAGCACCCCTCAGCACATTGGAAAGTTGGAACCTGTAGTTCCATCCCCGGAGCCGGTGTTTGTACAAGGAGCCGCATATTAACTTCTGAAGAGCTGCATGTGGCTCCAGAGCCACAGGTTGGCCAACCCTGCTCTAGCAAGTACCCACCAGATCAAGGACAATGGAGAGTTGTTACAACTTAATGACTGCCTGGTTAGGTGGAAGCACCTTGGACCTATGGATAGCCGAAGGACGGTGCCAGAGGTGGGAAACTTTTAGTTGTAAATCTAGTCACTTTTTAAAAATAATGGCATAATAGTTTCATTTGCTACAACTGCCCCTGAATCCCACTGCTAGTTTTTGTGGTGCCGTATCACAATTTTAAAGGTATATATTATGTCTGTCCCCCTATTGCTGTATGAAAGGCCCACACAGAAACAGGACGAAATGACTAAGGGCCAGATTCTGACTGAGTAGGCTCATTGATCTCAATAGTACAAGCTGGGGCATAAGGGTACGAGAATCAGGCTGTAACTGACTACAAAGAGAAACAGTCAAACAGACTCCATGCACAGTGCATAGCGGAAACTAAGTGAGGGCGGGGAAAGGCAGACACCAATATTTCTCCAATCACTTTCAATTCAAGTAACCTTAGGTGTTGTAAAAAGAATAGGTAAAGAAATTTCAGACATAACTGATTTTTAAATAGACTGTGTCCCCATGCCTGAATACAGTCTATGTAGGAATGAAGCCTTACACCTGAAAAACTCCAAATGTTACAAAACGCCTGTCAAGCATAGCAACAAAGGTCCCTGTGAGCACATCACCTCAGCGCTCTGCTCTCTACACAAGTTACATACTGGCAGCCCAGGTCAAGGTCTCTGCCCAAATATTCAAAGCCTTCCATAGGATTAGCTCTACCTATCTCCGAGATCGCCTCTTCCTCTTTCACTGAAACATCAACAGAGGGAACTTACGAATGCAGGAAACTGGACCTAGACCCATAGGACCTGGACCTAGACTATAGAACTCACATCCAGATGAGCTAAGAATGACCGTGCAGCTCACCTTTTCAGAATTACCCGCCAGATTCATTGCTTTGATTTAGCCTTCCTCAGTTCTTCATATACGCAGTCATGCAACATGCCCACTCACACAAAGTATAAACTAATCAAGCTATTTCTCTGACAGGCTGAAAAGAAAAGGAAGAAGAGAGAGATTGTTATTGTTATTTCTCTTTGAAATTACTTGGGAAGAGCTGAGATGCTACAATGATGGGAACCATGTAAATTCCTAGACTAGATACACAGACAGATTATAGAGACAGATTAGCTACATAACATTAATATCCTATTGTACAGAGCTGAATATCAATCCAGTTTTCAAATCTCTAGTTTACTTCTTTTCATTTTAAGCTTCCTGATCTTATTTATTGACAAGAATTTGTTCCTGCCTATTGGATTAATTTAAACATTTACTTCTACTTTAACAAACAATTCTATTTATAGAAAATACCACCTTACAGTTTTTGCGAGTTGACCTAATGCTTTACGACACATCAAGTGTAAAAACGTATATAACATTTGAATATTCTCCAGTCTTTGTGACAAACGAAAGAGAAGATAACCTTTGTGCTTTTTTCTAATTCTTTTCTTCAATAGATCCCTCATCTCAGATTTGTACAAAACGTAGCCAAACTACCACCATTAACTATTTGAAAATGTACTGGTAGGTTGTTAGTAAAAGGTCAAGTTACATTTGGGACAAGACAAATGTGCTTTAAAAATGTTAGTAATATATGCCAACATTAACCTTGACACTCCTGCTGCCTAAATACCCCAACCAAAATTAAAAAACGAAATAAATATTTAATAAAAACTGAAATTCCACCTAAAATAACCATAAAATAACCCAAAGAAAAAATATTTACAAAAAAATCCTACCAAGCAAATTTTTTCCCCAGAAAGACAAATGCCAGAAACTCTATGAAGTGCACTAGGGACCTCACTGTTGCTATGAATTGTAGGCAGACAGTGCAAGATACTATAGCAATGGGCAACAGTATAAAATCCATAGATAGATTAAATAGATCTCCTCAGGAACAAACTCTTCCCATGAGCACTTGCAGAACCAAGGCTCAAAATGAAACAAGTATTTTTCTGTGCAGTGGTAGTTTTTCATCTCTTAGCTCTCCGTTTGTTGCAATATGCTCACAAAATGAAATTTCTTTCCTAGGGACCAGATTCTGCCTGTCTTATTCATTCTGAGTATCTCCTCACTCCGTTTGCCAGCTCCGTGATTTCAATAAAAGTACTCATGGAATGAGGGTATGTCTTCACTACCCGCCGGATCGGCGGGCAGTGATCGATCCAGCGGGGGTCGATTTATCGTGTCTAGCGACCCCCGAGCACTCTCCCATCGACTCCTGTACTCCAGCTCGGCAAGAGGCGCAGAGTTATTCACGTAGCTGAAGTTGCGTACCTTAGCTCGATCCCTGCCCACCGACCCCCAGTGTAGACCAGGGGTAAGATTCTGCCTAGTGTGAGTGTATCAGAATATGGACTTAAGGGAGAGATGGCAACACTACAAAGTGTTGAAAATTTGCCCAAAATGAAGGTTTTATAAGAATAAGCTTTTACAAATGCTAAAAATCACCCCATTAACTGTTTTTTAATTTCAGTTGATTTTTTTAAAAAACCATTCTCCTGTAGTATTTGCAACCCAAATACAGCAATAAGACCTGTCTATAAGACCTGAATGTGAAACTGGCAATTCTATTTCTATTATCCAGGCAGAGTAAAACACCAAAGATAAACACACCGAGTTCAAAGTAAATTAGATATTTAATATTTCCATGGTGCTATTTGTAACAAAATTAAAGCCACTTGCACTAGTTTTTTTTTTAATCAATACATTATTTTGTAATCTAACAGCATCTCTTTACATGGGCCTATTCTTTCTGCCTTTTTTATTTAGGTTTTCTTTTAAAGAAAAAACATATTTAGAACCAGAGCAGTTTTCCCCAGCAGTTCTAGCACATACAGGACCTAAGGAGGGTCTGATTTTCAAAAGGGCTAATCATTCAGTGCTGTAGTGGAAGTTAACAGGAGCTGCTGACGACCAGTACCCCTGACACTCTGGCCCTAAGCTACTGTATGTGGCAGTGTCCATTTGAAATTTCAGTTTAATATTCATCTATGGCCAACTTGTCTAGCTGCAAAACATAGACATTTCCCTCCATCTGTATTATTTACTTTTAACAGCAGTGAACAATTCCAGGGAGGATGCCTACCCCAAAATACTATAGTCCTAGTAACACTGGGCACAAGTTTGACAAATCCTGAGTATAACTCTGTGCCTGGAGCTGGTTTCTTTTGCTATTGCACATAATGGTAGTTGTGGACCTCTTGTCCATTGGGTGTTGACTTGTCGTCTCGTATTGATCTCCTCTGCTAGGCTGCTGTGCCCAGCTCCTTTTTATTCAACATGCAGGCAGCCTAGCAAAATCCGCTAAAATCCTCATATCTGAAGTGCTGGCATACTGACACAAGGTGCTTCAACGAGCCAGATTTTAGTTCATTTCATTTGGCTGCCAGCATATGGAAATCAGCCAGAAAATGAAACATGGGAGACACAACACAAGTGAACAGAGCTAAAGGAAGGAGGACAAGAGAAGGCTCAAGTGAAGGAGGAATGGAGGTGGCTGTAGAGGCAGACACACAAAACGGGGTCCTGGGGTGAGGAGGGAGAGACATAACCCAGTACCTGAAGTGAAGAGGTGGACATATATATATACACACATCCAGGCAGACACACAAAATACCCAAAGGGTGGTAGGAGTGGCAGTAGCAAAAACAACAGGCAGCATTTGGCTAGTGGATAAGTGGACTGGGGTTCAGTACACATGGGCTCTGCCACTATTGCAGTGTGTTATATAGCAGCAAGATTCTTCAGACTAGGTAATATCCACTAACCTTCAAAGGGAATAGGGAGTGTGAGATTGTTAGGAGACAGTGACAGACCTAGAAAATGGTGGTGCATGAGAGTTACGCTCTGATGGCGTGCAGTAAGTGTAACCCTCCCCCTCCCCCATATCTTGCTTATTATCAATGTCCACCCTCTGTGATATGTATTATCTGCCAGGCCTATGTTCTCATGGGGTCTTCCTCCTTTCTTTCCCTCCTCCTTTTGGACTGCTGTAATGCTCCAAGGAATATATTAAACTCCACACAGCTTCTAACCATGTTGGGCTTGATTGCCACAGTCCTTCCTTGGCAAGCAAAGAGGAGTCAGGTCCCCAGTACTTCCCTGCTAAGACTGTGATACTGGCTAGGAGCAGGGGCAACTCACCTGATAACACTCCTGTAAAAGCAAATGAGTGAAGAAGGGATAGACGGGAGTGGGGAATGGGAGGAACACAACTCCACCCCTTGCTCCCAGCTTGCCAGTCACAGTAGCTGTCTGGGCGCAGAATAAGCTGCTTCACCAAAAAAAAGCCTGAGATAACTTACTCCCTCCTTAAAGTAAGGGAGGAGTTGGGAAGGAATTGTGACTGTCCTGAGTCACAGTCCCTCCACCAATCAGCTCCTAGAGCAGGGAAGCAACACACCACCCCTTCCCCATGGCAGATTGTAAAACCACCATCTAGCTCTTGGTAGTAAGCAATGGCATTGCAGTTCTGGTGGGAAAAAAGCAGCAATGAGCCACTCTTGTTTATATTACATTACCATAACTAAAGCAAAAAGCTGGGATCCATAAATTATAAACATCTGTCTTAAAGTCCATTTCTCAGCATTCGTATAATGCACGTCACACCCATTCTGAACAAACTCATTTTGAAAATTGCAGCTACTTCCAACAAAATAATAAATGAAGCACATACTACGTTCGAAGCCAAAATGAAAAAAGCATCACCACCAACAAAAAACAACAACCCGAAAATAAATCCTGGCAAGATGCATCGTATTTGGAGCATATGAAATGGAAGACCAGCTGGCGTGAATGAATAAGTATTTATTGAATACTATTTATCTAACACCTATCAGTAAATAACTCCTTTTCTACACCAAGTTACCCTGACAATTAACAAAGTATCATAGCCATTGATAATTATCCTGAAGTAAGACTCATCTATCATTGATCAAGAGCAATCCTCAAGTGACATCAAAATTCAGTACGTCTGGCAAAGACATTTGTCCCTATTATGACGGATATCAAAATAGCAGTGATACATTTGGGCTAATGAACGGAGCATGGGACTGGGCACTAGTCACCTCTGCCAGTGAGATTCTATGCAGTTCCTGGCATAACTTGGACAGCCCAGTGGGCCTATCCAAGTGACAGCAGTCTCCCAGGGATGTCCTGCAGGCCACAGCGCAGCCTGGAATCTCAGCAATGGTGGATACTGTGACCCTACCCCCGTCATGCCTCTCCCATGGGCTGAGGCTTACTCACAGGACCTCAGAGGGCAGCATTACAGCCGTCTTTCCCCAGGGTCTGCACTGTGGGAAGTCTCCCCTGGAAGGAAGCATGGCTTTCAGGGCCCCTTTATGCTGCTCTGTCCCTTTTAGCTGGTGTAAAGGGGCCAGAGCAGGGGGTTGATCTTACCCTGCGTTTTGAACCAGCTACGATACTAACTCAGTCTCTGGCTTCAGATAAGCCATTTAAAGCTACATTTTCAAAAGTGCTCATCTTGAGACACCTTGGGTCTCATTTCAGAGGTGCTGAGTTAAGATATGAGAGCTCAGCATTTCTGGATAATCAGAGAATCAGAGGTCACTTCCGAAAATGTTGCCTTTAACTTCTCTGGCTACTGCATCCACACCTATAAAACGGGGATAGCATCACTTGCTCCTCTCAGAATGGGTTGAGAGGATTAGCTAATGTTTGTACAACTCTCTGCAGATCTAAATCATTGTATCAAGCGAAGCAATTATCATCAAAGTGGGTCCATTGAGGGAAGAGCAAGGCAGCAAATGAAGGATACAAAACTTATTTCTCTTTCTGTTCAGTACAATTATTGTTTGAATTATGCTTGCAGAAAACCCCACCAACCCACCTATCACAGTAAATTAATGTTTATGCTATTAGATTTAGACAATCTTACACTAATGGTTTTTCAAACCACAGGAAATTACACTTTGCTCAGAGACAACTGTATACAGTTATACTAATTCTGTAAAATGGCTGAGATAAAAGGTTGAATCTGACTGGCCAATGAGCATTTTAAAAAAAAAGGTATAACAGCAATCTTCCAATTCACGAAATGGCATCTGAGTCTCATACCTGCACTTGTGAGGCGAATACAGGCACTTGGATTCACAATGAACACTGCTGGTCTCCTGCTAGAGGCAGAAGTCAACCAGATTTATTTTTAGTTCATCTGTCTTAGTACTTGATCCTACATACATTACATCCTAGAAATGGCACTGAAAATTACAAGCTTACTGGGAATACCTGGTTCACCTAATGTTTCTTTAGGATGTAAAGCTGCAAAACACAAAGAGAACACATACACAAAAGTCTGCGAGTCTGATGCTCTTCCAGGCAGAAAGCTCCCAACTGCTTTGCTAAAGGCCACAGCAATATGTCTCCTTTACGGTTATTTTCACAAAGGGTTGTTTAACAGCACTTACAGGAGCTCTACCTTGACACAGTATATGCTCCTCTAATATAGCTTAGGAGAGGCATTTAGATTATGAAGTCATGCTGAAAGTTTTGCCGAATGTTTGAAAGACTCGGTGCTGCTATCTTTTTCTGATGTCTTTCAGGTACTGTTTCTCACTCTTCTTTGAGTGCTAAAGGTAGCCGTCATCAACACAGAAACAGACACAGACTTGTGTATGTCCTGTTCAGTTTTCTTTTCAGTACTAGCCTTTCTGTCTCAAAACCATTTTAGAAGTACATATTTCATTTACAAGCTAAGCAAGTAAAGACATATAATAAAGTTCAATTACTCAGAGGTAGATTACTGGTCTGTATATCAGCTAAAAGGAATACAGACAGCCGTGAATATGTGGTATTGAAAGAATTCTTGTTTTAGGCAATATCTGCAGTTCTGATCTTACATATATTTTAAAAGCTTGGCTATTATTAGGTGAAAGGCTGATATGATACTCCAGTATGAGCAAGAAATGAATGCCACAAATATGTTCCTCTTTACAGAATTTCTTGTTTAGGTCATATAAAAAAATATAACATTTTAAAAAATAAAATTTCATTTTCTACTCACAAGTACTAGTCCCCAAAAACATATTATTGTGTGTTCACGAACATTTGAATTGGTATTTTAAGTTGTGTATTACCTTCATTAAGAATAAAATCATGCTCTTGAATCAGTCATGAAGCGCTCCAAACTACCTAATTCATATTTAATATTTCAGAGTTTGTTAAAGCTGGAGCAAGGGATCATTAACACAGTACACCTTTGTTATGAATCAAAAGAGGTCGGGAAAACGGCATGAACTCAGTAACTAGCTCCTAACCAATTCACAGCCATAAAACGAGAAGATAAAAATAAAAACTGTATTCCCCATTATCTTCACCCTTTTTTAATAGCATCCATCAATTTGCACATTACGAACAAGCTTAACTCATTTAGAAGCATACTCCACAAGAAAAGGTCAGAAATTTGAGGCACAGCCTGGTAGAGCAGATATAAGGATGCAGTCTTTGTCTGTGTAGTGAGATGCACTTCCTTCCCTATAAAGCAAATGCACCGGCAGCATCTTTTAGAGACAGCAATTCCTTCCCACATAAGGAAACAAAGAAGTCCCTCATATGTCTAAGATTTCCAAGACCATTTCTTTCACTGCTTGGCTACCATCAGCTTCCTTATTCTTCCAGAAGGCATCTGTGAGCATGTGGGGAGAGGGGGGGAATTACAACAAGCCTTTAGAAGCCCACCCTCATAGCATCATGGAATTAATATAGGCACATCATTCTTGCTTTGTCTGTACTTTTTGCAACCAAAAGAAGAGCAGGAATGTAAACTAAGTGAGCTCCTGAAATCTAGGTTTAACTTCTTGCACCATAATTATGCATCCCAGTTTTATAATCCATTCTGACGTAGAAGTATTTCAGGTTCTCGCCTCCAAGCCTTGTGGAACCCCTTCAACGTGATTTTTCTTAATCTCAGCTTGTTTTCCAGGTCATCGATTCAATATCTCAGGGCTTTGCTGGCTTTGGAATTCTCTGTCAAAACAGCATCTTCTCCATCAATAGTTATTTCCATATCTTCGATTTCCCTCTCAGCTTCCTATAGTCTCGAGCTAAAGGTTACCAACTTCTTAGCCAGGAAGGCAACTGCAGCCTGCATAACATTGCATTTGTTCCTAATATCCACAGCTTGCCTTTTAAGCAAATCAAATAATATTTGATCATTCAGCTCTGCGCCTCCTGTTGGTGTGAAGCTGAACACAGAAAGGTCAGACTCAGAGGCGGCATCAATACTGAACTCTAAATAGTACAGGGTGTTTGATCTTTAGATACGGCATCATGGAGGCACGGACTGTACAAAAAAAGTAAGGCGAATGAACTGAACTAATAGTTATTAAGAAAGACAGTGTCATTTTGGTACACCCATGAGAATCTCTCGACTTCATCCCTCTCACATACAAGACAAATTAGTTTGCCACCGGGAGCTTTGATTTACAAAGATTTAGTCTGCTAAAGATGCCAGTTCACAAAATATGAACAAAGTAATGTCTGATTCATATTCCATGGGGGGCAAAAATCTGTTAAACAACTTTCTTCTTAAATAAATTTTAATCACACAGCAGTGAGGTCACTTCTACTATGTAACACCCTATAAATCAAAGCCACTTCACAGTACCATCCATAAAACATACGTCATCAAGAATCAAATGTCTGTACACAAGGAACCAAAAAACTAGAGGTCTCTACATCAGAACAAACACAATCTAATATGGTTTAGGACTTCCACTTATGATCTGTACCAATCAAGTGATCTGAATGAAACAAATATAATGCAACAGAGGAGTGTTCTAGCAATTTGGGTCTACAGAATGTTATCTGCATAATTTGATTCAAAATTCAGTTAAATTTTTGTATTTCAACACTTTTTGTATAATTAGATCATTCTTGATTCATAAATTGGCTTCGCCACAAATAAGCAAAAGGGGGAAATTATTCACATAACTGTTTTTTTTAAAATGGCAAATAAAGTTTTACCATTTTGTATCTGAGAGTCAGAGAAATAATCCTCCACCCTTGTTTTACAATGAAAAGTTGAAAATCTATCCACTGATAAAGAATGGCACATCAAGAGACTAGAGTTCATTACAAGCCAACATTATCAACAAAGACAATAAAACTAAAGAACCCACCTGGAGACTCAGACTCTCAATTACTGGGTAAACTGAGTGAATGCTTTGCTTCACTTGCATATTTAGAGATGACCATATCATCAACTAAGAACCTCACAAGACAAGTACAATATTGTGGTATTCTCAAAATGATGACATTGAATTCTGATTAAAAAATTATGGAACTACAAGTCAATGACAGATCTTCAGTCTTCACTCTGTTCCTTCCTTTAGTAACTATTCTTATTCTCTTACAGAAAACAATGCACATCATTATAGGCATTTAAAACAAGAGACAACATGCAAGACATCATGTATAGTAATTATACTTCTACATGTATAAATCATACCTCAACTGTGGGAGAGAAAGAGCCAGACAGACCAGTGGATAAGAAGCAGAAAACAGATGCTATACAAATACAAATTAAAGTACTGGTAATATAAAATAAATCCATACATCTAGAGAAGAGTCCGTATATAGGATCAACTTGAGATTCAGTTATGGTTTTGTGAAGAATCTATATTTAAAAAATATATATGGTGCTCATCTATAACACGTTGCATAGAGAACTGTACATGCTTTCTGGGCATCATCCTGCACCATTTAAGTTAATGAGATTTTTACCATTGACCTCACTGAGAGCAGGATCAAACTACATATTTGTAAATCTAGTTAAGCAATATAATATACAATTTTAATCAACTGCATCCGAAACTCAGTATGTTATTTTCTGCACATACAGTTCTCAATCTGATATATTTTGTTTGTGCTGAAGGGATGGCTCTCTTTATAAAAACATTTCTTTCTAAACTTCTTTCCAGCTCTCAATATTGTCTGCATGTGTGTGAAAGCAATTGCAAAACATAGCTACACAAGTACTCATAACATGTACTGTGACAATATATGAGTAAATCACTGTTCTCAGTTTCCCCATTCTGCCCATCTGCAGTCTTTTGGTATGGAACAACCATATCATAAAAGCGCCTATTCACACATGCTTTTGATATTACACTATTTAATCACATACAGCTGTAGCTTATGAGACTGTTACAAAACGAAATTTTAATGTAGCATTGGAAGCAAGTTCTGGAGAAACATCAACCACTTTTCTCTACATACACTTTCTATCATTAAAAGATTAAAAAAAACAAAAACAAAAAACAAATCAATAATAAAAACAACCCACTCATTTAAAAAAATCTGCTCATCTTACTGGAAGCTTCAGAGTATGCATGTTTGTAAGTGAACTTCAAGTCTCTGCCAGAAGTACCGATAATGTCAAAAAACCTGTTTAAAATCATATCAGTGCAAAACCAACACTATCCAGACTCCTTAGAGAAAGACCTGAAATGAACTCAGGCATTTATCTCTGTACATAGTTTTTGTTATCTGGTTTTTAATTCACAGAAATCTAAGAGCCATTGATCTGATGATTTTTTTCCAAGATATCTGAGTTAAAGAGATACATATATCATCTTGTCTATCTTACTCTTTTAATAAACACAGATACATAGTGAGTAATTTTAAACACCACTGTTTGCTTTTAGATATGCACCATGTATAAAATACTGTCAATAATATATAATAAGTTATAGCAAGATTTTTAATCACCTGACCTGGCAAACATGTACCTTTTCTCATGTGAGTAAAGCTATTCATGTGTGTTTGCAAGATACAGCCCTATGACATACATAAACCTAGGAGGATTAGATTTTTGTTGGTAAATGTCTATTTCATTATACCAGCAAAACCAATGAAACGTATTTCCATTGATGGTTGCCTATCTGTAAATTTTGGTTAGGTAAGAAAAATGCTGCTTGAGAACTTATTTGAGTTTGATTTAAGGATATTCACTTTGTATATTTTGATGTGATGTCAACAATTTGTGTTTTAATGTTTATAAAGCTTTAGCTTATGGATCCTCAATGTCTACTATGATTAAATAATTGTCTAGCTCCTCCCTGTCTGACACCCCACAGAATTTCCTGCAACTGTAAAAATTTAAATCAATATTTTTTTAAATGCTGAAAAATAAACATTATCCATCGAAATTATAAAAACAAACACTGAATTCTGCCCAGGCTTGCCATACAGTGAGGTCCTGCTTTAAAAGGGTGTGTGTGTGTGGGGGGGAGAAATCTCACCTTACTCGCCCACTTTTGTGTTTTATTTAAACAGATTCACACTGAAGGAAGATCAACTAAAATACAACATCATTTGAAAATGATATTGCCCTTTATAGCAACAGAAGTATTTTTAACTTAAGAGTGTGTAAAACTATATGGTAAGTAGTACTGAAAGACAAACAAGCATGTGTGTTTCTGATTTTCTAGGGAGGACATAACTTCAAGCTTTTTGATTGTTTAACACAACGGGCAGCATACCAGGGTTAGATATTAACACAGTCAAAAATATAATCAGTGTTCAAACAATATTTTAATTCCATTTAAACACCTGCATATATCTTAAAGACACCTGTCAGAGATATTTTTTAAAAATGCTATAATGTACTGAACCAACCAGGAGCTAAGTACATACAAATTTCATTCCCAGAAACATATTTCTCTATTTGCAAGTATTTGCTTTTACTTTGGCACTATCACACAGGCTCCAGCTAGACTTTAGAGCCCTGGCGGCAGTCCAAGTTGCAGATGGTTGAAAATGCAGCCTGAAATCAGTGTGCGGTTGATGAATTACTCCTTACACCTGACCCCTACTTCACACCAGGCACCAAACACAATCTGAACACTACCAGTCAGAAAAAGCCCTGTCAGGCATCTTAGTATCTGGAACTCTTTCTTCTAGGCCTTCTGTATGTCCAGATGGCCCAAAGTGGGGAATGCAATAAACTGACTAAACTGCAATGTGAGTGAGAAAAGAATTCTGGCATGGTGGGTGCAAGGTAGTGGAGAGGCATGGAGAGCTGTGTGTGGGTTCTAGTGATTTGCTTTATAAATGAGGCTGATACAGAGGAAGAGGAAGTGTCCCCCCCCACACACACACACATCTCAAAGCAGTTCTTGACTTGCTCAGACCAAAGAATGTCTTAAAAATGGAAAAAAGGAGAGAGAATGGAGGATTTCATTCTTTTAAAAAATGTTCATACCCAAAGTGACTTTTAAAAAGTGTAACGATTTCAGCAGTACACTTGCTTGAATTTCCAGGGCTTCTTTCTCAAGTTTGTGCAAACACTGTCACACATCTGACTCGCTTACCAATTCATTCTTTTTCATACCCTTTTTTGTTCACTTTTCCATTAACATCCATGCCAGATGGGTTTTTATTCACACAGATGTTGTGAAATGGCTGTTCTTCCTATTACACATATGTGCATGGCAGGGTGTTTGCACACGGGTATTTACTACTGGTGCCACCCTGTGTTTCAGCCATCCAACCACGAACCGGAGTTAATACCATGTGATTTCGTTGACCAAATACACACTATGAATAATAAATAGTGACTAGACAAAGATATAGCAAAGCAAATAGTATACGAAAAACTGGTAAGCTGAAATATATTCATGTAAAGTGCCGGTCAAACGATTGTGAAAAATAAATCCAGAAGAATCAATGTCTGTCCACGGGTAATTGCAAACAGCAAATGACTCAATTTATTCAATGCACTGTTTTCTAAGAATGGTCTTCCCAGTCTTAATTCTGACCATAAACTGCAAAGGCCAAAGGAAAGACACAAGCACTATTACTTCAAAAGATTCCATCAAATATGTAAAACCATGTTGGCGAAATCTTTTTTTCCTCATGTCATTCTTAATCATTACATGAAATTTCACATCACTGAGTCTTTTCTCACAATCTTAAAAAAAAAAAAGAACTACACTTTCAGGCAAGAGATCAAAAATGGAAATTCAAGGATTGGGGCAAGATTAGGTATCATGATATTCTTATAAGTGAATTACTACAACACAGCTACGTCAACTAGTTGGTTTCTTAGCTATCCCATCAACACACACACCACTCTAGAAACGTTTCATTGTCAAGCAGTCCAAAATAAAATCAAAGGGTTTCCTAAATTATAGGAAATAGTGTCATATGCATGTGACGTGAACATATTCCTTCATGATATTCTTTGCAGCAAGATAACATGAGGCCACATATTCCTAATTTATAACAGTAACAAAAATGTTTGATTTTAAATATAATTCATAACATGCCTAGCATAAGCAAGTTCTACTCTCAGGACTTAGCTAAGAAAGTTCAGACAATTTAAGCTAATTCAGTAGTGAGCCAGCGTCATGCCAGAAGGAAAAAAATACCTTTTCTTTCAATTCCTCTGTTTGTCCTTACAGGACATATTAAAGACATTATAATCTCCTTTACAAAACTGAACCTTTTTAAATTTTTGGATTATTGTGAGTTTGTCTGAAACAGCCATTGAAGTATTCACTTCAATGGTGGCATTTTATAATTAAGGTGCTCAACTAAATTGAATAATCAGACTGTGTTTCATGTTCTGCATGAGGCCATGTAACATTTGTAAAACTTGAGGCAATCACCCAAACATGTGGATCCTATTCTTCTATTTAAAATTCTTTAGACCATACAGTTATTAATGTGCACCGTTATTGCTTAACAACATGTTAGCTATACTAGAAGGTACAAATATGGACTATATATCTTGTGAACCTTATTCAATCCTGTACAAAACCCCTCCAAAAAGCTGTGCTACACAGTACTATTGTACTTCTTTCAGAACAGCTGAGATTAATTTACAGTGTGAGCAAAGCAAGAGCAAAGCAAAGCACTTGATCTGAAAATGTGAGGAAAACATTTAAATTTCAGAATGTTGTATATTTAATGCCCTGTTGCTCTGTGCTTTATGCATTGAACAAAAATGCCCCCAGAAAGCCTAAAATTCCTTTATATGATTTTAAGTTAATGCATTCCCCCTTCCCTGTGTATGACTATCCAGATATGAACGCACGTTTTCACACAGTTGAATTCTAAAATTTTGTTTAACACAATACACAGCATAGTATCCAGAAAATAAAAAAGTTGTGAATTTCACAGCGCAGTTGGAATCATATAGTGGTATATTAATGTGTGTTATCGTGATAGGCGCGATAACTGATACAGTTCTCTACCACGTTATTTGATTACCCAAATATTGACTTTGGACATACAATGCATCTAAATACTCTAAAATGTCCCAGAAGCTGATGGCTAGCTTTAAGGTAACAAAATCCAGATGCTGCCTGTCTGCACTACTCTAAACTCTTTAGAACTATAGTATAGAAATATATATGTGTGAGTTTATTTTATTATTTAGGTTTGAGAGAGAGAGAGGGAAAATAATTCCATATACAATTTATTATAGATTTGTAATATCTACCCTTGCAAAAATAATATTTTTACACTCACAACTTTTCATAAGAGCAGATAATTTTGTACTCTAGAACACAATAGATAATTATAGAAAATATATAATTAAGTAATATTAATTTATTCTCCAAAAGCTTCAGGTTAAAAAGTCATTGTGTGGAAAGCAGTTGTCACTTTCAACTGGATCAGAAGGTTAATTTCCCCAAAAAGCATATTTTACAAAATAGAAAGGGAAGTTAAAAAAAGAGGACTGGCAAAATGTAAGTGACATGAGTAAAAGAGATGGAATGTCCAGTAGTTCTCATCCAGTACTTGAGGCTATTGTTCTTTCAAAAACATACCCATAAATTGTTTCATGTCTTTGGCTTGCCAGGTTTTGAGGAATGGCATCGGTCTGCATCCCCAATCCCCCAAACAGTTGAAGCTATAACCAATATTGCAGTCAAGCTAGCAACGGGATGCTGCTGCTGCTGCACAATACGGACTAAATGGTCACAAAGGTAAAATGCTATTTGAATCGACCTTGAGGGGGGAAAATGGTGAAACAATTACTCCCTGCCCTCCCCCCTAAAATGGGTTGATGTCACACAAAAATTCTGCACATTATAGGTAGAGAAAGCACACAGAAAACAAATGAGAGGTAATCATGTTATGAATTACAAGGCTATAATCACATTGAGTGGTTCTGGTGTCATCACAACTCCAGCCAGCCTTAGTCTCAGTTTTCACAATTAGTTAATTTATATAATGCAGGGGTCTGGCTATAATCGTTAACAGAAGAGTAATTTTATTGGCAAGGAAACGTAACCTGGCCTTTCAATAATAACTAGCTCAACGTGTTTGAGACCAAAAGTAACCCCCCCACCAGGGGTGACGTTTGTTTGGGGGAGGGAGGAGGTTATTGGGGTTTTTTGTTTGTTTTTAAAAAACAAAAATGTTAGTTCATTGACTCAAAGAGTTAATCTATGGTTGTGAGGTTCCACTTCATAATAGTAATTTTCTTTATGATGCCCTAACTGGTTTGCAAAGTTGGTTTTGTTACTGTCCACTGGTTGCACAGGAGACTCTTTTGGGCAGCAGATTATGGTATGATGCCATTAGGGAAAAGCAAAACATGATTTAACTAATTAAAATCCAGGTGTCATTGACTTCATTCAGTCTTGTTGGGAGATGCAGACCGGCCTTCCAGAGCCACTGACATTGAAAAAAATGAAACCATGTTTGGTGCTTTTTCTGAGAGTAGCTACTATCTATTTCTAGCCCTATCAAATGTAACAGCACGCAGCCAGATCATCCACAATATTTAACGTAACATTAAAATACATCAGAGCAAACTCCAAAAGATTTACAGTAGGTTAGCGCCTTGTTCACCCCAGAACCCCACAGCATCTCAGACTTCACTGATGAAAAGTTTCAGTATCCACTGTCTCTTTGCTAATGGCAAAATGCTTTTGAACGCCAAATAAATTGCATAGATGACTGAAACGTTATTTGCATGCCTGATGCTGTCCAGAGCCATCTCCAGCCTATGCCATAATCATGTATACTTGCTTCAATAATAGTAACCACATTTCTTGTAGGGAGAGGGGAATGAAAGGGATTAACTAAAGATAGTAGTCAAAAATAAAATTAATAAATAAATGCATAAAGCCTAACCTTCCTGTTTCTGGCTATTCGCTCTGCCCGGCATGATACTGAATTTGAGGGGAAAAACAAACAAACAAAACAAAACCCTCTAATTTATGCAACTCCACCATCCATCCTTCACTAAGTGTATAATAATATCATATTAACACTGCTGGACAGGCAGGGAACTGCTGTACCATACCTTGGTTTGGAGATAATGAGGGTAGTAGTAAGTGTACTGAGGGTACATTGGTTGCTGTTCCAAGCGTTTGCCCATGTAGCTGGAATCTTTATCTCCGATGCAGGGAACTCGTTGACAGGGTGTAGTGCCCCAGGCCTTTCTTCCTCTTAAACCACTATTCCTGACAGTACTGATGACTGAAGAGGCTTTCGAGACTTCCTTGCCTTGTACTGCTCACAAGGTCCAACACAGCAAGAATAAAAAACAAAAACAAAATATAGACAGAGCTAAAAAAAAAAAAAAATCTTGTTTTGTTCCCTCCCCACGCCCTCCTGCACTCAGGATACAGCGTTCTCTTTCCTAGCCAGCTTGTCTGTAGTAATGTCAATTGCCAGTGTCCGTAGAAAAAAAGTCCTGTTAGAGAAATCAGCAAGACAGTGGAACTCCAAACCGCTGCAGACCAGCTTTTCCTCTCTCTCTTCTTCCTCACCCCGGCCCCCCTCCCCTTTATGATTTAAAAAAATAAAATAAAAAAGCAGCTTTCCACAGCCTACTTGCTGCTGCCCCTCTCACGGTGTGACATGGTGTTTAGGGCTTGTCTTGTCTTTCATTCAAACCCCCTCCTTCCAGCCGGTGTGGGTGGAACTACAGTGAGCCTCTCCCTCGAGAAGCAGACGCAGTCCAGAAGGCTGCAGTATTTCCTCCAAGAAGAAACAGCCTGCTTTTTTCAGCCCTGCTGCAAGCAAAGTCCCGATTCCCTCTGCTGGCTATCTCGGAAAGCAAAGCAATTTTACAGCAGCGCTTGCTGGTGTAACTGAACCCGGGGAACTTCAAATACCGGCAGTGGATTCTGCACTTCACAAAGTCACAGAACAAACCAGCCAAACAGTAAGCCAGGAGCACAGAATACCTGGGACACAAAGAAATTGCTGCAAAGGATGAGCCTTTAAAAAAAAACAAAAAAACTGTTGATACTTTGTAACGCTGTTAAAAAAAAGAAACAAATAACCCACAAGGTCACAGAGTCTATTAGTAGATCAGCAACAGATTCTCCAACATGGAATTGTTTTCAGCAGAAAACTAATTTGTACAATAATCTACCATTGCACAGAAACAAACAGGGGGTAAAAAGAGGCATGCATATTAAGTGTTCACTTTGACAGATCCAGTATATTAAGACTTGTTTCAGCCATTTCTCTATTTAGATTTATAACAAAGTGGGGGAGGGGGGTCACCTCTCCTGAGCTTTCCATGACTTTAATATAATTTAAAAAATACTCTTCATAAACCTCAGATAATCCATTACACCATCCCCTAGCAACATCCCACAGCACCCAGAAGTACCAGTCTCACACATTTGCACCATAAACGTTAACACTGCTCCCTAAAAGCCTGAGTAAAGAGACAGGGCTTGCAAGAGATTCAAGCTGATTCTGACCAATTTAAGCAAAAGTTTTGAATATTATTTATCTGAAGGGACCTACTTTATATGTATATAAATCACCTGTAACATTTCTGGGCACTGTACAAATAAATAAGTCAATATACTTTGTCTTATTGTGTGTACAAATCCCAGGTTTAAATTTTAAAATCCGGTATTCCTTTGACACATCATTTAATTTGTGGATCTCTGTTTAGTGGCCTCACTATTTTCTTTTTTTTCCTTTTTTCTTTTTTAATTTACAATTACTGGGCAGTGGTTTCCTTTGTTTTTATTTAAATCCTATGTACTATTTCAGCAGGATTGTCAGCAGCTGTATTATCAACCAAATTGTTTTTAGAGGGAAAAGTATATCTTTAAAGGGACACTTCTCAAGGCTGGTAAGGTCTAAAATTAGACCTGCCGGCTGTGTTTTGGTTTGTGGGCACACACTTGCACGTGACACAGGCACGCAAACATCACGTTCTACTCTGCTTTGTCAGACTGCTGTTCTTGTAAGCAAGCATGGCATTAAGTTGAGCAAGGATTCATATACATCTCCACAGCCTGCCAGTTACACCAGCAAAAAAGGTGCAACAAAACCGAGAGAAAGAGCAAAAGTGTGATGCACATGTATGAATCACTGCAATCCCAGAACGCATGGTTTCACTTCCTCAGTGGCTATTTTTTCATTTTAGTACTAAAACAGCACTCTGCGTCATGCAACGGAAGCTACTAGGTGCTGAGTTCTTTCAAAAATCTGGCTCCAATTGTGGGTGCCAAGCACTTGAAAATCTGCCCCATATCTCCAAAGCACTGTACTGTACAAATGTTAACTGTTAATTCTCACAACATTCTTGTGAGATGGGTAGGTGATTTTTATTATCTCCATTTTACAGATGTGTAAACAGACTCAGAGAGGCTAAGGGCTTGATCCTGTAACACAAAGTAGGTCCAAAAACTGTGATAGACGTACATCTATAGGGAATCTGACTCTGGAAAGCCAGGTCAGGGGAAGAAAGCCCTGTGTATCCTGGAGTAATGGGATGAAATCATAAATATGAAAGATTAAGACTAAATATAAAAGAAAAACCTTCCTGGCTGAGATGGGATCCATTTAAATGTATAATAGATTTTCCAACATTCATAGATTTTTTTAAGGCCAGAAAGAACTATTTTGATCATCTAGTCTGATTTCCTGCACACAGGCCACAACATTTCACCAAATGATTCCTTAAAAGTACAGGAAACCCTATCACAAACATTGAAGAGTAGATTGGACAATGCACTGGAAAAATATACAATACTATAGTAAAGAAACTTGTAATGGCTAAGTGATGGACTATGACACAAACAGGTCTTTTCCATCTCTAATATCTGTAATGCTAAGTACAAAACCGAGTCATACTCTAATCTGTACAAACTAAGCAATTTCCTGTTTCTGCTAGATAGCAAGTATTTCCATCAACAAAATGCTCCAATGCCATTGGTATTTTCCACACAAATTAATGTAGTTCGGACATATTTTGGATGAAGGCATAATTCTATTGAGTA
This sequence comes from Mauremys reevesii, assembly GCF_016161935.1. Taxonomy (NCBI): domain Eukaryota; kingdom Metazoa; phylum Chordata; order Testudines; family Geoemydidae; genus Mauremys; species Mauremys reevesii. The sequence continues at coordinate 73,768,221 of NC_052624.1, read as the reverse complement.
ATTACTGAGTTTTAGGTATATATTCTCTAATTTTCCACTGGTAAGACCTTGCAGTTGCAACTGCTAGGGCTCTGCTTAAGTAGCACAACGTAGGTTCAGAAAGGTTCTTGAAAGTGTGATAGCTATAAAGCTAGAGTGCAACAGCCATTATTAGCCTAATTTTTAAAATCTCAGCCACTCTTTCTGACATCTGTTCATGGATGTCTAGCTGTCAGCTCAAACTCAACATGGCTAAAACAGAGAGTGTCTACACTGCCATTAAACACCTGTGGCTGGCCCGTGCCAGCTGACTCAGGCTCATAGGGTTCAGGCTAAGGGGCTGTTTAATTGCCATATAGATGCTTGGGCTCAGGCTGCAGCACGAGCTCTGGGACCCTCCTACCTCACAGGGTCCTAGAGCCCAAGCTCCAGCCCAAGCATCTATACTGCAATTAAACAGCCCCTTAGCCCAAGCCAGCTGGCACAGCCCAGCTGCGGGTTTTTAATTGCAGTGTAAACATGCCCGTAGTCTTCCTCCCCAAGCACTCCCAGCTATCTCCTCTCTTGTCCCCCGTGATCAACACCACCATTACCGTGCCTGTCACTGAGGCCCATAATCTGGGCCTCATTTTTGACTTGGAGCAGACCCCTCTCAAGGTCCAGGCTACACCTGAATCTTGCAGATTCTTTCTGCATAAAATCCCTAAGGGCACATCTACACAAGAACTTATGGCCTGGCAAGCTGGGGTGTAAATCTACAGCACTCCAGAGGGACAGGCACTGCCTGTGTGGCCCCTGCTGATGCACACTACAAGTTCTCTAGTGACTTTTGACCTGCTGTTTCAAACCACGGTACATCGATGAACACGAGGAAACTTCTAGTCCACCACAGTAGGACAGTTAGCACATGGCACGCTGGAGCGCTGTAGATTTACACCCCAGCTTGCCATGGTCAGTCAGTCCTGGTGTAGACATGCCCTAAGATACAGCATTTCCTCTCTACACAGCTAAAAATTTCATCATATCATGGCTGGGCAATTGCAACATCCTTAACAAATGCAGGCTTGCCCCGTTCCTATCCATTCAAAGTGCTGCTGCAAAGAATTTTCCTAGCCTGTCGCTTTGGCCATGTCTCCCTGCTTTTTGTGTCCCTCCATTGACTCTTCCTACTCGGTCATATCAAACATAAGCTGCTTGTCTTCACCTTCAACACCCTTGACAACCTATCATCTCTCATTCACTATTGAAATATTGACTCCCACCTCTCACTGAGGAATGATGCCAGCCTCTTTCTCTCTCTCACTTCTTAAATGTTCAAGCAGGCACCTTTTTGCTTTCTCCCAGGCAGCCCCTCGTGCTAAGGAGGAGCTCCCTGTAAACATACACAAATCTAACTCATTATCCACCTTTCAGTCCCTCCTCGAAACTCTCCTTTGCTTTGAGATGCCTACAAAAAACCTGACAACAGGCAAGCTGCTGTGGTGTGCTTAGATCGCTGCTGAGCATGCTGACCAGTATTGTCTCGCTGTTCCCTTGTACTCTCCAGTTGGTCTGTCTCTATCCCTCTCTTGTCTTTTGCCTTATACTTGGTTTGTAAATTCTTTGTTGTTTTGTTCTCTGTTTGTACAGCATCTGGAACAATGGGGCTCTGGCCCTGGAGTAGGGATTCTAAGCTTTATGGTGATAAAAATAAATAAGCAGCAGCAACAGCCACCAAGAGGCATAATGTAGTGTCAGTAAAGACACAGTTAGGGCTTGAATCTTTTCTGTCCTATTGATCAAACACTATTTTCTAGGCACATGGCCATGATAATGGAGCTGCTGACCAGTTTAAGGCCATGTCTATATGTACCGTGCTGCAGCGGCGAAGCTCTCCTGCCGACATAGCTTCTGCCACTCGTGGACAGGGATTTTTTTATTTTTTTTTACCAACGGGAGAGCTCTCTCTCGTCAGCAGAGAGTGTCTTCACCCCATGTGCTGCAGTCTGTGCCGGTATAGCTGTGCCACTGCAGTGCCGTACGTACAGACCTGGCTTAAACCAGTTACCATCTACGTTAGCATGGCCACATGCATTTATCAGACACAGCACTGTGCACACGAGCACTTATGCTGGTGTAACTTATGTCGCTGCGGGAGGGGTGGTAGAATATTCATGTCCCTGAGCAATGTAAGTTTTGCCAACATAGGCTGTGGTGCAGACATAACCTAAGACGCTGTGCAACTGTGTTCTCTTTATAAGCTAACCTACCTATAGTAACTAAGGACAAAAGTCCTATTGCAAGATCCACCTAGACAGTGCTTGATTTAGAGGCCACGTATAAGATACAAAAGGTCATGAGTTCTCTGCTCTGCCACAGACTGCCTGTGTGACCATAGGCAAGTCACTTAGCCTCTCTGTGCTTTAGTTCTCCCATTTGTAAAATGGGAATAATATTACTTCCCTACCCCACAGGGGTGTTGTGAAGATAACTACATTGAAGACTGTGAGGCGCTCAGATACTGCAAGAATAGGGCTCATAAAAGTACATTCGATTAACAGACTAATTCAGGACTCAACACATGGTTGAGGCCAAGTCGCAGGCCTATGAACCCTGTCCCAGTCTCAGAGGATCAGGTCCTGGAGACCTGAAGACAAAAGCAAGACCCCCATTGATGTCAAAGGGAGAAGAATCCAGCCCTCAGTGTTTCAGTCCCTCTGCATTCTTTCTAAGCTCATTACATAATGGCTGCTTCCCCATTTCTCCTCTAGGGCAGAAGACCAGTGCAAGGTTCTCCATTTAAACTTTACAGGGGAGCTGTGAGCAGAGCAGTTGTATGCTGCAGAATGGGTTCCTACCACAGGCCCACAAAGGATGGGAAGCGGGAAGGAGGTGGCACAGGCATTCACATTTACACAGATCCAGTGGCCTAAACAACCTGCTTAACCAGGGCAAGCTGGGTGTAGCTGCTATTCCAAGAGTTCTGTTAACTGGTCTGAGGAGGTGAATTTCAGCTACCCATCCTCTCCATATTCTCCGTGTAGAGAGCTGAAACATTCAAGCTTTACACAGATGGAGTAGACCTCACTTAGTGCTGGTTTCTAAAAGGTACTGAGCACTTTTAACTCTCACTGAAGTCAGCTCATCGTTGACACTCAGCAGGACTGGTCCCTAATCATGAGACAGAAAAGTGAAGGGGAATCAAAATGGGAATTTGATATGAAAGGGGTGGGGCTGGGAGACAAAGTAAGGAAATTCAGTATTGAAAGGAAAAATGCAAATAACCAGCCAAAAAGCAGCCTCGATAATGCTGCCTCTGAAAGAATACTGGTGATGGAAAATGGAAAATTTCCGTTTGCAAAATACAGACATCAAAAAGATCATCTATGACTTGGGAGTACACTGTTTAAATAGAATCCCCTTCATTTTTTGGCCAGCGCATTTGAATAACTGAATCCACTTGCAAGCTGGAATAGCAGTTTGCCTACCGAGTGTTAAGTATAAATGTTACACAAAAGAAAAAACAAGCTGTTCAATCCCAATAAGCAACAGCCGACTAACTTAACAACTTTCTTCTCTCCTACTGGATGTTCATTATCAACTCAATAATGGAGCTAGTCATGGGAAGCTGGTAAGCAAGCCAAGTTCCAGTGCACCTGAAAAGGAATTACCATACACATCACCTAACATGGGGGGATTTCACAAGACATACAGAGGAACAAGAAATTTAGAAATAAAATAAAATACATTGGAACAAACCAACTGTAAATCTGACAGCTACATAAATTCTGAGACAGATACCTGAAGAGGCACCATCTTACTGATATTAACTCAACCAAAGGCATGTCTGAAAAGCTCAAAGCAGGTAAAAGCTAACAGGCGCGCGCGCACGCGCGCACACACACACACACACACGAAAAAGAGAAAGAAAATGCTTCTCTTGGGAAGCAGAGATAGAGGAATTAATCTGGTTTTTCATTTTGTAAAATTTAAATTTTCCCATTCATAACCAGGTAGGTGAAGAGAAAAGAAAGGTGAAAAAGGATGCTCCCAGCAGGAGAAAATAATTCAATAGCTTTCTTATTTGCTAAGATGCAGTTCTACACACACACACACACACACTTTTTCAAAAAAAAAAATAAAGCTTTGTGTACAAGAAACTACAGTTTTTAGCTTTTAACACAGAAGTCTTGTTGATTCCCACCTACCTGAATCAAGGAGGAATTCAAAGAAATTCTAACCCCATGCTCCTTAAAAGCAGAAATGTATATTCTGGGAGCATTAACTTGCATCAAAACAATGTCAAAACTGTCTAAGCAGGAACTAAAGAAAAATGTTCTTGTTTAGCAGCAGAAAGACAGCTGCCAACAACTAAAGAAATATAATAGGTAAAGAAAAAAAACACAACAATTATCTTGGGCTTACGTTTTTGACACTGTCTCTGCTTTTATTCTTCTCTATTTACTCATCAAAGCTATTTTCAAAGGAGACTGTAGTGATGCTTGACAGCTTGTTTACAATGGGTTACAAGAAGAATACTGATTTTATTTCTAGATCTGTCAATTTATGCAGTCCAGAGACCTTAAAACTATGTCTATGAACGTAGAATCTTGCTATTTAATAGTTCATTTATCAAGCTAATTTGCTTTAACATCGCTGACTGAAATTCTAACAGCAATACACACAGATGCTACCTATCACGTGATAGACAGAAGACTTATAAAATTTAAAAAAAGAAAAGAACAAGAAAAAAAAGGAGCAGCAGAAAAAACTGACTCAGACTCCTTGAGATCTACTCTTAGAGGTAGGTGACCCTCCATTCACAGATCTTTCCCCTCAAGGCAGCACTATCCTGTCCCTGACACACACACTTTCTTTGGGCCGCTTGAAGGGTACCTCCTGGTCCCAGGATCCACATATGGGGAGAAGGGGTAAACACATCCTCCTTAGCCTACATGATCTTTTCCATAAACTTCTGTTGCTGCGGGCTGCTGAAGGCAGGCTTGTCCCTTGCAGAAGAGGTCTGACAGAGCTATGCTGCCAGGGAAGCGAGCAGAGAAGTTGGTTCTGGGGGCCAGTGCACCTGCAGAGGCACGGGCCTTCATGATGCTCCCTGGGGATCAGTCCAGGACGGGGATGAGCCACACAATATTTTCAAGGAGAGGGAAAACTCCACCCCTCTCAAAAGGGTAACAGAACGTAGAGGTGGAAACATCTAGGATGAGATCCTTGTAGACATTTCCTTCCCTAAAGCACTCCTACTGGGAGTTTGGATCTGGCCCCAGAAATGGGATATAGAATAAAAATGGCTATGTGAGATGCTGGTGTTGCCAACCTTCACAAGTTTATCTTGAGTAATGGGATTTTAGCCCCTGCTTGGTGCCAGACTGGTACGAAGCTCCAGCATGCATGGAATGGGAAAACCCCTTCTGACTGGCGGCCTTTCCCACTTCCTGGGGAAGAAAAGACAATCAGAGCTTCTGCAGGAGGCAAGCAGAGCTCTCCCTGCCTCGCCCCTCAGAAACCCAGAGATGTTTCTTGGTAGGTGAGGGGGAGAGGGAGCACCCAAACTCCATTTGCACAAGAAATGAGGGAGATTGAGGGAGTTTAGGGTGGCTTTTGTCCTCCCCCTCCTTCTCTCTCACCTCCTGCTCCCCCCACCCTGTCCTTTCTCATCCTTTCCAATGCAGCAACAGCAGGCCTGGGAAAGAGAGAGGAGAACCCCACTTGGAGGTGTGCTCCCACTTGGAGGTGTGCTCCCCCTTCCCACATCTGGGAGGGTGTGTGAGAGAACAACTTCTAAAGTTGTTACCCCTTCCCACTCTGGGATTAGGAGAGGGCTGTGAAGATGCCCTGGAATTGTAGGAAGAGCAAAGATATGCTGGAGGCTGCGGCATATTATCGCCTAGGTCAACAAGGCCTAGGCCTAGGGCGGCAAATTTGCAGGGGTGGCAAATTTGCTCGTCACCCCTTACCAACTCCGCCCCTTCCCCAAATCCCCGGCCCGCCTCCTCCCCCAGGCGCGCCGCGCTTCCCTCCTTCCACATCCCTGCCAGGCTTGCTGCGCGAAAGCGCTGGGAGGGAGGGAGAAGCGAGTAGTGGTGTGCTTGGAGGAGGCAGAGCAGAGGTGAGCTGGGGCCGCGGGCACGGGGAGTAACCCGGGGAGGTTGGGAACTGCTCCTCGCCCCAGCTCACCTCCGCTCCACCGCGCGCGCCACAACTCCCCTTCTTCCTGCTCCTTCCCAGGCTTACCACGGGGGAGCAGAGGTGAGCTGGTGGGGGGAGGGGCAATTTTTTGAGGGCCTAGGGGCGCCAAATTTGTTAATCTGCCACTGGCTGGGGAGCAAGGGACAAATGTGAGGCTTAGGGGAGGAAATAGGGGTGCAGGGTTTTTGTGGGGCTGTGTGGCCAGAGTTGCTGTGGGGTTTTCAACAACTTATCTGTGGCTGGGGGTGCAGAGTTGACTGATGTAGGGATGTGCTGGCCAAAATGGTATTTCTCACTGCCAGCACTAATTGGTATAAACTGGCCATACTAGTTGTCATACACACGTTGGGGGTGGGGGCAAGAAGAGTTCAAAAATATCAGAAGACAGCTCAAAAACATTTTTAACTTATGAACATTCAAAGTAAAGTGGCCCATTAACACCTCTGCCGCTCTACTTTGAAGGGTCCCTTAGAATATGGGCTAACTACTTATGCTAAACAATCTATTCAACCTTGCATTTAGCTCTGACACTCAGAGTACCTTTCCCAGACCTGAAGAAGAGCTCTGTGTGGCTGAAAAGTGTCTCTCTCTCACCAACAGAAGTTGGGCCAATAAAAGATATTACCTCACCCATCTTGTCTCTCTAATATCCTGGGACCAAGACGGCTACAACTACACCGCATACAACACTCGATCTAACTTGTGACTTTGGAGCTTGCAAGGTTAGCAGTACTGGAATACAGTCCCATTTAATTGGCCTTTAAGTCTCTCTTCTAATACTTTAGTAATTAAAATCAACAAAGCTCAAAGATTTCCATTGACTGTGCTGTTTTTCCACGTTTGAAGAACAGCAGAGAATGGCAGGAGGACAGGAAGGGCATCTTCTGATTGATTCACATAACACATTGATTTCAAATAACACAGTGAATTCACTCGAGAACCTGGCTTCATTGATACTACTTTTTGCTAATATTTTCTAACGGATTCACTCTCTAGTCTGAAAAACAAAACTATATAATCAACAAATTGTAGTCAGCCCCAAAAGCTCCTTATATTGAAGGAATACAGTTATAGGCAAAGCTTTACAATCATTACATCATTTGTAAGGCATGAAGAAATGATGTCAGTAACAACCTGTGAGACAGGTGGTATTACGATGTGAGAGTTTCCAGTCTGTAAGGATGGTGGACTGGATAGTGTTTCCCTTAGAAAACAGTCAATGCTTCTCAAAGGCTGATACATGGTGGACTAAATTGTAGATGAACGGATCACAAGCTCTTTGAGCCTAGAAGACAACTCATGAGTACAGTGGCCTGATGGCAGAGAAACACAATGTGAGGACCCCTGAGATCCAAGGATGGGCCATACCGGTCAAGTGATACTGTAGTACCATTAATTATGTTACTCATTGCTATTCCAAAACTTCGAGAAAACATTACAATTTCAAAGTGATTAGAATATTTGCGTTCCCAAGGTCCTATTTCTTGTAGCAGCACCAAATCATCCCAGATTAGCAAATATTGTGTCTGTTCCAGTGGCTAAACCATTTTTCTACAGTCTGAACAATGCAGTGTCACTACTGTAAGCTGTAGTGTGTTTGACTAATACTGTACAATACTACAGCACTATTTTATTTGGAGAAAATTCTCCAAATCCCACCTCTCTCATTCAAAGTCCTGCTTACCAGTGTCTTTTCTTCATTCTCCCTGTTTACTTAAAATCATTTTGTAATCAGGAAACATGAGATTTTTTTTTCTTAAGGAAGTTTATTGCTGAAGGTAATGGGGGACATAAATATGCTGCCTGTTTACTGGGACCTATAAACACTTAAGAACACAGGCAATTAATTGTCATTGAGAGAGTAGCAGTGAACTTGGAGGCTTTCTAGAGTATAACTGCAAGTTTACCCATCACTAGAGACATAGCCTAAGGGTAGTCAGGAACACTAGGCCTTAAAACAGGGAACTCAGTGAAAATGGCTCACTAGTGGGCAGGGTAGGGTTATGAATAGAGGTGAGCAGGAATAGATAGAGCTCCAGACTAAGTTAAAAGGAGTCATCTTTTCTCCTAGACTAAGCAAGATTTTCTTTTGTTTTTCCTTTATTAAACCTGGTTTTGTTTAATTGCCAGCAATAATACTTCGGAGATCAGCTTTTCCATGCAGTATGGTTTAGTGGTTAAGATCCAGAACTGGAGGCTTGTCTACACAGGGAAATTTACCAGTGTAATTATATGATATCATTATACCTCTACAGTTTTACCAGCATAACTCCTCATTGTGGACATTCTGCAATAATTATGCCAGTAAATTTCCTCACATGAACAAGCCCTAGATATCAAGAAACCTGTGTTCTGTTGCCACCTCTACCTGCTGTATGACCTTGAAGAAGTCTTTTCCCCACTCTGTTTTCCTTTCCCACTTTTGTCTGTCTGGTCTATTTAGCATTGGCCTGCTAAACCCAGCGTTGTTAGTTCAATCCTCGAGAGGGCCATTTAGGGATCTGGGGCAAAAAAATAGTTGGGGACTGGTCCTGCTTTGAGCAGGGGTTGGACTAGATGACCTCCTGAGGTCCCTTCCAACCCTGATATTTTATGATTCTATTTAGACTGGAAGCTCTTCAGGGCAGGATCTTTTACTATATGTTTGTACGTTATCTGGCACATTGGGGCCTTCCTCGGTTTTGGTAGGGCACACAAGCACTACTAAAATACAAATTATTAATGTTGGTCAGTCATGATTCTTGGAAACAAAAATAATGATAGAGCTGTGCATAGTCAGTTCAGGGTAAGTTTCACTACCATTAAATATAATATTTTCAATTTTTTCCCCACTCTTCTTCATCTGCCACTAACACTACTCATTGTGAGAGGCACCTCCCCACTCTCTCCGTCCCCGCACCAGTCGCCATCCCTCCAAGATTAAGTTTGTCCACCAAATGATTTGTTCACACAACTCTGGCTGGGAAAAAAAAGGCCAAAATAAGCCTTCCCAAACAATTTCAATTCCTGAATCAGACTTTTTTTTTAAAAAAAGACAGTACTCTACATTAATATTCTATTTTGGCCCAGAGCTGGTTAAAAAAATGGCCTGTTTTGAAAATGAACATTTATTTAAAATGTTTGTGTTCTTTTTATTTTGCTTTTAAAAAACAAAACCCCAAATAAAATTAAATCTAAAAAAAATGGTTTAATTTTTGTTTCCTCAATTTATGCTTTTTCCTCCCCGCCAGCTCTCTCTCCCCATCTTTTCAGTGTCAAAATGAAAAAAAAGGAAGGAAAAAAGGAAGTCAAAAGAAGGGAAATTAACATTAAATTAAACTAAAAATGAATAAATAATGAAAAAAATCACTACATACAAAATGTTTGCAAACATTTTTGAACACGAGATTAATCCTTTTTAAAAAACCTGCAGAAAAAGGTTTCCAGGAAAAAAAACCGTTTTCAGCTAGTTCTCTGTAAGTAACTGCAGTCTCTTTTAAACTGAACTGTCAGGGTAGGAAATGCAGAACTGCTTTTTGGGTTGTCTACAGTTCTAGCCAAATAATCCCTGTATTTATTCACAGTTTATACCATACAAAGTATTTTGTAAACAAATAAAAAATACAAGACATAGTTAACCAGAATCTTGGACGTGGAAAAAACGCTATTGTTTCTTTCCCGCCTAAACACAATCAGGAAGGGAAGTGGAAAGCATGTGAAAACATTTACTTGAGCCTCAAGAGCAATTTTATCAGCACGGAAAGTTTCTCATTGTATTAGAAGAGAAATTAAGTTTCTATTAACACAGAATCAAAAACTTATGTGTAACGATTTTAAAACAAATTGTAAAGGAAAAGGAAAAATCTCTTCAGTTATTTCCTATCCAGCAAAATGAGAAAGTGTCTTTCTGCTTTGTGGAGATGTACATGAAAGGACCAGAAAAATTTAAGGTAGACCCCCTCCCGCTGGGGGCATAAACTGGGTCGTCTTTTGCTCAACACCCTTTTCTATAGATGGTGGCATTCTATGTAACAAATGGCTTCCAGCTACCACAGGACCAGTGCAACCTGCCAGGCAAAATTAAACTTAACGTCACGCCAGGTTACTGTCCATCAAAACCAAAGACAATGTATTGAATTGAATATGTTTGGTTGGGGAAATCTGTATTTTGTCAGCTGTAGTGTAACTCATTGGCCATTATACAGTATCAAGCCCATTCGAGGCAGCCCATAAAGTATAAATGTTCAACTTCCCAATCCCATACATGTCAACTTTCCAGAACAAGAATGATAGTGGATACATAACATATACACACACATTAGGGCTGGAGAGGAGCAAAAACTACCACTTGCCTGTCAAAAGGCCAGGAAAATTCACAGTGGTTGGAGGTTTTTCATTTACTAGGACGAGTCAAATGCTAATTATGGTACTTTTCCTTCCTTTTTCTGACTCGCTTCCTCCCACCACCACCCTCAATTCACAAAGTCATCTTCATACGATGCATTTTCCCCTCTCACAAATTCCTTAAATCCTAGTTGTTCTTCACCTAACACCCATTGCTCTTTAAGGTGACTCTTTTCTGATTTGGCTTGTCTGCCTTCCGTCCCTTCTTACTTGGGCCAGGAATCTGGCAGCTAACTCTCTTAGGCACCTTTGAAAATTTCAGCCCCTTCTCTCTTCATGTTCAGTGTTTCCATCTCCCTTTCTTCTTGGCCCATCACCTCTCCCAGCTGTCCATTCACTAAGACTCCTCTATTCTGCAGTCTCACTCTGCTGGGCCCAAGCAGCATAGAGGATGAAGCTGCCTGATGTGAATGTAGAGGGGACAAGCGTTTGACCTGGGGAGCAGGGAAGGAGGAATAGACTGAGACATGGATCCTGGGAGGGAGAGAGACTGCAACTGGCAGCAGAGGAAGTGAAAACTGGTCCTAGGAGTAGAGGGAAGACTGGGAGCCAGGAGGACATGCAACTGGCTGGGCAGAGAAACTGGGACTGAAAGTCAGGGAGGGAACTGAGGAGGCAGAAAAGACTGGGTGACAATAGATAGGGGTAGACGGAGATAAGATGAGGAGTGAAGGGGGAGGCTGTAAATTAGTGGGCAAGAAAAGTGGGACTGAGACCCAATGTAATGGGCGGGGAAATGAGGAGGGAAGGCAGACAGATCTGGTGAGGAGTCAGGATGTGGGGGAGAACTGGCACTGCTAGGCAAGGGAAAGTGACAAGGAGGTCAGGGTTGGGGGGAGACACACTGAGATTGAACAAGAAGCTTAGGAGGAAGTTTGGGACTGGAAGACAGGATGGTGGAAACAGATCGGATGAGGAGATGGAAGAGGGGTGAAGAATTGGAACTGGCTGGGCAAGGAGACTGGGAGCATGGAGAGAACTGGGAATGGCAGGGAGAAAAAACTGGGAATGAGAGTTGGGTGAGACTGGGACTGCAGGAGTGAGACTAGAACTTCTCGGGAGGGAGACTAGGGTTGGGTTGAGAAGCCTGCGGAATTGAGACTGAGGCTGGCTAGATGAGAATTGGCCTGGGACGAGGTAGGAATGCCACAGGGACAGGTTGGAAGGGACAGGATGGGTTTGGGGCAGATGGGCAGACGAGTTTGTGCCCATTACAGTTCACTCTGCTCCAGAATCATCCCTCTGTTGTCAGCAAGTATCTGTGAAATACACTGGCAAACACACTGGCATTCCCCTTTAATGCTGGTCCACACAGAGGATAACAAACTACTATTGCTATCAGTTACTCTATTAGCTCAAGTGACAGAGTTCTGTGTGGTGGATCTAAAGGTTCCAACCGAGCTGATGAACCACATGAGTATCATTATGATGCCACATGATGCAATTTCTTTTTCCAATGTGCTTTTTTGAAAACCTAGGAAACTACACACAAAAATCTATATTAACTAAGAAGAAAAAAACCAAGAAGAATGTGATCATGCAACTAAGACTGTATCATAGCACAAGGGAGTCCATAACTGGAAATGTTGAACGGGAAACCTTAATTCTGGCATTTCCTAACTTTTGAGTGCTTGACTTTGCAACTTGAATAATGTTTCTTAACATAGATCTTTGTGGTGTTATAGTATGTAAAATCTCCAGGTATTAGCTGCAGTCTTCACATTTCCTTGTTCCTTTCAGATTACTTTCAGAATTGGGCATGATAAAGTCATGGTCTCCTTGATTGAGAACCAATATACAAAGGAGCATGGCTTAGTTATCTTCATCTCCTCCCTCCTCCTCCTTCCTGTGCCTCATAATAGCTGAGACTATTGGAGGTGCTCTTGCTGACAATCCCCAGGTTTCAACTACTGGGCTGGCAGGCAAGGCATTTTCTATGGAAGCCATTTAGAGTTTGGTCTAACAGAGCCCCACATTGGTCTAACAGAGCCCAAATTCACCTTTCAGGACACACTGCAGAGCTTATCCAGTCAGTCAAGCTTTTGGCCACAAGAATGGCATTACCCATTTTCTTGAGCCTCTCTGGGTTGACATTGTCAGTTATTTGTGTTGTAATCATCTTAATGGCTGTGCAAGCATCTCCAGATGATAGGCACGTTTTGCAACTGGAAAAATACATTGTTATGCAGTGCACAGAGTACACACAGTATCCTAACAGTGTATGTTTATGGCTAGAAAGAGCCAAGATTAATAAGGTTTGCCTTGGCCTTCATGCAGACACATTAACTATTTTAGCTAAAATTGTCAATCCTTATCAGCTGCTTAGCTGTTGTTCCCAACTATACTAATATTTATGTTGTTTGCAGTGTTGTTGTAGCTCTGTCGGGCCAGGATATGAGTGAGACAGAGTAGGTGAGAGAATATCTTTTATTGGACCAATAAAATTGAATGAAGTTGGTCCAATAAAAGATATTACCTCACCAACGTTGTCTCTCTAATATTTAAAGATATTCTTTAGAACTGTCCTGACTTCTTGTCATTCTAGCTACTGTGGGTCACCATAAAGCTGTTGCAAGTCTCTAAGCCTCTGCATCATCCTATACTGTGCAGCAACCTTCACTGTGATATCTGCATGCTTATTTGCATGTGGTTCTCTTGGCATTTGGGGAAAAAAATCTTTTTGCAATAACGAGTAGTCACTATTTAGGGTAAGCCTACTGGTTCAGATAGCTGTGCAGTACTGACTTCACAATTCCAGCTATCTGACCCCAAAATAGTCATCATGGTCTTGGTGGGAAAGAGACACTACTGTTAAATAAGAGCCAGTCTCCACTCTATGCACCTGTAATGGCAAATGAAGTGTGCCACAGGTATAACCATGAAAAGCAGAAGATCAAACAGAAGGAAATAGTTATTGAGAATGAGGGAGCAAATGAAAGATCTCTCCCCCTCTAGATTGGACCTCGCCAGTCCAAGTTTCCACTCCTCAGACTTCTGATCCCAATTCTAGTCTCTTTGCCCATGCTGAGCAACCTTAATAATAGGCAGTACCAGCAGCCCTGCTTAAAATACATACACGTGATAAATCTATTTGACACATATTGAAATAAAAGAAAAGGAACTAATAACTTTTTGAAATGAAGATCTGAAATGGACTCCAGAGATCAAAGGGTTAGTAGCCACATGAGACTCTCCTCACAGCTTATTAAATTGGGTAAATTGGTGGGGACAATGGATTTCTTTGAATTTTATGGATGATTAAATTAGAAGCATGAGCCATCATTTTTAAGGAGCTCTCTAGTACCTGACTTTACCTATGCTTCCTTTTGTTTTGATGAACATCATAAAGCTACCTCAACATCCACCTTCAAATCCTTCCTCAAAACTCTCCTTTGCGGTAATGCCTACAAAACAATTGACAACAGTTAGGGCTGTTGGTGTGCTAAGACCACTGCTTACAGGCTGACCAATATTGTAAGACTGTTTATTAGTACTCCCCACCTGACTGTGTTCATCTGTAGTCTTGTCTTGCACTTTGACTGTATGCTTCTTGGGGTAGGGACCATCTTTTGGTTCTCTGTTTGTACAGCACCTAGCACAACAGGGTCCTGATCCATGACAAGGACTCTCATGCACTAGGGTAATACAGATAAATAATAATGACAAATAGCTACAGCCATGTGAAAGTGGTGATTTGGAGTGACAACCCAGGCACATCCTCTTAATGAAACATTTTAATGGCGTGGAGAGGAGTGTATAGTTCACGTGCAAAGCTGCTTGCAAATCTGGGGCCACATTCACAGCTAGGCTTTATGCGGTCACTTGTGGAGTACAACAGTGGAGATGGACAGAGGAAGGATACTCGTATTGGTGAGGCACTGGACTGGAAATCAGAAAATCTGGGTTCTGTCCCTGACACTGCCATTGACATCCTGTTAATCCTTAGACAGAAGTATCTTCTGAGGCTAAATTCATTGATGTGCTCATGTATGTAGTAATGAGCATCATAAACAGCCTATAAATGTAATGGCTTAACATAATTTTTAAGGTGCAGCCTCTTAAGTTCCATGAGGGATTGCTTTCATGTTCCTTTGGGGACGGGAGAGGTGTCTGCCTCAGCTGATGGCATAAGATTAATTTGGATCCGCCTCTGCTTGTATGGAATCTGGAAAAGCAATCATACATATTTTAATTTAAATTCAGCATCTGCCAACTGTCATAATAAAGCAGAACTTCCTTTATTTACACAGTATTTTATTTTGTTTTTATGATCGTTCTAATTATGTGGAGTCAGGATCTAGAAAGCATGGAGAAATACAGATAGGAGGGGACATCTTTAAAACATGCAACAAAACTCAAGTCCTGAAATGCACTTCAAAACTGTACATGTAATCACTACAATCACCCAGACAGACCACACTGTAGATAGCAAATAAAACTCATGTGTACATCTGGTAATTACATGACTGAACAAGCACGGGGTATGCAGCTATACAATTTGCAAGTAAACTCTAAGAGAAAGGGTGGTCCTGTGGTTAATGCACTGGACTGGGCCACACTAGATCTGGGTTCAGTTTCCAGCTCTGTGCAAACCACTTAAAGCCATGTGCCTGAGATCACCATCTTTACAAAGGGGATACTAATTCTTCCTTCCCCCCACCACTAGACTAATGGTCCCCAACCTTTTTTGTCTGGCACGCGCCAGACGACAAGCCATGGAGGACCGTGGCGGCAGACAAGCATCCGCCGAAATGCTGCCGACAAGTGGAAACATCAATAGGCATCGCCGCCGAAATACCGCCAACAAGCATCATCATCCAGAGGCGTTGCCGCCAAAATGCTGCAGAAAATCGGTGGCATTTTGGCGGCAACGCCTCTGGATGACGCTGCTTGTCGGCGGCATTTCGGCGGATGCTCGTCCGCTGGCCAGTATACAGGCACACTTAGACGCCCCAGCGGGCGCCATGGCACCCCCGGGCACCGCATTGGGGACCCCTGACCTAGACTGTAAACTAGGGGGTAGGAGGGGAGAGAATATATAAGTTTTTATGTAGACAGAGCCCGATCTCAGTTTATGGCCCAAGAAAATAATAATAAATAGTAGTAAAATCTATAGGTACATCTAGTAACTGCATGTCAAAGCAGGCTCTTTTGTATATAATTGCCCAGTTCACAAGTAAACCCTGATTATCTGATCTCTGAATTATCTGAAGTATGAGAAATTCATATAGGAACTGAAAGTTAGAGTTTCAGGCAAACAAATAGCTGGTTAAATGAGTTTGCATGTGCAGTTCTGTGCATGTATTAGACTCTGAGTTGCACCTGTAAATGTTTGAAAACTTGCCCCATTAAGAATATGCTCATTGATAAACCAACCAGCCTGCAGAATATAAAAGCATAGCTGAAGTTCGTGTTAGTGTTGGTTCTAGGTAAGCACCAAGTCCTACATTATTTGGAGTGATTTCTTAAAATCTTTGTAAGCTCTTTATTACTCATTAGTCAAATTGCTTCTCTCATAAACCACCATAAACTCCTTTCCTTTAAAACAACTGAGAAGTATCCTAGAATATCCAGGTGGGAAGGGACCTCAGGAGATCATCTAGTCCAACCCCCTGCTCAAAGCAGGACCAATTCCCAGACAGGTTTTTACCCCAGTTCCCTAAATAGCACCCCCCCTCACAGATTGAACTCACAACCCTAGGTTTACCAGGCCCATGCTCAAACCACTGAGTTATCCCTTCCAACAGAACACTATTCAACAGTTCAAGATTGTTAAACCACCAAAAAAAAAAAAAAAAAGCATCAGTTCAGGCTACTCAACAAAGGGAGCAGATAAGAAGAAGGGAAAATTAAAGACATAAGCAAAATCTATTTGCTGTGTCTGAAACATTGGAAAGATCTGACTGTTTAGATTAGATGTAACAAAGCTAACTGGGGTTTCTACAAGAGCTGATAATTAAAATACAATTACCTATCCCAACAAGAAGCAAGTGCATAAGTAATTACTGCCTTTCTAAGAAGCAGCCCTTACTTACTGTATTGCAGTTATTCGAGCAGATGCAAATTCAGCGAATGGACAAAGAATCAGCTCAGGTATTACCCCTGATGTCTACACTCCCAGAGAATTAACAGCCTCAGCAATTAGCAATAGATTTTTTTAATTTTTTTTTAAAAGGGGGAACAGCTTTTTGTGGAGGATGGGAATGGAAGAAATGAAGTGAAGAGTAAGTACCCTCCTTCCTTGCCTCACTGGAACCGTCTGTGTTATTAGCTGAATGCCTGGCCACTGGGATGTCTCAGCAATGGTGAGGCCTGTGGTGAAGCAGCAGTCTGGACACTACCAATAAGTTGTTAATTTTGGCAAGTAAGTTATGTTAAGGCAGCTGCGGTGGAGAAAAAGAGGTTGTAATAATATTGCAATGTAACATTATGAACAACATTCATAATGCCATAAACATCAGATACTTTTCAAAAGAATGCTACTGATACAGCAAAAAAATATTGCCTCATATTTTATTAAGGCTCAGGATACAATGCCAGCTCAACAGTAAACTGTATGTAACAATTATTCATAACAGGTTTTACAGCAGGCTTGGATAGTTTCTTGCTTGTATCCTTTTGGCATTCACTTATTTTATTGTAATGACAAGGGCACAGCACATGTTCACTGCCATACCTCTAACTACACATACAAGCCACGTTTCACTGTTGCATTTACCACTGTCTCTGATTGTCCCTGTACTTGCGCTTTGTATTTCTCAATGAAATACATTTAACAAACAACATAAAAAAGGAAATCAAAATGAGCCTCAAATAATCTTGTTCAGGGCAACAGAGAATAATGCCTGTGCTTTCAATGAGGGGCATAATTACAACAAGCTGTTCAAAGGAACTTTTAAAAGGTTTGGGGGCGGGGGAATTAAAAACTATTTACCTCTACCAAAGCAGAATGAATAGGGGTAATGAGTAATAACCCTGAGAAAATGACAACAAAGGGGAACATTCTCAGCACCGTGAGTGGGAAATTAATCAAGTCCCTCTATTGTTAACAGGTGTTACACAATAAATTCCCTGTGTTCCACTCTGACAAGGCATCAGTAACATAAAAGAAAAGGAAAAGTTTTAATAAGAAATAAATAAAAATAACACTACATCATACTTACATGGTAGCCTACACAAATATCCCAAGGCACTTCTCAATCCAACACAGGCAAAATCAATGTCCAAGTTAAACATCTTATCATATTTTGATTTAAAATCTTGGAGAGAGACAATTTTCTAAATTAAAAAGTAGGCAATGGTTCCAGATTATGAAACATGAATACTAGATCAATTTGGCCAATACTAAATGATCTTCAAATAACTACGTAATATAATATTTAATACGTTAATAGAATCTCCACGCTGAGATGTACAAAGTTTTACATCTTGATTATACCTATTATACGTGCACTGAGTCAGAGGATCATGATGCAGTTTAAGACAGAGGAGCATGATGCAGTTGTGTAAACAGAAGACTTGAGCCAGGAAATCTTTAGTTCTAAAACCAGGTCCAACCTTGACTCTCATGTGGCCTAGAGAAAGTTGCTGAACCTCTGTTCTGGTTTCCCCTTCTCTAAAACGGAGATACTACTACTTGTCTATCAGCCTTACAGAGATGCTGGAAGGATTACTTACAGCTCTTCGAAGAAGGAAAGTGTTCTGTATTTCCATTATAGAAATAATGAACAGATGATTTTCTACATGGATATTTTCTCTCTCCCCCTTTGTATATCAATTCCTCATCAATGCAGCAAAACAAAGACCGATATACAAATCGAAGGCAATTTTTCAATTAATCTTTGTTTCACGTTCCCAAAGTAATCCACAGATACCTAGGATTTTCAATGTATGCTAACTTCCATGATATCCTTTCCCAGTTTAGTTGGGTACTGAAGAAATAGCAAGGACAAAAAAAGCCTTATGAACATCTGTTTACAGCATCATATATTATATTCCCTTCTCCATGTAAAGTATTATAGGACAATTAATGCCTGTTCTCTCTCTTCAGGAAGGGACTGTTCAAAATGCCTTACAACTCTGAATAGGAAAGTGATAAGCAAAACAAAGACTGATCCACAGGCTTAATTCCATGCAAAGTTCATAAGTACTTAAATGTTACTGTTTAAGCAGAGCAATTAATGCACAGAAAAATCTGCCTCATTAATCAAGTAACTATGACACAGTTGGATGGAAGTATTATGCTTTATGAGATAAATATTTTAACCAAGCCTTCAAATTGTCTCAGGCAACTATAATTCAAAGGAGCACACATGAAATGATCATTTCGCCTTTGTGTCACAGCTCCAATCCACGTATATGACTGCCATCAAAAAACTTTTCAGTGGCATTAAAAATCTCAGTCAAGTTGGTGGTGGGCTGATGCCGGTGGCGCTGTTGCCAATTGTGACACCTGTACATGGTACATTCAGCAGGGAGGGCAGCTAAAGAGAGGTGAACCTCTGCGGTCCCTCTGGAATAAGGCTGATGAATTAGCTGGATGAAGCAGGGAAACTTTGCATTACCATTGTACTTGTTCTATGGAGAAAGAGGATTTCAGCCACTTGTGTTACAGGTTCTCAAACAGATCCATGCATGACTGGTTTCCCACACAGCACTTGTTAATGGTTCGTGGAGAGGTGGTCAGTGACATATGCTGCTGCTGTCCTTCTCGTCTGCAGCTGATAAATTTAAATAAGCCAAAAATACCTTAAATACTTACCTAATATCACTTTGCCATGTAACCAATTGATGTAGCTGCTACAGGATGCTATGCAATTGTTAGAGGGGAGTTGGTCAGTACAAGTGTTCCAAATACAACGTCTCTATTAAGACACAGTGCATTTGGAGACAACATGGGAACCCGTCTTCTAGGTGGTAAGTTTGCCAATTTCTACAGGTACTATGCTCATTCTAAAAAAGAAGAAAATATCTTTGGAAATAAATAGCATTTTTCAACTGATTGAAATCAAAAGCCTTTAAGAGATCTTTTCTGTATAAGTAAGTACCACATCAAAGTCTAAAGGGAAGGATCTCAAAAGCACAAAATCCAGTTGACTTTCAATCAGAGTTGGGCATCTAATTCCCCTCTCTGCCTTTGAAAATCTGCCTCTACAAGCTTTCAGAGCTTTTATCATGTAGTTTAGTTTGTTTCTCAGTTAATGCAATTAAAAGTAATGCCACATAAATCAGATAATCATGGGCCTTAGCTAAGTCAATAGAACTATGATTTACACTAGCTAAGTATTTTGCCCCATATCTCAAGCACATGGAACTAAGAACAAGTATAATACTGCATAGTAACTTGCTCTTTAGAACACAAGCATTCTGATCCAGTAACATGAAATTTTAAGGAATCAATTTGTGTCCTAAAGCATGTGTGCGCACACACACGCACACAATCTTGTATATTCAGACTACATGCTTAGAATACATACAAACTCTTGTTTGTCGTTCATGCTGAGCAGGTAGGCCTATCCTTCTTTAATCTAATCAACTTCAGAGTGATTGTGCAACCAACAGCTGTGTCAGAGCAACAGGAAAAATAGATTCAGAACAAAGGGGAAGACCCATTTCAACAGGGCTTCTCTCACTAGTACATAAACTCTGCTTTGGCAGAATGTATAAATATTTCATTCACTATTTTGTACTGTATTCCCTCTGTGATTTATACTCAAACCAGTTTCTTTTAAAGGTGCATTAATGCCTCCTTTTTACTGCATCCCTTCTAAACTTTTCCCTTTGCTTAATGGGCCTGGAGGGATTAAACCCTTAACAGAAAAATGCATCTATTGTACTTAACATCACAGTATTAGACTATCATAATACCAGCTCATTTATTTTCATTTTGTGGAAGTACATCTGTCCTTGGGAACGAAACTATGGAGTTATATTTTCTTCCTGATGCTCCCTTTCATTCACATGAATATGTGTATGAGTATGATATTAAAGAGGGACACTCATGTTTAAACTAAACTCCAGAAACACAGAGCTCAATTGTTGCAGTGATTTTTCAGACACCTTTATTCTGAAAACTTAGTTGAGCTGATCAAGTTCCTTCTATTACAAAGAGAAAGATATCTGCATTCTCTGCACCTGTCAAGGTTATGGACGCCAATAATGCAGAACTGGATTGAATAAAGTTCTTCTTGGTTTGGGTAAATTTGTAACAAGAAGTGAGAGAAAGGAAACTCCCAAATTCAGAGAGGTCAGCTCTGATTTTGCTTCTGGGATAAACATTAAAACATCCAACACCGTCTCAAACAATACTTCCTATTTAACTGGATAAGTCTTGGAGTTTCTCTCATTTACAGCAGATAACAGTTGGGTGTATATTTAAATATCAATTATACGAACACCACCTAGGCCAATAAATATAAATTTTAGTTAATGTGATTTGGAAAATTTTCAGTTCAGTTCAAACCAAATTACATTTGAGTCTACAAAAAGAATAAGACATGATCTTGTAATTATATTCTTTTATGTGACACTAACAATGCATTTATAATATATACATTTGGGGCCAAATTTATAAAGATACTTAAAGATGCACGTAAGTGCCTACTGGAATTTGAACATCTGCATCTTTAGGAACCTAAATAACTTGAAAAATCTGGCCCTGTGTGTTTATTCAGATAATATTTGATATATAAAAGTTCCCTCCTGAATTAGCCCCTTTGGTAAATATGCTCCAAAGCCTATCTAACTTTACAGTACATTTCTTATGATTATAGTAAAGGACAAAATTATTACTTAGCTGAGTGGAGATCAACGGAAGAGGTTCTTACAAAGTGTTTTCTTTGACAAAGTACCGACAGAGTCCAGATAATTTTGTAGAAATGATACAATAAACTCTGCTGGGGCAGTATCTGATACATGCAAAGTAGCCAGGGCCGGTGCAAGGATGTTTCGCGCCCTAGGCGAAACTTCCACCTTGATCCCCTCCTCGCGGCAGCTCCCCCTCTCCGCTCTGAGGCGCCTCCCCGTGGCAGCTTCCCATCCCCCACCCTCCTCCCTGAGGCACTCCCCCACCCCAGCTCCGCCTCCTCCCCGAGCACACCGTGGCTGCTTCACTTCTCCCACCTCCCAGGCTTGCGGCGCCAATCAGCTTAGGCACCGCAAGCCTGGGAGGCGGGAGAAGTGAAGCAGCCACGGCGTGCTCGGGGAGTAGGCGGGGCAGGGGTGAGCTGGGGCGGGGAGTTCCCCTGCGTGCCGCTCCCCGCCCCTTACTTGCTGCAGGCAGACCTCCCCGCGTTCCCCTGCCCAGCTCCCTCCGCCTAAATGCCGGCAGCGACCGGGGCAGCCGAAGATCCGGCCGCCGCGGTCGCTGCCGAAGAAAATGCTGCCCCCCAAATCCTAGTGCCCTAGGCGACCGCCTAGGTCGCCTAAATGGTTGCACCAGCCCTGAAAGTAGCAGCAATAGCAAACTGGAATAAAGTTCTCTTCTCAGTGGCAAGTTAAAGTAGCCATCCCTTCTCTCACTGTTTCACTGAGCAGGAGTGAAATCAGTGCTTCAAAGAGACAGAGGAATGCAGCCACCTTTATTGTTTAAATGGATAAGATCATGCACCAGTGTAACCTTTAAGACAGGAGTGGGTGGTTAGAGAAGCGGTACAAAATATGGATATTGCTTTGTGACTTTAATGAGGAAATTATCGTATATTGGTACAGTGGAAAAAATGCAACTTCCAAAATTTAGAGTGGATTTAACAAATGTCTATTCCCAACCCATTAGATACAACCGTCTCACATATTATGTACAGTATTTCCTATCAGATCTTATTAATAAAAATTAACAGTGCTATATGTAATCAATGGCTGAAGGGTAAAAATGTTGCATTGCCACCTTCACATTAATGCCTAAAACTGTCCCTGATTTTTTGCAAAAATGGTTATGAAAACCAGTTCATAACAATAAAATGAGTAAAGAAGAGTGTAGGGAAGGTTTCAGCATTAGTCAGAAAATACATAGACACAAATTTTAATGGCACAAATGGTGACAAACAATCATTTCAGGAAGAGATACAAACCTGTAATGTTTTCTGTCTCAGTTTTAGTAAATGCTGAACTGAAAATCCTGAGTGCTAGAGAGTGGGAACCCACCAATGTCCCTTAACGTTTCTTCAAGCTACCTTTTCCAGAAGCCTGCACTCCTCTGGTGTTTAAGGCAAGTCCTCAGTCCAGACTAATCTGAGGAAATATAAGACATCTGGTAGATAATATGTGCTGCAAGGAGGAAATGCCATTATTTTCACACTAGTCAAAAGCAGATCATATATTCTGTACTATGCCTTGGATATGGCAGAGAGCCTAAAGTTCACGAGGACGTTAATCACTGATTGTGATACTTGTAAATATATATCAGGCTTTACCTTTTAAAAAAAGTCAGACCGTCCTAGAAAGCAGCTATAAATACTAGTGAAAAACCAAACCTTGGTTGAGAAATTCTAGAGCTTGGAGTCACAGGGTTTAGTCATATAGGAGTGATCCGCATGGCATGATCTTTTTTGACGAAATTACAGATGGGCTCAAGCCACAAAATTCCAAAATCAGATTCAAGCATCTTGTCCTCACCTTTAAAACCCTGTAGAAATTAGCTCCTGCAAACCTTTGCTCTCATCACTTGGTAGTCTCCCCTTGCCGCCTTCACTCTGCCCAGCAGGAGCAGCAGCAGAACAGTCTGTACTGCATTTGTACAGTCAATAAGGCAAGAGACCTTGTCACAATCCATGCTTGTGTTTCTATGAACTTCCTGTTTGATGTGGAGTCACAGACTTATCTTTTAGGAAGAAAAAAATTAATTTGACTTTCATTTGTATGGGTGCATAATCCTCTAGCCCAATCAGCTTCCCCGTGCATCTTTCTTCTTGCTTGAAAAACATCTGGCTTTCAAAGACTACAGATTCTTCTCTGTTTATTTAAAACACTAGTGTGGCTTCCCTAAATAAGGAATTTCTCTTGCTTTGTTGGCTTATGTAAAACACTACTGCTATTTTCTGAATGCTCATAGTAATTGTGGGTCTGATTTCCCATCTTAAGGTTTTAATATTATGCCCCATGATTAAGGGTGCATTTTCACAATCAGACAGCTAACTCTGTTTTAATCTAGCGTTAGTTTGCTATTGCTTTTGATTGTGCTGAATTATAAAGAACCCAGAGATATTCTGTGAAGGGCACTGTATAATTTCACCATCTGAAGTATACTGGTGATTATTTGTATCAGGAAATACACAGGACAACTGGATTCGCCATTAATTCAGGTTGGCATCTACCACTCCCACATCACCATAACAAGTTAAATTAATAAAAAGCACTAATGCAGTACTTACCCTTCACAAATAAACTGCACAATCAAATTTTGTGGTAAACCTTCCTTCCACCTTCCCTGACATTATTTCTCACTTAGTCTTTTCACATTATGTCCAAATATAAATTGTAAGCTCCTTGGGGATAGGTCCTTGGCTAAGACTTTAAAAAAGTGACTAGTGACTTGGGGTTCCTCCATTTTGGGTACCAGTTGGAGAATCTAAAAAGGACTTCCCTTTCAGAGGATGGATGTGCAGTGCTGCCTGAAAATCATGCCCCTTTGAGTTGTCTCAATTTAGGCATTAAAAAAATGGAGGCACCCAATCTCACTAATCAATTTTCAAAAGCATTTATTTTCTCTTTAAAGTTCCACCCATTCCTACAGTGCTATGCACTTGTTTAATGATTAGAGATAGTTCCAAGCCATTATTGATCCTTACGGAGTCTGTTAGCTGAGTATATTCGTCCCCATTTTTTCATATTGTATTTCACACACTGACAAGATAATTGGGCCATTGGGCTAGGTATAACTTTGCAACTACCATTTCTTCTACAGGAAGTCACTCTCAGATAGCATTTTAGTGGCTGTGTCCCAAGCCTCTTTTCTTAATAACTGCTGACAGTTATGTGCCAAGGAAAGATTACCTAAACAATGGAGAAAAGGTAGAAACAGAGTTGGTGGGCAGATGTGACTGCTGACAAGTAAAGTTGTATAGCAAGAACTATCTGGGAAACTCAGTCAGTGACAAAGCGTGAACATTCATGTAACAGGAGATTGTTGTGTGCCATAGGCACTCTGTTTCAAGTCAAATCTGTGACAGACATAACATTTCTGAACAGCTCACTGATAATTAGTCAAGCTGGCTAAGACCCAAGGTGCGCCCTTCACCTAAGCAGTCAGTGAAAAAGAAAAAGGTGCACAATACTCCCTCATTAACCACAATATATATTCGTCTTTCAGACAAGGAAATGTTGACACAGACAACACTCATGCTGCTTCTGTGCTGCACAGACAAAAGCCAAAAGCCCAGAAATTAGATCAGATGACTTGTTTCTCTAGGTTATCTGGGAATGAATAGTAGGAAAGAGCCTGGAAATGCCTGCAGAGGTTCCATAGTATAACAGAAATTAGAGATGGGAAAGACCTACTGGTCATGCAGTCCATCTTCCTTGTCAGTGCAGGAGTGTCCTCAGAGTACATTTTTCTAGTGCTTTTTCCAGTCTAGTTTTAAAAGTCCCAAGCAATGGGGTTTCCACTACCTCCCTAGGAAGATTGTTTCATTATACTCCTGGGGCCAAACTCTGATCTCAGCTACATCAGAGTGAGTGCAAAGTTAGTCCATGAAAAGTAGTGGAGCTGCTCTGGATTTACACTGCTGTAAATGGTATTAGAATCTGATCCCTGGATATTCTTCTCTCCTGTATTAGTTAAAGTCAATTCACCAACTTTATTATTTTGTTGAAAGCTATATGAACCTAACAGGGGCTTTTCCCTCACCCATACAGTCCTGATCTATATTGTAAGTCATGGATTCTCAACCAACCTCAAAAGAGTGACCCACAAAATACTGTATTGGACCAACACAGACATACTACCATCCTTCTTCTTGGGTCAATATTTTTCCTTAGCAAGACTTATCCCACATCCATCGTTTTCTATAGTCACTTTTATCTCTACTATTTAGAGAGCAGATAGCTTCCTCAGAAACAGTAACACTGATCATTTAAGCTAGCCACGAAAAGTAATACAGTTTGCATCCTTTCCCAAGAGGCCGAGAACAATCAATTTTCTTTTGGCACAAGCTTCATCTGAGTAATATTTCTGTACGGTACCTCTTCACAAATGACTTTTGTTGAAAACAATCCTGTATTTGCCATATGCAGGGTCATGCCAAGGCTTTAAAGTAATACTAGACAGTCATCAAGGACGTTGGTCACAAGAAATTGTTTGCAAAATTTAGAAGCAATAGCAATTCATTGCTGCTTTAAACTGATTATACAGCTGAGCTAGTATGAAACAAATTCACTTATTCCTAAGACGACAAGTAAAATTCAAGCTAAGGTATATTGAAAAATATTATACAGTGTATTACACACAAAATAAAATGCATCAGCTACTGCATATGCTAAAAATAAAAGGCCTCTCAGGTATTTTAGGGAAATCGTATTTTAATATATATAAGGCCTGATCCAAAGCTCCACTGATATCAATATAATTGATGTCTATTCAATTCTATAGAACTCAATAGACTTCAATGGGCTTTGGTTCTGGCCCAGAGTGAAGGCCATTAGAAAGTCAACATTTGCCAGTCATTGCAGAGAATTATCACAGAAAAATCCTGCTTTAAGACTGGTGAGGGAGAAGTGGGAAGGGCAAGTCTACAAAATAGCTCTACATCTGCGCTGCTGTAGCATGTCTGGTGAAGGTGAGCTCTCCCATTGGCACAATTATTCCACCTCAGTGAGAAGCAGAAGCTACACTGGCGAGGGAGCATCTCCTGCCAACATAGCGCCGGTGTGGATGGCACAAAATTTGCATCGCCAGGGGTGGGGGCTTTTACACACCCCTTAGTGACGTAAGTAGATCTATTTAAGTGGTAGTGTAGACCTGCCCTTAGATACCACCATGTGCTAACTGTTGATAAATAGTTTTAAAATTGTGGCTTGACCACTTAGACCACTGATTCTGAAGTATGCAACTACAGCCTCCCCCCAACTCCTCTGAAACAAATAAGAGAGTTTTCATTTATTTCAGTGAGAACTGGTGCAGGCCATTACAGAATATGAAGACATAACTAATACTGTGCACTTTTGTACAAGATTAAAAGGGAAAATGCTGGGCCAACAAGTCCAATCAAGAGTCTCCTTTAACCCTGGAGTCTCTAATGGTCCCAGCCCTCCCGTATATACATATTGTAAATGGAGTTGGAAACTAATCCCGCATATCAGTAACAAACAACAGTTTTAGAATTACTAATATTCTGAAGTCTGAATCTTATAATTACGTTTTATGATAAAATAAATAATCAGATACTAAGGAGCAAGTTCTGCCTATACACGTATATACCTCCATCCGAAGTGATTTAACTAGAGTTTGGCCCATATAGATTAATTGCATGAAACACTGTTGGTATATGCACTTTGTATGCATAATTTTAATTGTGTATGCTCTCTTTCTGAACCTTAGTATTGGCATGGACTGCTATCTACCTCACTGGTACCATATTACGCCAAAAAAGAAAGAGGAGGAAGATGACAGGTTGATGAACAGCATCTTGGAAGATTGTTATTAATAATCCCACACATGAATATTGAATAGGATCATATTTGGATATTGCAGTGCATTAATCACTAATGTTATTACAGTGGAGCATTAGCAGCACCAGAATTTTGCAATAAACAGGGCCTTTATTATATATTAGTTTTATTCTGGCTTAAAAAAAATTTTTGGAGATAAGCAATCAAAATTGCAAATATTCTTTCCTAAACTACATTTGAGTATCAAATTCAGAGATTCCAAAGATATAGTTTAAAACATTTATTTTTTCATATTTCAGAATAGGATGTCACCTTTTCTGGAACACTTATAGAAGACAGTCATGAAAATTCCACAGAAATTAAGATTTATTCTCTGATTAAATAATTTTGCTAGGAAAAAGACACAAACAAAATGTATGTTCAAATATATATAGTATTAGATACTTTGCTTTCTCGGTGTAATGAACCAGGGTCGCAAAACTCCAGGGATCCCAAAGCCATCAGCAGGGATCAAATCTGAAACCTTCAGCGCCAAAAACTCAGGTCTCTACCACTGGAGCTCATTTAGCAGTGAGACAGCATGTCTCTGGTGGCAGACCCAAATGACTATAATAGCCTGCTACTTAATTTACAACTAAAGGAGCTCAAATAGTCGGGTGCTTGTACTTTTGATGCTTAAGACTCTAAATTCAATCCCCAGTGATGACTATGGGTCATTACAATTAGTTATCTCAAAAACATTATTCTCCAAAGTGTTTGCCTTTTCTTGTTTACATGATTGATGATGATAGTGCACGTGTGCACACACAGTAGCAAGCAATAAGAGGCCGATCCTCAGTTGGTATAAATTGCCATATCAGTGGAGCTACGACAATTTACACCAGCTGGGGATCTGCCCTCCAAGCACCTAAGCAGATTTCTAGGTTATCTGAAACGCTGCAAATTACATTTGCCATAATGGAGAGACACAAAAGAATCAGCTGGGAAATTAGTTTTACTTTTCAACTTCTTTGTAACAGAAACAAAATGTAAAAATATGAAACAAAATGAACAACAGAAGAGTAACTGGCACTGGATTCCTTTTGCAAAGGAGTATTTCAGAGGTGCAGTTCTTCAGTTTCATTCCATGAAAATGAAGCCAACTTTTGGTTCTGCACAGGTGTATAATGAAAAAATTCCAATTTTCCCATCCTACAGATTACACAGCTATTCTAAAATATTCTGCTAAAATCTCACTTGTGAACAGTGTTGAATTCAAATGAGATCAAAATGTACTGAACGATTACATTGCAATACATCACTTACCCTGAATTATTTTAATTTTTCATCTACTGCTACTCAAAATTCTGCTCTTCTCATTAGTGCGTGTTTGTATATATAATACAACTTTAAGAACTCTCATACACACTACTTACTTTTGTTTTTGACTTTCAGGTAGTTTTCCTAAGTCATGTTTCAGTAAATGAAGAAAGTCCAAATACAACAACTTGCCTTATGAGATTATCTTATTAGAAGACTGGATACTTGGGTTCTTAAAGATGAACGTAAAGCATTGTTTTTTCAGAGCATATGCTTCAGAAGCGTTCACCCTCATGTCACATCCAATATGTCCAATAGCAGACTCTTAGGGTGGGAAGAGAAGAGTGCAATGTCTCCAGATCAGAGATCTAATTTGTGGACGTTTCTGAAAGTCTGTCACAAAAATACTTCACCTAATCAGATCAAATTTCATGTGACTTTACACTTTTATTTTCATACTGAGGACACGAATGGCCCCAATCCTGCACTGATCTCCATGCAGGAGAATCCTGTGTCCATGTAGATCCCCACTGAAGTCCACCCACATGGAACTTAGAGCTGATCAGGGCTGAAATTAGTAACAAAGGAGCATGATATTACTCGTGTTACCAGGGATGCTGGAACAATTTGTATAGTGGGGGTGCTGTTAGCCATTGAAACAAACTATAAATCCTGTATATAATGGAAACCACTTCAAGTTAGGGGGTTCCAGCACCTATGAGTGTTACCACATTAATTTGTAAAGTGGGGGACTGATAAGAGAGGTTAAGTGATAAGAGATGTAGTAGGGACAGTATTGGCTACTGGATTTAGCATGGTACTAGAAAATAGGAGACCTGGGTTCTATTGATTCTGCCACCACTTTCTGTGTAACATTAGGCAAGTCATCTCACCGCTCTGAGCCTCAGTTTTTCCATATGTAAAATGGGGGTAATGTTTATTATCTCTCTCTCTGAGATCCAGTGAAGCAACACTGATATTTGCAATGTGCTACATAATTATAAAGTATTATTCAAACTTAGAAATACCTGGCTCCTGACCCTCAGGATGTTGCCTCAAAGGAGAAAGAGACAGTAAAATCTGCAAATACAAATATTAGGGCAAAAATTGATAGTCCACTATGTCCAATTGCTTGAAATTTCACAAAAACAAATCAAAATTATATGGGTCTAAAATCACAGAAAACAAAAATGGTGAAAATTTTCCTAGGAATTTCTTTCTGTGAAACAATTTTTTTCCAGCTTCTTTGAGCTCTGCAAGAGAGTGGTTGTGGTAAGTATACTTTATTCCAGGATTTTACAGAATTCAAACAATCCCTAACAAGATATTTAGAAATTGAGGATATCCACAATTGATTGAACAAATATAAGCACAGCAACCATACAAACAAACAATTACAGAAAATGTGTGTTGGGAATTTGCCTCAATCACTGAGAAAACAGCAGTGAAGATAGCCATATGGGAATGGAGGGAATCATGAAAATATTTTTTAACTGTTGCATCAATAGGAAAATTGTGAGGGTTTTATGGGGGAACCTTCTCCTGGGTTGTCATCCCCCTGAGATTCAGTATGTGTCTTTTTCCCCACCCCCAGAAAGTTATTTTAAATTCATACAAGTGCATCCTTCTATTTAAAAGGTGGTGCAGAAAAGAACAGCAAATCTGATATTCATATTCAAAAACATTCCAAAATGTTACGACTTATTTGGGAATGATTCAGCAAAGTACTATCGGACAATTTGTTTAGCTGAATAATTTTCTTTTGTTCCCTTCTTTAAAAGTTACTTTATCATACAATATTCCAAGAATAATATTTTTTTGCAATTGTATTTATAGACTTCATCATATTTTTAAAAAATCATCAAGGGAAGGAACTTTTTTTTCTCCAAATGTTTAAGTTAAAAGGTACCTGCAGCTACTGCAAATAATTTGTATGGATCCATCTGACAAAGCTTGGGGGCTTTTAGGAAAGGACTGAAAAGTGAACCTAGCTTGACATCTGCACTTAATTATTTCAGACTACCATGGCATTTTTGTCTTCAAGTCTGTTTGCTTACAACTCCTACCTCTTCTCCCCACCCCCAAAAGAAGCAATTGAAGTTATGTTCATGGGGAGCAACACTGACATCCAGTGGCCAAGTTGGGCTAACCCAAAATGTGTATTTTCCCTGTGCATACCTCAGTTTCGGGGTACCCAATCCAAGGTCTATGAAACCTATGGTGGTCTGATGAGCACTTAATGTAGATCTACAGAGATGTGCCAGGCTGCATTGTGACGGCTGCTCCTAAACTTCTTGCACTAAAGACCGCTAAAAAGAGATAGTTTCTTCTTACTGCTTTTCCATATAGGTGTTTTCTGTAGATACACAGGGGCGGTATTTGGGACTGAAGGGGGCCCTACACAATCACAGATGAGAGGAGCTGTCATCCATCAGCTACTGTCTCACTTTTCTGATGTAATAAAAAAGTTAGAGAAGCCCTGGGCAAAGGAATATATTCAGTATTTTCCTACTTTCAGGTGGCACTCAGAATTTAAGGAAGTGTCAGCCACACCAGAGGTGAATTATTTCTACTTACCAAATATGCCACCCATACCACAAAAGCTACTCAGCTCTCTATCACAAAACTAACATCTGTCATCTGGTGCTATGATTCAGAAAAAAAAAACATGCAAATCAGCAAGCCTTTTCCTCAAAAGTTAGTTTTTTATAACAAGAAAGCAAAGTAAATTAATATA
This sequence comes from Mauremys reevesii, assembly GCF_016161935.1. Lineage (NCBI taxonomy): Eukaryota > Metazoa > Chordata > Testudines > Geoemydidae > Mauremys > Mauremys reevesii. The sequence continues at coordinate 73,737,035 of NC_052624.1, read as the reverse complement.
GTCAGAAAGTTAAAACCAAACAACTCCCCAATTTAGAATCAATTCCAGTCCAATAATCCCTCAGTGTGAAGTACTGACTATCCGCAGCATTGCCCTCTCAAGCAATCATTCTTAGAGCCCTTCTCGTGAGTACCTGTGTAATGGAGAAAGCAGCAGTAACAATAATGATGCAATGTGAATAATGCAAACCGCCAATGTGATCAGGCAGATAGGGTGTTGGACTACGACTTTGGAGACCTGGCTTCTGTTCAGCTGACCTACTGGATGACTTTGACCACACCCCTCTATGCCTTAATTTACGCATCTGTAAAATGGGGGAAATATCATTACCTTCTTTGTACCGCACTTTGCGATCTATGGATGGAAAGCACTATATAAGACACTGGTATTGTTATCTTTACTGGATTCATAGCTGCTCCCCAAAAGAAAATCCGCCAAAGTAAAAACCTCCCTCACATCCCATTCCATGCTTCAGGAAGCTTGTTACATTTAGAGAGGCATGCAAAGATCAGTAAGTATATAAGGGAGCAAAGGAGTCCTTTCCTTCCCTTCCCTAAATACATAAAAGCTATCTGTGCTTCAAAACCATGTGGCTGGGGATTCCTGAATGTTTGATAGGTGTAGCTGGTGAGCAGAAGAGTCAGAGCAGTGATTCTACCGAGCAACTAGCCCGGGAGTTTATTGCTGGCCATGAAAACAGTAACTTTTCAATTGCCTGGGATAATTTTTGGTACCTGAGGTTAGGTATAGGGAAATTCAGATGATACTGCACATGTTCACTACTGTTATCTAATTGCAACATTTTGGAATTGGAAAACACTAAGAGCAGCCACTGTAAGCCAGGACTGCTCAGATATCTTTACTGGTTCTGTAGTTTGACACTGCAATGATAAAACTCCAGGGAAAGCCAGTTCCCCTCTGGTGTTAGAAATAGGGAATATAGAGGCAGAAACAAGGTTCAGATGCTTAGATGAGATGTTTTGCATACTTTTTATTTTTTAGTAATAATAATAATAATAATATCTTACATTTACTGTATACAGTTTGACTCTCAAGGACCACACAATGCACATACTTAAACCCTGACTTCACTCTGTCAGTGGAGGCCCTAGCTACCATGGAATTGATGGAGGGGAAGCAGGCCTCCTGGTACCAATGTGCTCCTAGCAACTAAGGACTCTTTAGCATTAGTCGCTATCACTGGTTCACTGCTGATTTGGAAGGAATTGCCTAACGAACTGCCTCTACTACTTTTGTCATATCATAGATTTTCCTTAGAGGTCTCTTGTCCAGCTTCCATCCTTACTTAATTTGTGCAATATGACTGGTGTACAGGCTGAGATGGTGTGGTATGTGTTTGGGAAGTCCTGGTGAAATCCCTGAAGAACGTAATTCGACAGCCGCCTATCCACCTTGACATAATTGCGTAAAAGTGAAATAAGCACAATTTGAAAATACCATTCATGCTTTGTTCATTTTTTTACCTTAAGCGGAAAAATGGCTTTCTTGACTTGCACTGCACTCAAAAAGCGAGACCCCTGTAGAGCGTGAAATGATACTGGGGAATACATTTTCCTCAACGTACTGTCTATTTCTCATCTATCAGGGGCAATTTTGTTCTCTTTTTAACAAAGTTATGTGGTACCTTATTGCAGTTCCTGCCTCTCTAACACTTTGTTAAACAAGCTGAGTACCCAAAAACACTGAAGGACAAATACTGTTCATGTTAATAAAAATAATCTGGTCACAAAGAATTGAGTACTACTATGTAGCATGTTATAAAAATATGATATGCTTCCTACTGCTCAGAATTTCACATTTATTCATGAACATATACCATATTTAGTATAAAATGTCCTATAAACATGGAATCTAATAGCTCTGCACCTAAGGAAGGGCTAAAAAACCTGTCACTGGTTCAACCCACCAATTCTGTAGCCTGAATAAGCAATATTCAACAGTCCTTGCTAGTAAAGACTCCATTGAATAATAAATTTCCTTCTGGAAAAAATGGACTCATAGTGAATAGTGCTTATTTTGATGGGTTTATATTTAAATTCAAATCAGCAATTTGTTTTATTAAATATGCCATGAACTGACATACAATTTACAATAAGGAAACTGCTGCTAAAATTGCCAGGTACCCTGCACTAACCTGATTTGTTCATTCATGATGGGAATAAATTGGTCAGATGATTATTACTGATAGGACTAAGAGTATTCTGCCCTCCATCATTATTAACGACTGCATTTGGAAAAACAGACTATGAGTAGCTTGGTTAAAGAGTGGATAAAAAAAAAAAGAGAATTTACATTTTCAACCAAGTTATATCAAACCACAAACTGGCCTTTGAGATATTGCTATGGCAGAAGTCACCACATTGTTACACAGAGGGTATAGACTACACTTCAAGATGGAGGTGTAAATTCCAGCTCAAAGAAACATCCCCATGCTAGCTCTGATCAAGCTAGTATGCTAAAAACAGAGTGTAGCCAAGAGAAGCATGGGTGATATGAGGGGCTAGCTATCCTGAGTGTGTGTGTATATATATATATATATATATATATATATATATATATATATATGTTGTGATGAGTACATATAGCTAGCAGCTCTCTCATCACTAGAGTCTCTCTCAATGGCTAAGCATGGTGGCTTGATCCAAGCTAGCATATATGCCTCCTCAAGATGGAACTTACACCTCATGCTTGAAATGTAGACACACCCATAGCATTTCAAGTTCTTAGTCTTAGCCTGTGCACTCTTGGAAGAAATTCTATATTGTTGTTAGCTTTGTGATACATAGTCTTTGGGGGGGAATGGTTGCAAACAGCTGGAGAGTTTGCTTTCTGCCTTAATCTCTCTTGTGTGGTGTAAACAAACAAGCTTCACTCACAAAATACCATGTCTCTGTGTCACTGATTTCTCCTCCAACGAGAAACCAGCCTATGAGGCCCTCACATCTGCTGCCAGCTCTGCCCAGGGACAACAGTATAAAAAATGTATGTGGATGGGGTCCTTGTTTTTTAGGAAGTCCCCAGATCAGTTCATGACTGTAGGTGGCAATGCTGCTCATACTACTCTTATAGGCCCAGATCCATCAAGCCTCTTAAGGCTCAACGTTTGACATACGTCAAGTCCCATTCATTTAAGTAGGATTTAAGCTTGTGTCACAAGTGCTTTGCTAGACTGGGGTCATATTAGAGTAACTAATTTGGATCTAAGGTGCCAAACTTTAGGCTCAGATTTGAACATTTTATTTCTTACTACTATTATGTGTATTGTTATAAAAAAAAATCAGGATTTTGCACTCAATTGAACTGAAAGACTCACTATCGTTATTGATTTCTGAATGAACTTAAAAAAAATCTTATTTCTAGCTTTGTAGTCACATATCAAAATTTAAAAATGTATGGCTGTAGATTATTTAAAAGACCCGAACATGCTGCAGTACAGCACCAAAAGGTTTAAAGTGTAATTCCAGATGCAAGTACTAAGATTTACTGAGAACATTTTAAAACATGTCAGGATTTTCAGTAGACTTTTTTAAAGAATTAAATTTGGATTTAAAAACTCATTTATTCATTGAACATTTTTATGTCTTGGGATTCCAATTCATTTATCTCATTATGTCAAAATCTGTCATAATGCTTCAAAAATGGAAATATTTTCTGTTTGAAAACTGAAAGGGAGAGGCACTAGCAGATGTAATGGAGTATTTTATCAAGTAACACCCCACTCCTACACTGAGAAGGAGTTCTACATTACATTAGAACCTCAATTAGAGTCAGATCCGGCAAACACTTGCTACTACTGGGTGAAAGCGCCATGTCCGATAAAGGTGTTTGAAGGATCAGACCCTTCAGTTTTCAAACTTAACCCAAAATAGTAATGAATAATCCAAACCAATACATCACTGTACCAAATCAGAATGACCCATAAGAGGAGGCAATTTCTTTTTCGTGTTCTTTGAATGATTACGTTATGTACGGTGAAAACTAAGTATCTTAATTTGCTTCATATGTTGTTAAAAGGCAAATGAAAATTTGGTGATTTTATTCTTCTAGCTGAGAAACTAGAAACCTATTCCTTATAATCAAAGAGAGATTTCCTGTTAGTTTCCATGAAATTCTCTCTCTTGACCCCAAACAATGAGAGAAATTCCAAAGCCAAATGTTTAAAGTTTATATCAATATACACATGAGACGAAGGTAATTTACTCAGTGAAGGAAGAACCCCCTGCTACATTTAATCATGTTCAAGTACATGGGAAAGTGCCCTTATGGGCTTTTATTTTTTTTAAACTAAACTATTGAAAAACAATTTTCTTCTCATAAAAACACCTTAAATCCAAAGTCTAATTAAACTGCTCAAATGCAGCATAGTGGGTAAGCAGACTTACTTCTGCTCACTAAGTTTTATACTTAACATTTTGGTGACGGTGGAGAGAATCAAAATTATGTTGATCCTTTCATGATAACATAACGTGCTTTCACATTAGAAGATTATTTTCTTAAACTCCCGCCGATTTGCATTGACTTCTCTTGGGGAAAGGGCAAAACCATATGAAAGAAACTAGTAGATACTCAACAAAATCTTTTCCTCACGTGCAGAGAAATATTCTCTCTTCCCCATGATCCAAAGGGAAGCCAGGTGGTAGGGTAAAATAGCACAGCATGCTTGATTAAAAAGACACGGTCAGGTAAAAAATCATAGGCCAAATTCTTCTCTTGATTATACCAGGGCAACCCAGTTAACTTCAGTGAGGTTGCATCAATGTAACCTGTAGGAGAAGTTGGCTTAATGCATTGCAAAAAATTCCTTATCTCTGTTACAGACACTACCACTGCTTATTAAATCTAGGGGGGGGGAAATAGTATTTTTTACTTTTATTAGGCCAGATACTCAGCTGGTGTAAATCTTCAATGAATTCAATGGAACTACACCGATTTCGGTCAGCTGAGAATCTGGCTTATTATGCTGTCTATATATAAGGAGCAACCATATTCTTTTAGTCTCAATTTTAGATTTAAGGGGAAACAACAGAACTGAAGCCTCCATGAGAGAGAGAGAGCACAGTGTGTCTCTAAATCAGTGGTCCCCAACCTTTTCGGCTGGTGGGTGCCAGCCGAAGGACCACTGTGGCGGTGGAGCACCCGCTGAAATGCCGCCGAATTTCGGCGGCGACGCCTCTCGATGACATCGCTTGCCATCGACAAGCGACGTCATCAAGAGGCGTCCCCACCAAAATTCGGGAGCGATGCCTCTCGATGACATCACTTGTCGATGGCAAGCGGCATCAGTGAGAGGCGTCCCCACCGAAATTCAGGAACGACGCCTCTCAATGAGGTCACTTGTCGGCGACAAGCGTTGTCATCGAAAGGCGTCCCTGTCAAAATACCACTGTGGCATTTCGGCGGGTGCTTTCCCAGGGGCCAGGATGCGGGCGCATTAAGATGCCCCCACAGGCGCCATGGCACCCGTGGGCACCAGGTTGGGGATCCCTGCTCTAAATCATAACATGCTGCATCAACTCTGCTTAACATTGTGGTAGTGCCCTCTGCAGACAGCACTCCGGAACGTAAATATCCAATGTGTAGACAATTAGTTCATAACCAGTTACATAGTTACCTACGCCACAGTTTTAAATAAAAAGAAATCTTGGCATTATTTTTGCCCAAAACCTTCTCATGGAAAACCACGTCTTGAGCAAGGTATGAAACTGGCTCGTCTTTTCAGCTACACAATTTATGTAGGATGTATTTTAATTTTTCCTGAAACATCTTTGTATCAGAAACTCATACCTTTGTGATACCATTTCCTACTGCTACCTGAAAATGCTCAGTGGACTGGGCAGCCACGAACATCTTACAGAAATCCTGTGTCCTTTATTCTGAGTGCCTCGGTAAGCGGCACACTGGTTTGGCAGCTGCATGGCTCCTTGTTTTTTAAAGCTCCAAATAATGTCACATAGGCATGGGCTATATTTGAGACAACCTTGTCTCGATTGCTAACTATGTACTGACACCACCAGCCAACTACCATTTAGCCTTGATGGCAGCACATGATTTTTGAAAACGGCAACAAAGAGGACCCAGGGAATTATAGACCAGTCAGCCTAGCTTTGACACCTGGAATGATACTGGGATAAATTATTAAACAATCAGTTTGTACACACCTGGAGGATAATAAGGTACAAGGAATAGCCAGCATGGATTTGTCAAGAACATATCATGCCAAACCAAATTAATTTCTTATTTTTGACAGGGTTACTGGCCTTAGTGGATGAGGAGTAAGCAGCAGACATGATAAATCTTCATTTTAGTAAGGCTTTTAATACAGTCCCACATGGCATTTTCATAAGCAACTTTAGGAAATGTGGATTAGATGGAATTAGTATAAGGTGGGTGCACAACTTGTTGAAAAACTGTGTTCAAAGAGTAGTTATCAATGGTTCGCTGTCTAAGTAGGAGGGCTAACTATGGGGTTCCATAGGGGTCAGTCCTGGGTCCAGTACTATTCAATATTTTCATTAATGACTTGGATAATGGAGTGGAGAGTATACTTATATAATTTGTGGATGACAACAACAGGGCCAGCTCTAGGTTTTTTGCTGCCCCAAGCAAAAAAAATTTTTGGCAGCCCTGGGCTCCCCCCCCACACACACTCCCCTGCTGCCCCAGCCCTGGGTTCTCCTCCCCCCACCCACACCCCCTGCTGCCCCAGTGCTGGGCTCCTCCCTTTCTCCCCCATCGGCACCCTCCCCCCACCCCTCTGCCGCCCCAGTCCTGGGCTATCCCCCCCAACCTGCACCCTCCTGCTGTCCCAGCCCTGGGTCACTGGTAACTCGCTCCCAGGGCAGGTCATTCAGCAGGAATTTTGGATGTGCACAGAACACAGACAGGATTGGTTCCCATGTGGTTACAGAACTGCAGTAAAGTGGAACAATTTTCAGCTTGTGTAATTGGAAGATATCTGGATGCATATTATAAGACTGTCCTACATAAATGAGGAAAAGTTGAGGTGTCTTTATTATTCTCTTGTTTCCACTCTTTCTTTCTATGGGGAATTTGCCAATGCAATATCACTGTCTTCCTTTTAAACAAATAAAACTAAAAAAAAAAAAAAGGCAATGGCTGTTGAAAATAGCAATTCCAGTCCTAAAAACCACTGGGAAGCATTTGTCTTACTTTTTCTACAGCAAGTTACAGTGAATCAGTATATTTGATTTAGGAGAAATGAAGTAACAGCTGCCCAAATTGAGCTTGAGCACTCCTGAATTTTGAGGGTGTTCAAATCTGGAAGGCAGGTGCTAGATTCCCTTTCTTAATATTAGCCATATCTGGAAAGGAAAAGTCAATTTCTGCTTCCATGGCTCAGAAGTGGAAATCCTCCTAAGTGCCTGGTACTGTATTTAAAGCTGCCCAGTTCCAGAGCCTCCCCTCCATTACATTTCATTTTAAATTCTAGTGGGATCCACATACCTCGCTTGCTAGGCTTCAGATAGAGAGGGGCACTGTCCATTTAGTCCAGCCAGTTCCTTCTTTGGGGGCTGCAAGGTGAGGTCACACCAGTATCCCTAATCCAGGCTGGGGAAGTCTTATGAAGGGGATATCTGGGGCAAAGCCTACTCCTTGGGCATACTTGTTCCCCATTCACAGTGCCACCCCTTTCAACTCACAGCAAGCTGCAGCATGGCTCAGCTACCTCACTCCCTACCCCTCCCTTTCCTGTTGATAGCTGCCAAGGGATTGCTGGGAAATGTAGTTCTTTCCCTGCTCCAGGGTTGGCTCTATAGGCAAGGAGTGAGGCAAGGAACTACAGCTCCCAGGGTCCCGTGGGTTCTCAGCTCCCATGCTGGATCCCCAGCTGCTCCATGGCTCCACTTCTGCAGGGTTGTGAGAGGGGAGGAAGTGAGTAAAAAACAAACAAACAAAAAGATGGCCCGAATGCCGCCCCCTACAAATGTGCTGCCGCAAACACCTGCTTGTTTTGCTGGTGCCTAGAGCCAGCCCCGGACAACAAGCTGGAGGGGTTGCATACACACTGGAGGATAGGATTAGAATTAAAAACAACCTGGAAAAAATGGAGAATTGCTCTGAAATTAACACAATAAAATTCAATAAAGACAAGTGGAAAGTACTATACTTGGGAAGGAAAACTTGAATGCGCAACTACAACATGAGAAATAACTGGCTAGGTGGTAGTACTGCTGAAAAGGATCTGGGAGTTATAGTGGATCAGAAATTGAATGGGAGTCAATGATGTGATGCGGTTATAGGAAAGGCCAGTATTATTCTGGGGTGTATTAACAGGAGTGTAGTATATAAGACACAGGAAATAACTGTTCCCACTCTACTCAGCACTGGTGAGATCTCAGCTGGAGTACTTCGTCCAATTCTGGGAGCCATGCTTGAGGAAAGATGTGGACAAACTGAAGAGAATTCAAAGGAGAACAACAAAAATGATAGAAGGTTTAGAAAATCTGGCCTCTGGGGAAAGATTTAAAAAATTGGGCATATTTAGTCTTGAGAACAGGCTACTGAGGGGAACCCGATAAGTCTTCAAATATATTAAGGATTGTTATAAAGAGAACTGTGATAATTTGTTCTCCATGTCCACTGGACGTAGGACAAGTAGTAATGGGCTTAAGCTTTCTAACTATAAAAATAGCAAAACTCTGGAATGGGTTTCTAAGGGAGGTTGTGGAACCTCCATCATTGTAGGTTTTGAAGAACAGGTTAGACAAATATCTGTGAAGGATGGTCTAGATTTACTTGGTCCTGCCTCAGCACAGGTAACTGGACTTTATGACTTCTCAAGATCCCTCCCAGCCCAACCTTTCTGTGATCCTATGTTTTCACTTTAGTTCCTCAGATGAGGAGCTGCCAAAGATCTACCCAACTTCTTCCCGCAGTTCATCCCTCCTCAATTGTTGAAAGCATCTGAAGACAGTTTTTTCAGTGGTGTTTATAGCTTTAATATCTGCCTATCTGTGTATACAGGAGTAGCAAAAAAAACAACCCCAAACAGTTACTTACCTTACAATACACCTTTGAGATGTCTGCCCATCTCATGGATCCCACTCATGGTGTGTGGGTGCACTAGCACAGCAGTTTGGAATGTTTTCACTAGCAGGGTCCAGTATGAATCATGCATGTGCACTCTCTAGGTCCCTATGTCCTCACCCCCTCACCAAGGTCATAAGGAGCAAGGTGACCTCCACTGCCGCTCAGTTAATTCACTGCCCAGAATCCTCATTTATAGGACTACAAGTTGTGAGGAAGAAGGGCTGGTCATAGGATCCACATGTGCAAATATCTTGAAGAACCACAGCTACTCTAAGGTAAATAACTCGTCATGTACTGCACATGTGCGCTTACTAGCTAATCACTCATGATGATTAGCTAGTAGTCATCTTCAATGGAGGTGGGAGCTAGGACCTATTTGAAAAGAGATTGCAGAACTGCCCTTCCAAATGGGCATCTGACTGGGAAGCTGTCACTAATGAATAATGTTTTGTAAATGTATGGCCTGAAGTCCAGATAACTGCTCTACAAATTTCCAAAATTGGCACCCTACTTAAATGTGCTACTGATGTTTCTGGTGCCCTGGTAGAGTGAATCCAAATGTTTGAAGGAGGACTTCACTTACTAATATTATATGCAGTCCTAATACCATTAGATTTCCATTTTAAAGTCTGTGTGGTGAAATAGCCATCCCTTTATATTTATTACCATAAGCAACAAAAACTTCTGTAGTTCTATTCGGATAGCATAATAAAAAAAAATTATATCCAAAGTTATGTAGTTTAGTTTTAGCTGAAGTTAATGAGTTTTGGTGAAAAAGACTGGTAAGTGAACAAACTGATTGATATGAAAATTAATAAAAATTTGGAATTAAAAAGATGTTGCGGTCTCAATTACCTGTCCATATAAAAAACCATATGAGGAGAGCTTATCATTAAGGCCTTCAATTCATGTATTCTACATGTGTGGTACCAAACCCCCCACTTTCATAGACAATAGCTGAATTGGACACTTTGGTAGTGGTTCAAAGCAAGGATGGAAGAGAGGGGGTCCATAAGAGAAGAAAGCACTAGATTTAAATCTCACATTGGAGCAATCTTCCTTCTGGGAAGAAAAATTCATATTAGACCTTTCAGAAATCCTGCAAGTAGTCCTGAATGTTTTAAAGATAACAAATAATCCAAAATAATCAGAACAGAACAGAGTGTATGACCCCTAGATAGAGGCCCTGAAGAAAAATGCTTCCTTTTTCCAGAATACCTATTCTAGTAAATGATTTCAGGATCTGAACTAAGATGTTCTGTACCGCTGATGAACATTTCTTACCTAACATGGACATCCAGATACCATTCATATTGAGATGCAGAGATGTTGGATTTGGATACAGGACTAGACCATGATTCTGCAATATCATGTCATTCTGGATCAGAAACATGAAGAATTGATGTTTAGATAGAATCAGTGGATCCAAAAACCAGAATTGGGGAGGCCAGGCAGGAGCTATTTGTATAACCCAAGCCTCCTCTTGGTCTTATCTTCCTTAACATCCTTGGAATTAATGGGGGGTGGTGGTGGAAAGCACATATCAGATGGTCAAACCTGCTGATCATGAAAGGGCCTGCTCCAGATCCTGGACTCATTCCTGGTCAAGAGCAAAATATTGGACACCCACAGCTAGCCTGTCAGAACAGTGAAGAAGCCAGATGGGGCTGATGGCCCATCAGCAAAGACAATAGACTGTGGAATAGCTTAACCTTCCTGTGGGTGTTTTGGCCAGCCTGTAAGCATTGGCTGCTATAACACTGCAAGGGCAGGTGACAAGATCATGTGTGTCTGGACTTCATCTTGGGGTGTCCGTATTTTTCCACAAACCGTTCTGGGAATCAAGTTTTGAAACAAAGGGTTCCGCCTTATATACCTTTAGCATACGGCAGGGAGTAACATCAGCGGTTGTTCTTCGCTCCCCACACAAAAAGACTCCTGAAAACACCTGAGGAACAAAGATTGAACTGGGAGAAGTGCTGGACCCAGACTAAAGGGATTTCTAGCCTGTGTATGAAAAACCTGGGGATTCCAAGCTGTAAAGCAAGTGCAGTTTGCCCCTTAATAATCTTCAGCCTGCCTGTACCATCGGTTAGGGTGAGAATCTGCTAATTCATAGCCAATCTACCTAGTATACTAAGCTTAGTTTGCTTATTTGCTAGCTAATCTGCTTTGATCTGTTTGAAATCCCTTACAATCACTTAAAATCTATCTTTTGTAGTTAATACATTTATTTTATGTTTTAATCAAACCAGTGAGATTGGAGGGAAGTGCATGGGAATCTTCCTCTCCACATTGAGGCGAAGGTGAACTGGATAATAAATTCATACTGGTTGGTGTTTGGACCAGGGCAAGATGGTACAGCTCTGGGGTCCTAGGCCGGAAGGCTGAGGGTTATTTTGGCTGTAGCTTCTCTATTGTTGGTTCACATGCAGTGGCTGCTCAGACAGACTGCATGTAACTGCAGCTGGGTGTGTCCCTATCTGTGTGTGTATGCTGGTGGAAGTGTAAGAACAGGAGCATGTCTGCAGCTTGTAACAGCAGCACAGTGTGAGAGGGAGCCCAGGCTGGTGGGTCAGAAGGCTCAGTGGTACCCCAGTTCCAGGTGTCACCCTGGGGGGAACCTGTCAGAGTTACATCACTGCAAGACAAGCCATAGTGAAGTCATTTCCCCCTTTTCCCTCCCTGCCACTGTCTTGATTTTATTTATTGTACATTAGTTTGATATTTAAAATGTGTATTATTTCTAAAAACTGTCATGAAGCACCCCAAGTGCTGCACCAGGGAAAGCGAGGGTTACTTTTAAAATAATTTTTTTTTACTATTTATTGCATTCTCTCAGCATGTGAAAGTAGGCTAGTCAGTTTCACTTTTGTTTTTAATCTGCCCAGGTCATTGTCCCTTTTGGGTTTAGTAGCACAATGCTACATTGACTGGGCTGCCAAAACTGCAAGTGAATATTTATTTGTTCCCAAACTGGCTTCAAATAGAATAAAAAAAGTCATTAAAATATTTCTATTGATCTTAGGTTTTGCAAAAGCTTCCCTAATTGAGGGCAAATTTGACCTTGCAATCCTTTTAAAGTTATTTTAAAAAAAAGCATACATTTGTCTGAAAAATGTATCTATTGTCGTTACAGGTAACATCTAGGATTTCTTTACTTGAGAGAGATTACATGGGGGAAAAATTCTTAATTTGTCTACTTTTTGCATTTGGCAGCATTTTGTTTCTAGCCAGTTTAACGGTTTCCCCCATAACTTCAGTTAGTTGGCTGGTTTCCCTTTCGCGTATGTGTCTTTCACACCGCAGGAACAAGGAATGAAAAACATTTTCTTTTAATGGGGAGTACAGCCCTGATCCCACAAGCTGCTGCACACAGACTGACTTCTCTGTTCCGTGGAGCCACAATGAAGTCAATGGGGCCCTCCATTGGGATCTGCCCACACACAGCAGCTTGCAGGATAAGGGCCTGTGCTGGTAAAAGCACAAAATCTGACAGGAAACTCAGAAGTGGGTGTAGTACCGGAAACTACTTTTAATGTATTATAATTTTTCTAACTGACAGGGTTTCAGATTGATGGTGTCCCTTTAAAAAAGCAGAGCACTTTTCAAAAAAGCTGGCCATGCAAGGTAGTAATGCCTCACAGAAGCTCTAACATACTTTCTGCCTATTGTTAATATTATGTGATTCTCTTTCTACTTCATAGCATTTCAAAGGGAAAAGTAATTGTCACATGGTACACACACAGTCATAGAACAGCAGCACAGCTGTTTATTCCCAGACCCTGAACATTTGAAACACACACAGCAGTCTGGGAATTTTCCCTTAAGGGAATTACAGTTTGTTACCATAAACAGACAAATTTTTATATTCAGTTCACCTACCATTCCATGCTTGTGCTGCAAAATGTAAACATTCACAAATGTTTTGTCCTGTTCCCCTTACCTGTTTCACCCCAAATTAATACTTTTGGAGCTGAAATGAGGGAGGAAGGTTCTATGTAAGAGAGGGCAAAGAGAAGCAACAAACCGTCACTGAATCACTGCATTTGCACTTTTTAAAAGTCATAATTAAAATGGACTTACAGAGAAAATATTGCACATCTGTTTAAGAAGCATCTCCGCTCCTGTATTAAGCAATAAAATGTAGCGGAAAGACCAAACATTCACCAGCCTCAAAAAATTGCATCTCTTACAAACCCTATTGTCTTGTGTCTCTGAGGGCGGGAGGGGAGGAGAGGAGGAGGAAATTGCAAGGACAAAGTTTTATAATGGCAAAAAGTGTAATTTATATCAAACTTCCACTGTTTTGGAGAAGCAGAACAGTTCCTGCTCACATTTTCTAAAAAAAAAAAAAGTCACCTTAGACAAAGACCAGACCTGGTAATGTTGAAAGTGTCACAAATTTCTGGACGGCAGAAAATATGGGATTACAATGGAAAGGCTCATCTTTTACAAGCATAAATAATAAAATGAGCTATTTTCTTAGTAAAGGGAAAGATAAAATGATGAAACCTGAAAAAAGGTATCTATTTAAGGGATTTCACTGCTATTCTACAGCCACCTGAACATCCTATGTAGGTAGATACACACTAGCACATTGTGGGCCAAGTGTTCTGCAGTTGTAAATTAGCACAGCTTGGCATATGGTCTGAAACCTCTTGGTTCTCAGCTCAAGTAACTCAACTGGGTGCTAGGGAATGCCTGGGGGTGGGGGGGGACGGACAGGGGGGAAGGTGGAGAAATCCTTCCAAACAGAATGCAGTTTGGGCTCTGGATTTGGATTCCTAGTCACCTCCTTCACCAGGGGAGGAGGCGCAGTAAAGGATCTGAATAGGTGTACATCTTGCAGCCCTATTTTCAGTCCCTATCGCTGTGAACTAGTTAGCAGGGAGCCCTCACAAATCCTTTTCCCTCATGTAGCAGAGAAAAGAATTTTTGTCCTTAAGTGACTGAAAAAGACTATTCCACCCTGACCTAATTTATAACTAATTCTGCTACTTCCCTCCCACAAAATTTAAGATAAACAAGCTGTTGGGTACAATACACTGTACACAGTACACTCTCAATGACTATGTTTGTAGTTTTCAAAATTCTAGTTGACCCACATAATGTCCTGTATGTGGGGCAGTGAATTACATTCCTTTATAAAAGGCCATGTTGAATTACATTCTCTTTCCCAGGGCTCAGAGGTGAATAATTGCACCTGTCCTCCCTAGGCAGACAAAAGACGCTAAGTAGCAGCCAAATGGAAAAAGATTTAAGAAGAAAATCACTTTATAGTTGGGTAGAAAAACAACTCAATCTAACCTTTCATTCTACTGTATACAATGTGAGGATTTCTACTAGCGCAGCTTCTGAAGAGAGGAGGACTTTCAATCAAAGTGCTATGCTAGCAGGACAAAAATCAAAGTGCTTACTAAAGTTAAGCAACTTAATTTTTAAACATATACCTTTACATTAAACAACATTAATTATACTTAGCAGTCATAATGTGGTTTTCACCCACATATCGTTAAGTGCTTTATAAATGGTGAGAATACATTATCACCTACATTGTGCAGATGGGGAAAGAGATAGAGAAAGTTAAATAACTTATCCAAGGACACACACAAGATCAGTGGCAGAATTAAGAATAGAATCTAGATCTCCTGACAATCCACCTGCTGTGCTCTTTATGACCAGGCTTCACATACAGGATGGCATTAGCTTAGTCTCTTTCCCTGTCTGTTCTATGGAACCCCTGTTAAGGGCTTGGCAGAGGAGTCACTAGAAATAATGGGTTTAATGGAGTCATGATGCAGGGATCTGAGAGAAGTTCACAGGAGCAGAGGCCCACAGACTTCTGATATTCTCCTGGTTCGGAGACAAACACCCTGCTCATGGCTTGTTATGACAATTAGTCTATAACTTTTGCCTTCTTGGGAATTTACCATGGAAAGTAGGTCAAGTTATTTTCAATAGGAAATGTTATAAAAAGGTGTAAGAGAACCAGACAGACTAAATTAGTCCCAACAAAAAGCCAAAGCCACATTGATATAATTCAAGGACTATATTGAAATCATGCTTGATAAAAACAGAAGATATGGAACTGGAAACTAGCGAACCAGAATTGGTGTGTCATATATTAGGTCTAATTGGCAGACAAAATAATGAGGGGATGGGTTATTCCACTGGCCACGCTCTTTATCGGTCCTTAAAGAAAGAGTCTTTGGGGACAAAGAACATACAGAAAGAACAGATGGGGAGAAAATAGAATGGAGAAGAACAGACTGAGGCTACTGAAGCAAGCTTCACTATCATGGCTACCACCTCCACCATCTCTGGGACCCCAGATCTTTTTTATCCTAATCCTGAGGGATGTCCTGATCAGACCAGACCAAAGAGGGATCCAGATGACATCAGCACCCCTAAAAACACCAATCCCAAACACCACCTGGGAGAAATGTGCTTGGACTTTAACAAAAGCAGCAATAACAACAGCTCCAGCCCATCTCAACTAGCTTCATTTCTTTTCCCCAAAAGGACAATTATTACCATCTTTGATATCATCAAGACAGGGGCTCTCAACCTTTTTCTTTCTGAGGACCCCCCAACATGCTATAAAAATGCCACTGCTCACTTGTGCTACAATACTCTTCTTCTGCATATAAAAGCCATGGCCAGCGTTATGGGGTAGCAAGCAGGACAATTGCCTGGAGCCCCATGTCACATGGGCCCCCATGAAACTACATTGCTTAGGCTTCAGCTTCCGCCTTGGGTGGTGGGGCTGAGGGCCCTGGGCTTCAGCCTCATGCAATGGGGCTTCGGCTTTCTGCCCTGGACCCTAGGGCAGAACACTGGTCCTGCTTGGCAGACCCCCGAAACCTGCTTGTGGCCCCCGAGGGGGCCCCGGACCGCTGGTTGAGAACCACTGATCTAAGAGACTGTCAAAGAAGCAGGGAAAAGGGTTCCTTTTAAAACTCTCTTCGGCTAAAGGGAAAGGGAACATGAAATGTTGTTAAAATGAAAGCCTTATGTAATACTTGACATTTCAAATATTTTAACTTTCCTTCTTTCCCGTATCTTTATTAAAAGGATAAAAGGGTTTCTAATGGCATGGTATTAAGCAGGTTGAGGTCTCTATATATCAAACCCCAGACGTTATTTAACACTCTTTAATGCTGGACAGTGACTACTAGGTTATGTTAACACCTTTGGCCCATTTATTTCATCTAAATTAATATAACATGCTACAGGTTGGGTCACAGAGAAGGGCATGAAACCCTGGATAGAACAGTGCCAGGGAAGCCCTGTAAAGGAAATCTTGCAAAATTTCCAGGCCCATTATGTGGTTTATTCTCATGTAAAGGACAATCTGACCCATAAAGCCTTGAGAACAGAGGAGTAAATGAAAAAAAATTAAACAAACCAACAGGGTTTGCAGAGTTGAGCCACATGTATACATAAAGAAAGAAAAAGATGGGCATTTGTGCAGTACAAGAGAGGGGAGTTCATGGAGTAGGTTCAGCCAATCAGGGAATCTGAAGAAATGCCATGTGGCAACACCCAGTCAATCCAGCTTGAAACTCTAAAATGAAGCATCACAAAAAGCTGCAGTTAAATTTTCACTGAGATCCAGAAGACAAAAACAAAAAGTCCTGCCCAGCGTAAGAGACACTATCAAAGGAAGCACTGCCATTTCTGAGAGAGACGCCACGAACTCCAAAAGGGCAAATGTCAAGTGTTGTAAGTCTTTAATCAGAGGTTACCAGAGTACAGAAGAAAGGTTCTGATCAGATGCAAGAGGCAAAACCAATTATGCTCTGCTTTTATCTGGAAGTTTTAATCTACTGGAAACTCTTCCATAATCGTACAGGTAATATATAAATTGAGCGAGAGAACACTTGACTCAGCCATATGCTTGGAAATATACAAGGATACAGCAAGGCCCAGTGCATAGGGCTTTGGCTTGGGACTCAGGGATCTATTCCCAGCTCTGCCACTGTTCTATTATGTGACCTTGGGCCTCTGTTTCCTCTCCAACTTTTCATCTTATCTAAGTAGAGTGACTTTGGGTCTGGGACTGTCTCTTACTATGTGTGCGCACACTGCCTAGCACAATGATGTCCTGGTCTCGGTGGGGCCTGTACAGGGCCGGTACAAGGATGTTTCGTGCCCTAGGCAAAATTTCCACCTTGCGCCCTCCCTGCACCGTGGCAGCTCTCCGCCTCCGCCCTGAGGCACCCCCCCACCCCAGTTCACCCCTACTCCATCTCCATCCCGAGTACGCCGTCGCTGCTTCACTTCTCCCACCTCCCAGGCTTGCGGTGCCTAAGCTGATTGGCGCTGCAAGCCTGGCAGGTGGGAGAAGTGAAGCGGCCATGGCGTGCTCAGGGAGGAGGCGGGGCAGGGGTGAGCTGGGACGGGGAGTTCCCCTGCATGCCGTCTCCCCCCCTACTTGCTGCAGGCGGCCCTCCCCGCGCTCCCCTGCCCCAGCTCCAGATCCAGCTGCCGCGGTCGCTGCCAAAGAAAATGGTGCCCCCCCAATCCTAGTGCCCTAGGCAACCGCCTAGGGCGCCTAAATGGTTGCACTGGCCCTGGGCCTGTAAGTGCCACGGTAATAAATAACAACAAATATAAATGTTTATATTTAGGGGCCAAGGGCCAGATTCATTCATGATGTAACTATGGCTTTAATTATTAAGAATAGGGCCGAGGGTCTTTATTCTTATTTAGATCAAAAGGTCTCAGCATTGTGCATAAATCAGTGTCTGAAGCAACATCATCAAAGAGGGATGACAAATGATCTTTGACTAGGGCACAGACCTGGAGCCAGAAGATCTGGGGTTTTACCAGCTGTGCTGCAGACATCCTGCATCTCCCTTGGGCGAGTCACAATTTCAATGTGCCCCCATTTCTCCATCCGTAAAATGGGGATAATACCACTTCGCTCAGGGGTGATTCTGAGGTGTCATTCTTTAAACTGATTGATAAAGTGCTCAGATACTACGGTGACATATTCCAAAGAAAGGCTCAAAGAAATAAAAATAAAATAATTGCAAAAAAGAAAAAGGAGCACTAACCCCTATCTACATTCTCCCCACCCCTTACAAAAAGTTTGCCCTTTTAAAATAAGTAACAAGGGACTGCCATACAGCAGTGGAAATACCATGCTTATTGTATGCAAGTGGAAATACCATGCTTATTGAGCTTCACTGGTTTAACACTTTTGTTTACATAAAGGAGGAAATCTCTGATTTTGGTGCATGCTGCAACTCACTTTCAGTGCCAACATTTCCAGGTTTTAGCCATAAAGGGACTACAAAGGGCACAGAAAAACTCAAATGAACCAGGCTGTTGTAATTCCACAAGTTCAAAATTTGATTTCGTTCCAAATTGGAATAAACGACTAAATTTCAAAATTTCTCCTGAAATGAATTTTTTGGTTCAATCAAAACATTTCATTTTTGATTTTGACTTTATTATAACTTACTATATAATAGAATTTTTTTTAAATGAAAGTAGTTTCAAAATGTAAAATTTCGTTCTGATCTGACAAACAACGTTAGTGTTTCAACCTTATCAAATTGCTTTGTTTCAAATTTCTTTCTAAATGAAATGTCTTTCAAGTCAGCATTTTCTAACAAATTTTTCCAACCCGCTTAAATGTGAACATTAACTACTGCTGAAAATGTTGTTGAACATCATCCCACCTACAGCACTGTTATAAACAAAAGCTCTTTTGCATGTGGCAAGAAACAAATCTAGGCGCAGAAGGAAAATATTTGTCCATTCCACCTGCATTTAACTGAGGGATTTGTATTAATTCAATATCCCCATTTAAAAATAAAAAAGGAGTAAGAAGCATTTCTCATCAGGAAAATTACTTATATTTTTAAATTAAATATTTGTTGAGACTGGCTCAAAAATCCTCACCCTTAGGAGTTGATTACAACAACAAGGAAATCTTCTGAGCATTTTAATTATTTAAAAAGAAAGCAACACAGTTACTGGTTTTGAATGCTCAATCCTTCATAATCTGTCAGATGTCTCCAAACATGTGACAGATTGGGAGTTTGTAGCATCTACCCTCCAGCTTTAATACCAGGATTTTCTCTGGGGCGTGGAGGAAGCTGTCACCTTACTTACAAATCCTAAAGACAACCTGTCTTGTTCATCTAATGTGTAACGGAGAAGCAGCAAAATAGAAGCAGAAAGATCCTATTTGCTAAATTAAAACAAAAACAAAAAAAAAATCCTCTTTAAATCAGAGCATTTATTTAAAAAATAATAGATGTTTATATAGACATTTCCTGGGCTCTGTGTTTACACTTTCCCCAAGTCTCTCCTCTTGTCTAGATTTTTGGAGTTTTCTTTGGTTTTAAAAATATATTGATTTTAAAAATATAATATGGGAGCATACGGTGGAAGTAAAAAAAATTAAGTTAGTTGCAACTGGGTCAGGACCATAGCACATCATTCCCATATAGTGGCTGAGAAATTCCATGAATTTACATATGCTGTGTCCTCTGAGTTCTTCTATTGGTTGGCCTCGTACACTACATCTCCCTCTACACATGTTTTTATACAGCACCCTTCACTTTAGTACCAGAGAGCTCCACTCCCATGGAAGCGGCAAAGGTGTTCAGCCACCAAACCTGATCCCCAAAAAGCTGCATGAATTTGAAGTCCTGTGGGTCTGCAAATCCTGACAGGCTCCTCCTGCTAGCAGCAGTGCACATTGCAGCACAGCTAATATAGGAAGGGAAGCCCATGCTGGTAACATGGCCTGCCTTTATTTTCATCAGGTAGGCCAATGGGTTTGGAGGGTGAGAGACAACACTGCAGAGAATGGCCATTTTCCTTGTCACGGTCTAATTTCCTCTTTAGACCTCAAAAGCCCAAACACTGTGGGGGACCGAAGAAAGGATCTTCTGTAGATTCAGCACTACTCCTTTGCATGCCTCTCAGGCAGGATCTGCAGCATGCTCTACTTGTAGAAGAGAAAGGAAGTCATGACCTATAGTTAACACATTTTCCAAGTGTGGTGGTGGGGAGGGTTTAATCTATGCTATAATTCTCTAGAAGGTAAAATACAGTAAATTACCTTGGCTAAACTGCTATATTACCAGTGACTTTTCTCTACAACCCTGGAAAGAAGCTCAATTTCAAAGGTTAATACACAAAACAAATATGCCCAGCTAACTCAAAGGCTGAATGTAAAAACACATTTGTGGATTTTGTGATGTTTTAAAAGGCCTGGCCAATTTTTAATGGGCTGTCACACATGAATGAGTATGAAAGCACTACAATGAACTGAGCTGATAAGCTGATCTGATCTGAATTAACGGCATGTGATTGCTGCTTTGAAAAACTGGCCTAAAGAGGCAGCATTGAAAGCAATCTTACAAGTCACTGGTACAATTTGCCTCAGCTATAAGAAAGTGTGAAAGGTGAGGGAAGTTAATTAAGAGACATATTTGTTTTGGAGTTTGAAATATTTTTCCTCCCACAATGGAAATGTGTTTTACATTTGCAGCCTAATAAGTTCCTATTTTGAGGCTTTGCTCCTGTAGATAGTGATAATAGATAAACTCAATAATTTGTGTCACCTGTTAGCATTTGGAATTGCACTGATCACATCACCACAATTCTCCTAACTAGCACAGCTCTGCTTTAATACCAAGGTATCTGCTTTAATACCCAAAAACGAAGATTTGCTATTCTCTCCATTTTTACTTCATTCATTTCTCCTTTTAAGTTCTTCCCTTACAGCATTTTGTAAGTTTTCTCACCAGCAGCCACACAAAACTAGCTATTAGTGATAAACCTCCCTGCCTTTTGGCTTTAAACCTCACCCCATCCTGGCCACGTACAGACTGGAGGGCTTTGAAGCTGGGGAGCAAGCTGGCAAGATTATGTCAGATTCTCTGCTCATTTCATGACTCAAAATGCCACTGATGTACTTTACACAATGCATGGAAGTGCCCTGTAACAGACAGTGAAAGGTGACCCTCACCAGCAGTGTCACTTAGTAGTTAGGCAGGGTGTGGTAGGTTGTCCCCCTCCCTGACATCCCGCCTTTCCTCTACATCTCAGTGCTGTAGGGTCTCATCCCTTCTTTTGCGGCTCACCCCTCCAGCTAGGTCAATCATTCCACTCTACCCCTTTTGGGGTACTGTAACAGGGTGCTGGCCAGGAGGTCCTGAGCCAGGCCTCTGTTAGCCCAGGTCCAATTAAGAAGCATTAATTGGGGCTGGCTGAGTAGGCCATGCCAAATTGCTAGAAGAGAAGCACCTGCAGGCCTTATTAGCCGGGGGCTATATAAGGCTGGCGGGGGAGGGGGAAAAGAAAGGAAAGGGAGGAGCCAAAGGCTGTTCATTCCTGCTGGCTGGAGAAGCTAGCTGTCCCCCAGGTTGCTGGTTTGGAGCAGACTGTAAATAGAAGGTAGTGGGCGCTAGCACTGAAAATAAAAAGCACTGGTGATTGCACTCAGAAGAGGTCTCTGGCTGATTTGTTGCAAGGGCAAGCGAATGCCTTGTTACAGGTACTTCAAAAAGAAAAGTCCAAGAACGTAGAAGTCTTTTGATGCCCACAAGGGCTTCAGACCTTTCTCCTTAGTTCCAGGACTTGGGGTCTGGACCCTTGTGTATTCGGGGCCTTCCCCAGCTAGATTCCCCACCAAGGGGTACACTCCCATTGTTGTCCCACTTGTAGGTGTTGGTACAGGAGCCCAGGCCCACCCTGGCATCTGGCCTCTGATCAGGACCCAGTGGTATGCAGCTAAGTTCTACACCCTGGGGTGCAGCTAACTAGCTGCCTCTGTGGATCACTTCCTACCTGAGCTCCCCTTTTCCCCCACAGGGTAAATTAACAGATTGAACTGAAAATAAAGTTTCTGACCTTCCCAAACAGTCACCACTCTCCTTTACAGACCTGGTCAGGTCAGGGTTCTCAGGGGTCAGGCAATGAAGTCCTGGGCTGTTCCTTCCCAGAGCAGAGGTATATTTCCTTCCACCACTTGCCCCCCTCTGGAGCTTCTCTGCTTCCCCTTTTAAACTCTGCCTCCAGCTCATGCAGGTTTGGCAGGTGTGGCCAGCCAGAGCTGCATGGGCCCATAGCTGCTCCTGAATCCCTTGTTCTCCAGTGTGGACTTTTGTATACCCCATCACACAGACACAATATCCTGTGCTGCTGAGTGCATAACCTAAGCTCAATGTCAAGGGTTGATCTGAATCCTGCAGGGAAAACAAGAGCACTCCAAGGAAAGTCTGGTTAAAGAATGGCAGCGGTGGGCTTCAGCAAAGCAAATCCATCCAGTACTTCTCAGCTGGAAAGTCCTTG
Organism: Mauremys reevesii; assembly: GCF_016161935.1. Taxonomy (NCBI): domain Eukaryota; kingdom Metazoa; phylum Chordata; order Testudines; family Geoemydidae; genus Mauremys; species Mauremys reevesii. Next base: position 73,714,637 of record NC_052624.1, on the reverse strand, counting down.
AAGGTAAGAAAGAGTTAAGGTTAAAATAGGGAAAGTGGAGTGATTCTCAGAGCTCAGTAAGGAAAATAGAAGGGTTCTTAGAAAGGCATTTCCAATTCATATGTTCTGTACTATTTATTTCCTTTCCCATCATTGCTGATTACCAAGATGTACATGTGTAAGAGGAAGCTTTCGCCTCTCTAATCAGCCCTGCTCTATTCCATGAATCCACAATCCAGTGTTTGTGACATTACAAAATGAACCAGGCAGGAGGCTCAGGGCAGATCAGAAAGGCGACAGCTTCTGTTTCACAGATATATCTTGGAAATTAGCTGTGATGGGGGGAAATACAGAATTGCATGACGATTTAATCCTCCCAGCCACACTCTTCAAATGAAGGGCAACAAAGTCTCTCCCTGCGCCTGCCACATTGCCAAAAACTTCACTGGAATGCAGAATTATACGGCATATCTCCCCATAGATAAATGAATGGCTCTGCTTTGGATGGGCTGCGCATCATATATCCACTGAATTCCAAAGAGGTTAAATGAGGTTGTGATTTTTATTACAGATCTATGTAGCATGTGACCTATCATAGAAAATTTGGCCAATACTAAAAGAGTGCTGCTGTCCAGTATGATTTTGAGAAAGTTGCTCTACTTCTGCAAGTCTGGCTTACAGGAAATGAAATCAGTCTTTAAATATCTTTAAGTACTACATGGTAGTATCACAGAAGGAAAGCTCAGCATCACACAACATGGTAACACACCACCTGGAAAAATCACAGCAGCATCATGCAGGGACTTTCCCTGAGAGGAAAAATTTACAAGTTAAGAGCCATATCTCACAAAGTCTCAAGTGATCCTTAAAATGTAACATTAAAATGCCACCTTCACCTATTCTGATTAATCAGGACATACATGGTTAAAGTAAATAGTTAAGGGCTCTGTTCGGACAAGAATCTGATTTCTGTGATTTTGCCTGCAGAGTCTTCGTGGAGTTTACACAGACCTTCACTGCTTTGGAATGTACAGTACTGTAAAATCTGAGTTAGAAAATAAAGGTTACATACCTGTAACTGGAGTTCTTCATGATGGGCTCTGCCTATTCACACTCACAGGGTGCACTGGCAGGTTTGTATCTGACTGTACAAGCATCTCATAACAGTGCCCACTGGAGCACTCACACACCCCTCTGACTCTTTTCGCACTCACATCCTGAACATTTGGAGGGCAACACTATTAAAGGGGGTGTGTTGTTCTGACCACTTCAGTTCCTTCCAATCGCTTCCTCAGGTCTAAGATTCCATTAGGATACTGAGGAAGAGGTGCAGGTGGATGAGGAAGATGAATCTGCCACGACCATTTCAAAGAGATCTAGTTACTGGTACTTCAAGTGTCCTCTGCATGGAATAGTTTGATAAGCAGTACCTCACGCAAGGAAGGTGGGACACAGAGTCCTGACTGAAATACCGCTCTGCCAAACTGAGCTAGGGCTAGGGAGTAGTGTTTTGTAAGTGTATGTATAGAGCTCCAAGTTGCAGCCAAACAGATTTCTGCATTCTGATTCACACACATCTAAAACATTATGGAGGCACTATTGCTCTAGTAGAGAGTGACCTAATCCATACAGGAAGTGGAACAGATCCTAGTTTATAGCTTTCCTCCATGCACAGTTTAACCCATCTGGATAACATCTCTGAAGATGTGTGTCCCTTATGGTTATCTGCATATGAAACGGACTAGGAGACTTTCTAAATTCCTTGGTTCTGTTAAGACAGTAAGTCAAAGCTCTTTTAACATCCAACATATGTAGCTGTGGCTCACCATGTGAGTGTGAGGTCTAGGGGAAAATACTGGCAGATTAATCATTTGATGAAGGTTAAAGTCAAACACCATGTTGGGAAGGAATCTAGGATTAAGACAAAGTACTACTTTATCCTTGTGAAAGAGGGTGAATGGAGGATTAGGAATGAGGGCACGTAGTTAACTCATTCACTTAGTTGATGTTATGGATATGATGAAAGCAGTTTTTATAATTAGGTGAAACAAAGAACACTCTCCAAGAGGCCCTATTATCTCAGTGCGGACTAAACTGAGATCCCACAATAGAACTGGATCTGAATCAGTGGATACATATTGACAGGTCCGTTCATAAATTTCTTTACAGTATCTGGCACAAAAACTGACTTGTCCATTAATGCATAGTGGACAGCTATAGCTGCCAGGTGAAATTTCAAGGAGCATTTAGGAAGCCCTGAGATGTTTAATTGACACAGAATCATAGAATTTTAAGTCTGGAAGGGACCTCAAGAAGACATATTCCAGAATATACTGAATTGGTGCTACTAGTGAATCTATAGGTTTTTTGTTTGCCTGCTTCACAAAGCTACTGCATTCAAGATCATAGCACCTTCTAGTTGACAGTTTCCTAGAGTTAACCAATAGCTGTTGCAGTTCTAATGGGCAGGGTTTCTCCAGATTCATTAGAATCCTCTAGCCCATGCAGTAAGGAGCAGGGAAAGGGGATAAATTCAGCCTTCCTGTTAATAAATCTGAAGACAACAGTAGAGGTCTGTACACACCCTTGGAGAGCTGAAGAGGGTCCAAAAGCATTTTTGCTTTGCCCATGCTGGGCTAACCTATTTTGACACCGTCTTGTCTTATCTTCTTTATCACACTCTGGATGAGACGGAAGGAGGGGAAGTCCTGTAGAAAGGCATCTGATACAGACAGATTGGCTCTCCCTGCTCCTGAGTAAAATGTGATACTTCGCATTCTGTCTGGTTGCACACAAATCTATGCTTGGGTACTCCCACAAGTGTCTTTAATGATCCTTCATGCAATTCCATTACATCCTTGCACTGCTAACGTACCAGGTTGTCGTCTTTGCCTGCTGATGTAGAGCTACAGGATAAACGCACTGGATACACCAACATGGCAGAGCAATTGCCTCCTTGTTCAGGCAGTTCCAGAAAACATGATGGCAACACCTTGCACTACCATGCTCTGGATCTGAGATTGAAAAGATGTGAGAGGCCAACACTTTGCTTTCAACTCCAGTGTATTTGTATACAGTCTCTTTTCTTGAGAATTCCAATGGCCATGAAGTATTAATTTGTTAAAATGCACTGTCCATTCCTGTGGTTGGAGGCATCTGAAGTGGTTGTTTCTAATGGAGCTGGGGGGTTGAAATCTACCTCGTTTTGAAGGTTGCAATACTGATTCCACCATGCCAAGGATAGAACATAAGTACAGCCATAGTGGGTCAGACCAAAGGTTCATATAGCCCAGATCCTGTCTTCCAACAGTGGCCAATGCCAGGTGCCCCAGAGGGAATGAACAGAACAGGTATTCATCAAGTGATCCATCCCACTGTCATCCATTCCCAGCTTCTAGCAAACAGAGGCTAGGGACACCATCCCTGCCCATCCTGGCTAATAGCCATTGATGGACCTCCATGAATTCATCTAGTTCTTTTTAGAACCCTGTTATAGTTTTGGCCTTCACAACATCCTCTGGCAAGGAGTTCCAGAGGTTGACTGAGCATTGTGTGAAGAAATATTTCCTTTTGTTTGTTTTAAACCTGCTGCCTATTCATTTCATTTGGTGGCCCCTAGTTCTTGTGTTATGAGAAAGAGTAAATAACACTTCCTTATTTACTTTCTCCACACCAGTCATGATTTTATAGACCTCTATCATATCCCCCCTTAGTAGTCTCTTTTCCAAGCTGAAAAATCCCAGTCATATTAATCTCTCCTCATACAGCAGCTGTTCCATACCCCTAATCATTTTTGTTGTCCTTTTCTGAACCTTTTTTGGCCTTCCTAATTATATTTTTACACTTTACTTGCCAGAGTTTATGCTCCTTTCTATTTTCCTTATTAGGATTTAACGTCCACTTTTGAAAGGCTGCCTTTTTGCCTCTCACTGCTTATTCTACTTTCTTGTTTAGCCATGGTGGCTCTTTTTTCGTTCTCTGACAGGGGCGGCTCTAGGCATTTTGCCACCCCAAGCATGGCAGGCAGGCTGCCTTCGGTGGCTTGCCTGCGGGAGGTCCCCGGTCCTGTGGATTCGGCGGCAGCCTGCTGGAGGTCTGCCGAAGCCGCGGGACCAGCGGACCCTCCACAGGCATGCCGCTGAAGGCAGCCTGCCTGCCGCCCTCGCGGCGACCGGCAGAGCGCCCCCCGCGGCTTGCCGCTCCAAGCACGCGCTTGGTGTGCTGATGCCTGGAGCCGCCCTTGTTCTCTGACTATGTATTTTAATTTGGGGTATACATTTAAGTTGAGCCTCTATTATGGTGTCTTAAAAGTTTCCATGCAGCTTGCAGGGATTTTAGTTTTGGTGCTGTACCTTTTAAATTCTGTTTACCTAACCTCCTCATTTTTGATGGATATGAGTATCTCTCTTCATATGGTCAACCACATAAACATGTTGTCTTTGTTTGGTCTGTAATTAAGCCAGCCAATGCTGCAGACTTCTCATCCTAAACCAAATATAAGGTGTTACATAAATGGCTGAAGCAGTGAGGCCCATTAGACATAGAAAGAAAACTATTTTCTGAGTAGGATTTTGACCACACCCCACTATGACAGTGTGACAGGTTGGATCACAGAAATCCCCTTGGGACTGCCACCTGATGTGCTGAGACTACCTTTCAGCCTGTTTTCCCTGCCAGCTTTGTACTCCAGTACCTTGCCTTGTTTGAGCCAGACATGCTTGCCTGCTGCAAACACAGATCCAGGTCTGAACCATGTCTCCCACAAGCTGCAGGCTTAACTGAAAACAGCCTAAGAAGTGCTCCTGTCTCCAGCATTCAGATACCCAATCCCAATGGGGTCCAAACCCCAAATAAATCTGTTTTATCCTGTAAACTCATAAATTGTTCGCCCTCTATAACACTGATAGAGAGATATCCACAGCTGTTTGCCCCCCCCAAGTTAATTATTAATACATACTCTGCGTTAATTAATAAGTAAAAAGTGATTTTATTAAATACAAAAGATAGGATTTAAGTGGTTCCAAATAATAACAGACAGAACATAGTAAATTACCAAGCAAAATAAAATAAAAAACATGCAAGTCTATGCCTAATACAGTAAAAACTAAATGCAGGTAAATCTCACCCTCAGAGATGTTCCAATAAGCCTCTTTTACAGACTAGACTGCCTCCTAGTCCGAGTCCAGCAATCACTCACACCTTTGTAGTTACTGTCCTTTGTTTCGGTTTCTTTCAGGCATCTCCTTGGGGTGGAGAGGCTATCTTTTGTGCCAGCTGAAGACCAAATGGAAGGGTTTTCATAGGGGCATATAGAGTCTCTCTCTTGTGGGTGGAAACCCCTCTCGCCCCCTGTGTAGAATCCAGCTACAAAATGGAGTTTTGGAATCACACGGGCAAGTCACATGTCCATGCATGACTCAGTCTTCTACAGGAGGTTCCTAGGAAAGTTCAGATGTGGATTGGCAGCTATCAAGGTTCATTGTTAGCCAAGTACTCCCAATTACTTGAATAACCCCTTCACATTATGTTGACCAAATCTGCCGTAGGTGCTTTCTACAGGAAACACTTTAAATACAAGCATAAAGCCAATGCTCATAACTTCAGATATAAAAATGATGCATGCATACGAATAGGATGAACACATGCAGAAGAGCATAACCTTTGGAAAGATATTACATGACATATCTAGCATAAAACATATTCCAGTTATGTCATATTTACACTCATAAGCCTATTTCTATAAAGCATTATGGGATACAACGTCACAGATGGATTGAAACTTCAGGAATCTTTCTTTTAGAAAAAGGGTCTGCCTATCTGAGGATTGAGAAGTGCTCCTATAAAGGGGTTGCTTTGTTTAGGAGAAGAGAAATTTTTTTTTTAGGTTATCGTAAGTCCTAATGTTTTGAACAGGGAACATGGGTAAGCTATGTCCATGGAAAGGCCTTCCTCTGATGATGCTTTGATCAGCCAGTTATTTAAATAAAGATAAACCATGATACCCTTCCATTTTAAAATGAGCTGCTACCATGGGTAGACATTTTGTGAATAGCCAGGATACAGTGGATAGGCCAAAAGGTAAGATTTTGTACTGGAAATGGTCTTGTCAAACCAAAAAATGAAGGTGCTTGTGGTGTCTCAGTCTGGTAGAGATGTGAGAGCATGCATCTTTGAGACTCAGAGCTGCAAACCAATCTTGAGTATATGAGAGGGTATGATGATGTTAGTGTCAACATGCAGCATTGGAATTTCCTGATAAAGGAGTTAAGTTTATACAGATCTACAAGAGTAATATGGGATGAAGCCCTTCATCTTTCTTCGGTATCAGAAAATACCTGGAGTAGAAACCTTGACCTCTGAATTCCTTTGGCACTCCTCTATGGCTCCTGCTTCCAACAGAGAGTGAAGCTCTGATCTTAACAGGTTTCATGCGAGGAAACCCTGATTAGGAATGGAGGTGCAGGGGCTTATGTGGAGGAGGCGAAAGGAACTGACTGATGTAACCATCTTACCTTATCTCAAGAATCCATCTTTGTGATGCAGTAGAGTCCAAGCACTGACATATCTGGAAGTTGGTCTCCCAAAGGTGGTGAAGAGGTGTGGTGGAAGACTGGTCTGACGCTAACAATCCTCACATCAACTTAATGTCTGACATTTGATCCCAAAGACGAAGATTGCTTCCCTTTCATTCAAGACTTCCTCCTTTGCTGCGTCTGGGAAGGAGGAGGTTGATATTGAAACTGATGCCTTCATGAAAAATAAGATGAGGAAGAGAAAAAGGTATCTGAAGACTGCTCCCAAGGCCCTTCTTCTTGGGGGTTGGTAGACACCCAGTGATCTCGCAGTTGCTCTCTCATCTTTCATTTTCTCTAGTATTTCATGTTTTATTACGGAATAACAGATCACCTTCTAAGGGAAGGTCTTCCAATTTTGATTTAATTTCAGGTGGGTGAGTAGACAATTGAACCCAAGCATGTCTGCATAACGTGATAACTGACATGACTGCTCTTGCTGTAGAGCTGATAAAATCAAGCGTAACTCAGAGAGAATGCTTAGCCATTATTCCACCATCTGTTATCAAGGAATTGACAAGGTTCCTTTGCTTTGTGGGAAACACTTTGGCAAATACGGCCATTTTCTTCCATAAGTGGTATTGATCATGCAACTTCTTGGTAAAGTGTCATCCTGATAAGAAGCAAAACTGATGAAAGTACCTTTCAGGTAATTTTGTCTATCTTCTTTCCCTCCATGTGAGAACACGTGGAATGTGTTTGTCTCACACTTTGGACTGCTTCTGCCAAAACTAAAGAATTAGGAGTTGAGTCAGTATGAAAAAAAATGAAAATCCTTCATAGAGAAATTGATATAATTTGACAGCTTTTTAAAAAATATGTCCCAACTCAATGAAGCAGCAGCCCAAACTGCCTTTGCAGGTTGCAACAGTCTGTCTAAAATTAAAAGAGTAATTTTATTTTTAGGTGGAGAAGCCAGGATAACACAACACAAAAATGGCCATACTGGGTCAGACCAATGGTCCTTTTACCCCAGTATTCTGTCTTCTGACAGTGGCTGGTGACAGATGCATCAGAGGGAGTGAACAGAATTGGACAATTTATCAAGTGTTCCACCCCATCATTCAGTCCCAGCTTCTAGCAGTCAGAGCTGGGAGCATATCAGAGTATGCTACTATTGAGGTCCTGGCCTTTAATCTCTTATCTAGTAGCCTAAATTTGGCCACTCCTACCTTTCTCTATGTCATAGGTACCTACATGTACCATGACCATCAGCTCATTCCCAGAACTGTTCATAAGTCTGTCTAGATGTCTTGAGAAGTCCACAACCTTCGCACCTGGCAAGCAATTCACCATGAGGTCATCACAAACCCAACTATCTATATTTCTAATGATTTAATCTCTCATTACTATTACCTGTCTCTTCCTAATCATTAGTGATCCTTCCCTTGGAGGAGTATTCTCAGTGCAACAGGATACCATGGCATCATCTGAAAGGATAGCCCCTACTATGGGATCGTTTCCCTCCACTCCTGTTTGATGTCCTCCTTCCCTGAAACTTTCATCCTCCTCAGCAGCACAGAGGTTGTTAGATTGTGGATGGGATCACTCTGCTGTGTCCCGGAAAAGTCTCATCTATGTAATTCTCCGACTCCCATAGTTCCTCCAGTTCAGGCACTCAGGTCTCAAGAGTGGCTGAAGTGGTCTCTGAGGATCATGTACTGCTTGCACCAAAGGCACACGTGTGGCACCTGCCCACAAGGCAGGTAATCATACATCCTGTATTGAGTGCAATAAACTGGATCACCCCATTCTGCTGCTGCACTTCTGCCTGTATTATTTTTACTCTTGAAGTGTTTTTTGTTTGTTTGTGCATGGATTTTTTTTTCCTTTTGGGGGATGGTAATTTGCCTAAGTTTAGAGAATGTTTCTTAGGTGTATCTGGCTCTCATGATCCCTCTCTAAACTCCCTTGCAAAACTCCCTTTTGTTGTCCCTGTTCACTAGCTCCTCTGGTCGCTTACGAGCTTGCTTTTTAAGCCCTTGTTCTCCCTAAACTAGCTCTGCTCCCTTGTCAAGGGATCCTAAAGGGATTAGAGATCAAAGGATGACAAACTTGTTAGGAAGCTTCCTTGTTAGGAAGCTCTTGGCCTTGCCTAGTAGGCCCATAGGTTCAGTACACAGCCCCCCCAAGCAGACCACACTATAAACTTAAATTAAGCAGGCCCAGCAAGCAAGCATACAACAGTCACACTAACGAACATCAAACCCACTCCAAGGGGTCACATAGTCATCCCTCTTTCACCTGGAGAACTCCCTCGCAAACCTTCCTATTTGCTGCTCCTATTTGCTAGCTCCATTTTAAAAACAGGGTGGGAGGTTTCTTCTGTTGAGACCAAAGTAAGTTTCAACACTGTTGCCATTCTGTCTATCAACGTGTGGAATTGTAAAACATGTCCCCAGTTTATAGGCTATTCTGGTGCTGTCTGCAAGCCCTTGGGGTAAAATTTATGCAAATCGAGCACCTTCAGGGGATGACAGGCATCTGGTATGGACATCTGATGCCGTGAAGATTGCTGGGCAAGGGATACACCTCTTGAAGCCAGAGCTTTTAGCTTTTGGATCTGCCATGAATCTGGTAATCGGAAACAAACCCCAAAACTAACTAATCTAACCTAAGAAATAAAATTATCTTTTAAAAATAAAGATGAACCAGACATGCTAACCTTCACACTAGAACTAATGCCTAACAAGAATATTGCACTAAGGTACTGTTTTCTCTTACAGAGAAGGATCTGTGTGTGATGGACCCGGAGAGCTTCACATCCCTCTGTTGCTGTGGCTGGAAGGAAGTGAGGTGGACCCTTTTATAGTTTCACGCTCAGAACATTCCTAAATGGAGAGGTGAAGTGTTAGGAAGTGCACCTGAATGCTTCAACAAGCACCGCTAAGAGATATCACCATCAGAGCCGCGTCCACGGGTGCATCTCGCGAGTGGGAACACACAGAGAACGCTCTAAGAAGAACAACAAGTTTTCCTTCATAGCTGCTACTCCTGACTTTGAAAACCCTCTCATCTCACCCCCCAAAATGAAACATTAGGCAAAAACCAATACAGAGGACACCACATGACCCAATTATGTATGTTCAAAGAGAACTCTGATGTTGGCACAGGGCCGGAGGAAAAAACTCTCAGAGATATGCAGACAAATAAAGAGGCACTAATAGTGAAGAGCTGGAACAGAGAAAAAAATTGTGTGCAAGAGATGGCACTTATATAGTGTTATCCCAGCTGTCAATCTAACCCTTTGTAGCCTGCTGCTGACACTTCATGGAATCAGTCCAACTAACTGGTGAGCTGGCACCATAACAAAATGCCAGAGATGACTTCAGCCAAAGCACCGTAGAAGCTTTATGAAACAACTGTGGATGCTAACAGCAGAATTAAATGCAAACATCAATTCAGTTGCCTTCCCCTATGTTTAGCTATTTATTTTTGGTGTTTCTAATCAGGGCATTCGTTTACACAACTCTATTGAATCTGTACCAACCCAGCACTTGGCTGGACTGGCTTTCAAAACTGAAGAGAGTTGCTTCAAATAACCACATATTAGCGTGTGTTGCCCTGATGACTAGGACAAAACGATGTGAATAAAGCTATTTTAATTGAGTTACTACCAACTTTGATCTCAAAAAAGGAAGGAGTGGCTGCAGAATTGGCCTAAGAAGGCTCTCATACCTTGGCTGAAACACGTATACATATGCAGTGTTGTTGTAGCTGTATAGGGAGACAAGGTGGCCTGAAGAAGAGCTCTGTGTAAGCTCAAAAACTTCTCTCCCACCAACAGAAATTGCTTCAATAAAAGATATTACCTCCTCCACCTTGTCTTGCTACTTTGCTACCTAGGGTAGCAGGGTGAAGAGCGACATTCTGTGAATTTACACCATCTAATGGTAGTGTAGTATTCTGCCTGTCTGCCTTTAGTACACTATATAATCAGACTTTAGGTTTAATTCACAAGCATTTTTTTATGATGATCACTAATCAAAGTTTGAGAGGTAGAGACAGTTTAAATATCTATGGAATATAAAGTAAATCTTTACAATGACCCTTTATTTAAGAGAACATTCTAAATCAGAAGGATCAACAGGCTTCCAGCTGTGTCATCCCCCACCTCCCCGGCACCTCCCTCTCACAACTTTTACAATTCCTAAAACTCAAAACAATGGAATATAGCAAACAGCAGCATCTACAGAGATTTATGATATCTCAATAATTTTAAAAAGCAGTCAGATTTGCAGAATTCCTCTCATTTATCACAATTATTATGTCAGACATTTTCTAAGCAACTTTTTGGCTAAAAGTTTGCTGACAAAACATTAAGTCTAAATCAATCTTGCAACCATGTCTTCACATCACACATCATAAATTTTCCCCTGTAAATTAAGTTGCACTTTCCAATAAATCAGGGTGGTTTTTTTTTAATTTTCCTATTAGAATGTACTAGAAGATGATAAAGCTTCCTAACCTATAAGTGGCAGGGTGTTAAGATATTAAAACTTTGTCCTTTAGAATTTCTAAAAAAGTCCCAAAATTAAAAGACATCAAAGTCCAGAGCGGAGCCAAAGAAAGGACAGACTGCTTACACTAGCAAAATCTTTCCTTGTTGTTCCGCTCAAACCTGAAGACCTCCTGAAGCTGAAATTAAAAGAGCCACTGGGCTTCATGTGCAGTTAGCTTTTCAGAAATGAGCAAATACCATTCTAATAGCCATCAACTGTGACCCTTTCACAGCTGTCAAAATAGAACACGCAATAATAGTTACACTCCTCCTTTCTCTCCCCCTCCTTTAGCCAACTGCTCATGTAAACTACAAAGGAGAGCAGGCGTAGCCTAGTGATGATAGACTGTGTTCACTAGGGATGATGACAAATAAACAAATATTAGCAAAACCTATTACGATGACAAGAGACACCCAGCTTTATTGATTCATCCACATAATTTAAAATGTACACTCTCCCAAGCAAAAGAGAATTCACTTATTATCTAATAGCAACCCTCAAGGAAAATAGAAGGGAGCAACAAATAATTTTCCACCCCACCCACCGCCCTAAATTGCAACCAATGTTCATAACAATAGTTTAATATGAAGCTAAGCTGAATTTTTATAAACATTTCTATTGAGCAACAAGAAATTCACATCTGTTTCTGTCTTAGAATCATTCTAAATTTCTCCAAAGCTTACAGTTAATCCATCTGGGGAACAAACATTTCTAACAACAACACTGGGACAGACGGAACGCAGACATAGTCCACTGAGTTGTCAGACTGTGATACTGAGAACTTCTGCCTTCTGGGGAATAACGTAGAGTATTCATGTGGCTACATAAAAGGCTAATTACTTACAGCAGGGTGTCCAGCACAGTAGGTGTAGCTGGCATGGGACTGGTAGTGCAAGCTTGCTCTTGGAAAGGTGTATGTGTTCCAAGCAGGTTGGCTGCTGTTCCACTGTGAGCTAAAGCCAGGGCTCATGGTCACTCTTGATTTACTGTTTTGGTACGTTCTCACTGTGGAGCTGGACTATCAAGAAAGAAAGAAAAATGCAATATAAAAATAGCTTTTAGAATATATTACAAACAGTCCAACTAAATTTAATAAACACACATATACATATCTCAGCACACCATCGTGAACAAAGAGGAGCATTCCCATTAAGGAAGTGAAAGAGGCATCATTTCAGGGTGAAAAAATAGAAGGCATTTTGTAGCACTGTTCTACAGTAAATATAGAAGAATGAATGAGTGTTGGAATTTAGACTGGGCCACACATCAAGAGGAGAATTTAATGGTGATACAGATTTGAGGAGCTGTTTGAAATTTACATATAGGATTACTTCACAAGATTGATTCTTAAAATTTACTACTTCTTTCACTGGTAAGAACTGAAAATTTAAATCTACTGTACCAATGACTAATTAAGGAGCTTCAAAGTGAATAATCTAGCACCTGTGCTCAGAAAGTTTCCTCAGATTTTGCGATTCCATCTCTTGGAAAAATATGGTGGGTTGGGGCAAGGCAAAATATTACAAAGCTGTCCCTAATTTTAGAAAATTGCAACCTCCCACAAAAGACAAGCAGGCTTTAGGACCAAAGATTTGTTAAACTGGGCCCCCAAAAATTGACCCACCCAAAATTAGTTGTCATTTAAAAAAAGTATGGCCATAATATATTTGCTACAGTCAGGGGTGGCTCTAGGAATTTGGCCGCCCCAAGCACGGCGGCACGCTGCGGGGAATGCGCTGGCGGTCGCCGGTCCCGCGGCTCCAGGGGACCTTTTGCAGACGTGCCTGCGGAGGGTCCGCTGGTCCCGCGGCTCCGGTGGAGCATCTGCAGTCATGCCTGCGGGAGGTCCACCGGAGTCGCTCGTCCCGCGGCTCCGGTGGACCTCCCGCAGGCATGACTGTGGAAGGTCCGCTGGAGCCGCCTGCCGCCCTCCCGGCAAAATGCCGCCCCAAGCACGCGCTTGGCGTGCTGGGGTCTGGAGCCGGCCCTGGCTACAGTCAACCACACCCATTGAAAATAAACTTGATGCCTTCATCTACAAGATGTGGCAAACTGACCCAAATTGTGTATGCACTAATAATCATGTATGTTCTTTCCTGATACTTTAAACTTTTTACTACAGAATGCTGTTTCCACTGTAGAATATACCTCAGGACTATTTTAATTGATAAGCACTGGTCTTCTAGACAAGAAATAAAATCACTTTCAGCCTTTGCGGTCCATCTTCCTCCCCACTCCCCAACCCCCCCACCCCCAAAATGGATACATTTTTGACCAAATTATTTGCCCAGGATTCCAAAACAATTCAAATACTGAACATATTTTCTCATTTTATTCTTCTCTCCTTCGTTACAGTTTTTTCCCCTTCACAGAGGAAAGGAAATGAAATTTGGCACTCATTGATTCAAATTACACCAGTGAATTTTACTTATGATATGATCAGTCCTATTCTCAGTGACGTCAACAGCTAAACTCCCATTGACTTTAATGGGAACAGGATGTGATCTTGTTTAAAAAAAATATTATATATATATATATATCAAACTCAACATTCTTTACAAATGTGCCCTCAAGTAAAACCGATATATCATAAAGGAAAATGGAAAATATGGCTTAAGTCGAAAGGACATACTAAATTCATGTTAAAATGGTGATCCTAGTAGTTGGGGTATATTTAGATAGAGCCACCATAAATTGCACTCTGATGACTGCAGTTTAACTTATTTTTAACCACCTTTTTCAAGAACACAGATTATATTTTATACGTAGATTGTATTAAGTACATGTCCATTATTAGGCAATCATGAATATAAACTCCCTTCAGCATCAAAATAATGTAATATAGTTGCGTAGAGGACAATAATACTTTATTATTATGATGTCTATAACTGCAGTGCCTAGGGACCAGCCAAGATCAGGGCTCCTTTGTGCTAGGCACTGTACAGAATAAGGGACAGTCGCCGTCCTGAAGAGCTTACAACCTAAGTGGACAAGACAGACAGGGTATGGGGAAAGGATATAACACACAAGCAGAGCGAGCAGAGTGATGGTTTGAAAAAGTCATGTTTGTTCCATATTTGGTTAATATTTTGGTTCTGGGTTTTGTTGGGGGGGGGGGGGGGGGGAATAGCTAAATAGGAAAGACAAGGGAAGGAAGGGAAGCCATAGCAGAGACGGGGACAATTTTCATCATCTTTCCCATTTTAATACCATATTTAGATGGCTGTTACAAATTGGAACTTTTAGTGCCAACATGCACTGTTAGCACATACTGTATTTATTTAATTTTATTTTTAAAAGTTTAAGTACAGAAAGAATGCTTTGGTTATCAGACATTGTATAAACTATAAGTTCACAAAAAGGCTAAATGACTTCCTGTGTATGTTTATTTCCTGAACTGCAGATTAGGAAGCGTGTAAAGAGCAGTTTCCGCCCAACAGTTCTCAGTATCTCACCAGATTCTCTTCACCCCCGACTCCCAAGTAAAAGATTCCTGTGGTGTGATTTCTAAAGATTTAACTGATGACTAGCTGAACACAAAGCATATGAATGAACACTAAAACCCACACTCAACTCTCATTAGTCTGTGTATGTGACAAGTGGTTACTTTGTTCATTTACAAAAGGCTTTGGAAAAAAAACCTGCCCCTATAGTTAAAGAAGCTTCTTTCAAATAGATCTTTTTTATATGAATCTAAATCATGGCAAGTCAAAGGAAAGCAGCTCTGGCTAGAAAGACTCAAGTTCTCTTTTTTACACCCTTTCCCCAAGGAACAAAAAATGTAATATCTTTTCTTTTATTTGACATATTACTTATCTTTCATATCACCCCTCAAAGACAAATCTCTCTCTGTGCACTCTGGTAGATTTGCTTCGATATGGAAGAAAAGGTTTGGGGTTTGTTTTGACCAGTCCAGACAGACAGACAGAGCCATAATATGCTGCCTTGGTCTCTGCCATTTGTAGATGTCAGATATTAAAGTGTGACTGTTCATTAAATTACCTTATAAATGAGCAGAAAGACTGTTCATCCCTCTATAGAATATTCTATTTATGTTGTGCTATGGTACAGCATCAAGATTTTCCCTACTCACCGTTAGGTCTGATATAGCTGCACTGTACAGGCCAGTGGAAAATATTTGTGGCTGACTGGAAAATAAAAAGACATTGGCAGTTGCAGATTATTAATGTATCATTTACATTACCGCAGCAACCAATGTCCTGTTGTGTCGGGCTCTGTACAAACATACAAAGAATTGCCAATACCCCCAACTGTTTGAAAATCAGAAACAAGCCTCCAAAAATCATGATATATTTAAACATCAAATTTGGGGTTCTTTTAATTTACCTTTAGTGGTCACTTGGGTCATATTTTTCAGCTTTTCTCTGCAACAATGATGTCTAGAAACTTACCTTTTTTTAAAATGAAAGCTGACATTCTCTTATAAGAAACACAGCAACTAGCATGAGATGTGCAATAAAATCATAAGTGCTGACAATACCACAAACAATAAAAGACAGACCCCTTCCCTTCAGAGCTTACAAGAGGTAAAATAAAAATCTCTGCAGATGAGGAGTTGAAAGCTCAACTGAGATTTCCATTTCCCATGCTCTGCATCTCCCCAGTAAAGACTCTCCCACCCCCATTTGTCATCTGACAACGGTGAAGAACCTCAGAAAGAGTCACCTTCTCCTAACACTAATGTTCAGAATGAGGGAAAACTATCATCCCTAGAGATTCTCTCTCTTCCTCTGTTACATCTTCCATCTAGAATCTCCCCAATGGTCCAGAGAAGACTGGTGCCTCCCCATACGAGGGGGACACAAGCTAAAGGGGAGGAAACGTGACTGCACCATGTGTCTCTTCCCCACCCTGGGGCCCCCACACTCTCCCTGCCCCCCCCACCTGTGGAGGGGAGGGGCTCTGTCCTCCTGCTGCACTGCCTCCCTGTATGTTTGGCTGCTCTCCTTGGCAGCCGGGCCTGGGCAGGGAGTGGGAGGGAGCTGCTTCTGGTCGCTGCTCTGTGAACGTAGCCAGCTGCCTGGAAAACCCCAACCTCTTCCTGAGATTTTGCTACTGTTTAAAAGTCCTTTACCTCATCCAGACCAACTCACACCTTATTACTAATTATTATTATTTATTCATATTACCATAGCTCTGAGGACACCTAGTCCTGGGTCCAGACCCCACTGTATTAAGTGTTGTACAAACACAGAACAAAAAGACAGCCCCTGCCCAAGGAGCTGACCATCTAAGACAAGGGACAACCAGATGGAGGTGTACAAGGAAACAATAAGTCAGTATTGGTCAACAAGATAGGCAGTGGTCTCTGCACACCAGCAGCCTAGTTGTTAAGTTTTTTTGTATACATCACAGCAAAGGAGAGTTTTGAAGAGGGATCTGAAGGTGGAGAATGAGGTACCTTTGTGGATGTTTATGGAAAGTTCCTCTCAAGCATGTGGGGCAACGTGGGAGAAAGCAGGTTTGAAAATTTAACAAGTGGGCAATGGAGGCTGGCATCAGAAGAAGGCGAACATCAACAGCTCTGTATCAAATAAGGGATGATAGGTAAGGTAGGGATTGACTGTGAAAAGCCCTGAAAAGGAATATAAACATCTTATTTTTCATGCGATATAAAAGGGGGAGCCAGTGCAGGAATGCAAAGAAAGGAGTGACATAATCAAAGAAATGGGCTAGGAAAATTATCCTACTGGTAGCATTCTGAAGGGTCTGAGTGAGGCAAAACTGCATTTGTCAAGCCCAAAGAGATCCAGATTGTTATTGCTTTCAGAAGTGGTAAGACATTAAGATGTTACAGTTGTGAAAATTGTAAAACATCAATAGATAAATTCAATATAGAAGCTCTTTAAAAAACATCTCATCCAGGATGTGAGAGGAAGGTTTATAAAAACTGCTGTTATCGGGGGAGTTCCCTTTTCTCCAATCTGTTTCATGATGGGAGAAGAGGAGTTACTACTTTTGGCCTCTCTCATCTCAGTGGCTAACCTCTAGAAAGAGCCAACATGCAAAGAGATTTCCAATTTAATCAGCCTCCATGTGATCTTCTGAAAATTTGCAGTTATCTGAAGGTCAGGCAGTCAAGAAAGGAATATAGTCTGACCACCAACATTAAGGTGTCAGGGGATACACTGAGCATTGCATGACTCTATTCCAGAAGTGAGCAAGGATGATCATGTCTTTAAGACACAGGATTAGGAGTCAAGACATCTGGAATTAGAGCTGGTCAAAATGGTTGGTTAAAGTGTTCAATGAAAACTGGCCTTTTCCTCAAATCAGAAATTTCTGTGGGAAATGTCTGTTTGACATTTTTTGTTTTTTCAGGAATCAAAACATTTTCAGCTATCAGCAAAAAATGGAAAAAATCAGGTGTTTTGAAGAAAATCAAAACCTTTGTAGAAATCTTTGATGTAAATGAAATTTTGTTTTCATCAAAAAATGTTACGAGACAAAAAACAGTCCCAAAAAAATCCCTGTTCATTTCTACCTGCAATATATATCCAGCTGCACAAAAAACTCTTTGGAAGCTTGGACAAATCACCTTGAATCTGTGCCTCAGTTTCCTAATCTGTTAAATATGGCTCATAATAATTCACAGGAGTGCTGTAAGACTAAATTTACTCATGTTTCTGAAGTGCTTTTAAGATCTTTGGATGGAAGAGACAGAAGTGCAAACTCTTACTATTCCCTATGTCTAATTGCTGTCAGGAATTAGTTCTTTTAATAGCTGATGCTCAAAGGCTAACTGAGGTAAAAAAATAGTTTAGTATTTATATAGTACTTTTAATCTTCAAAGGATGTACACACATTAAATAGTGACAAAACTTTTGACTAGTCCAACCTCTCCAGCCTTTTAAGCAGTTTATAGTAGATCTAGGAAACAGCAGCTACTCCTCATTTCCTTCCTATTTGCATTTGAATAAAGCAAGTAATTTGACTAAGATATTAAACAACATACAGTAGTTCTGATGTAGACTTAAAAGTCTTAATAGTATATTGTGTGCACTGTCCACTGTCATTTATGACACACTACCTTGTAATTTAAAACTGCACAATAAACTGCTTTTATAAGGAAAATATTCAAAGGGTAATTCAGAATTTCCAGATAATTTAAATTCTTCTTTTCATTAAGTCAGCATTGACTGCAGCTTTTTTATCCCTGCTTGCCAGTCAGTTTCAATTGTATACTAGTGTCACTTGCTTTAGCACTGGCTTGCTTTAGCACTTGCTTTAGCACTGTTAAAGAGACAGGCCCAAATTCTGCTCTAGGTTACACCCATGCATCGAATTCATGAACCTTTAGTGGGATTAAATGGGTGTAAACAACATGAGAATTTACCCTATGCTGTCTAAACCTTTAAAATTAACTCAGATGTGCGTGTACTGAGAAAATGACTTCAATTTGGGTCTCTCCAATACCCAGGATTTTGAATATTCAAATTACTTCAGCCTTTGGCTACTTCTTCAGGCACAGTATCTTTTCACAAAGCTACAGAAGAGAAGTACGCCTAGTAAGTATCTTCTGCCACCAAAGTATCTTCTTTTGGGCCTCAAAGGATTACAGGGCAAGACAGGGCCGATTGTAGCAACTGCTGTTGTTGCTGGAAGAGTCACTGGCTCAGGCTCAAAATGCACCATGCCACGAGACAGAATCTGGGTCTAATCTACAAAAGACTGGATTCATTACAAAAATATGATCACTTCCATAATTCCAAGGTTTTCCTAGAGACAGAGATTAAAAGAGCTGCTCTAGAAGATTCTCACACAGGCTAGGATGGCAACTGTGTCTCATTCCTCAGGGAAGAAAAAAATTCGCAAAGTAAATTAGAAGAGTTTGACAACAATATTAATATTTGAAATGTCAAGGATCGTGGATGGTGAAACTGGAGAGAGTTTTCTTCTACAATGGCATTGAGAACTTAACCAGGAAGGAAATAAGGGGGCAGTGAATTATTTTACCAGCTGAGGCAGAGTTTTCCTGCTCTTACGTTTCCCGTGATTTACATATTACAACATAGAGATAATCTGTCCAAAGAGGACAGAGATAGTAATCGCTTGCCCATTGCAAATTTTGAGTTTACCCAGTTTATTCTGCATCTTTTATGAAGAAGCACCATGGATTTTCCAGAATTAAACAACATTTGGTTGGTGACACAGCATGACTGGCCCCTTTAAGAAGGGGGGGGGGCAGTGCACTTGTGACTCATCAGTTGCCTCCTGACTGGGCTTGAGAGGACACTTGGGCCACATCAAGGACTGAGGATGGGGCAGGTAGGAGCTGCCTAATGGATCCAAAGAGAGACTGGAAAGGGGCAAGTGAGAGCTGACTGAGAACAGAGGAGAGACAGGAGCAGCAATGGAGAGTTGCCTGAGGGAAAGAGCTGCAAGGAACTGAATGGAGAACAGTAACAATGCAGTGCAATGATGAGTTGTGAGGAAAGCTGCTGGGAGGGCGGGCTAGAGCTGGGGAACCCTGCTGAGTTGCAGGAAGACTTGTGCACAGGTTCCTATGAATGAGAGGAAAAACCAGTTTGGTCAGTGTAAGCTGAATCCAGAAGCAAAGGGTTGACTCTGTAGTGAGGTCCTGAGGAGCAGGGGAAGGACTCACAGGCAAGGAGGCCTGGAAAGTGGAACACTGTAAGGAACTCTCTGGCAGAAGACACAAATGGAGGGCTGCAGGAGCAGCCTAGGAACAGGGGATTGCCAGAAGGCGGTGCCCCAGATTCCTGCAGGGAGCTTTCTCGTGGGAGACCTGACCTATGGTTACAGGAGAAAGTTCACGGGAGAGAAGCAGGTCTTGGAACTTTTAGATGGATAGCCTACAGAGTCAACCTGGCCTGGCAGAGTGATGAATGGCCTACAGAGTGCTAGAGGACCGGGGGGAGAATGGTTATTGACTATTAGCTTCATTGATTCCAAGGCCAGCAGGGACCTAGTGATCATCTTGTTTGACCCCTGTATAACCCAGGTCATAGAACTTCCCCAAAAGAATTCCTAGAGGGTATCCTTTAGAAAAAACAGAAATCTTGATTTTGGAACAGCCAGTGATGGAGAATTCACCATGATCTTTGGTAAATTGTTCCTATGGTTAATTTCGCTTATTGTTAAAAATGTACTCATTTTCAGTCTCAATTTGTCTACCTTCAGCTTCCAGACATTGGATTGCATTATACCTTTCTCTGCTAGACAGAGAAGCCTATTAAATATTTGTTCTCCATGTAGATACCTATAGACTGTAATCAAGTAATCCCTTAACTTTCTCTTTGTTAAGCTAAATAGATTGAGCTCCTAGAGTTTACCACTATAAGGCAGGTTTTCTAATCCTTTAATCAGTCTTGTGGCTCTTCTCTGAACCCTCTCAATTTATCAACATCCTTCTTGATCTGTTGACACCAGAACTGGACACAGTATTCCAGCAGTGGTCTCACTAGTGTAAAATACTGAAGTTAAATAACCTGCGTACTCTAACTCGAGATTCCCCTGTTTAAACATTCAGTTGCACTTGAAGTTCATGTTGAGCTGATTATTCACCATGCCCCCAAATCTTTTTCAGAGTCATTGCTTCCCAGGATAGAATCCCTCATCCTGAAACTATGCTCTACATTCTTTGTTCCTATATGAATACAATTACATCTAGCCATACTAAAACGCATATTGATTGCTTGAGCTCAGCTCACCAAGCAATTCAGATGGCTTGGAATCAGTGACCTATCCTCTTCATTATCACCATTCCCCTAATTTGTGTGTCATCTGCAAATTATCAGTGATGATTTTATGTTTTCTTCTAGGTCATTAATAAAAATGTTAAATAGCATAGAGCCAAGAACTGATCCCTGTGGGATCCCTCTAGAAACATACCTGTTCTATGATGATTTCCTATTTATAATTACATTTTGAGAGGTATCAATTAGCAAGCTTTTAATCCACGTTAATTTCATATCTTTCTAGTTTTTTAAAATCAAAATGTCACAGGGTACTAAGTCAAATGCCTTAGAGAAATCTAAATATATTGCATCAAAACTATTACCTTTACCCAATCAAACCTGTAATCACATAGAAAAATCAAATCAGTTTGACTGGATCTATTTTCCATAAATCCATTTGGATTGGCATGAATTATATTACCTTCCTTTAATTCAGTGGTGGGCAACAGGTGGCCCGCAGGTTGCCCACCACTGCTTTCATTCTTCTTTAATCAACTCCTTTCTCAGCCACTCCATTATCTTGCCCAAGATAAATGTCAGACCAACAGGTCTATAATTACCTGGGACATCCCATTTACTGTTTCTGAATATTGGCACAACATTAGCTTTCTTCCAGTCTTCTGGAACTTCCCCAGTGTTCCAAGACTAGATGAAAAATCAACATTAATGGACCAGTGAGCAACTCAGCCAGTTTTTAAAACTTTGAATTCAAGTTATCCAGACCTGCTGATTTAAAAATGTCTACCTTTAGTAGCTGCTGTTAAATATCTTCCTGAGACACTAGAGCAGTGGTTCCCAAACTTGTTCTGCTGCTTGTGCAGGCAAAGCCTCTGGCGGGCTGGGCTGGTTTTTTTACCTGCCACGTACGCAGGTTTGGCTGATCGCGGCTCCTAGTGGCCGCGGTTTGCTGCTCCAGGCCAATGGGAGCTGCTGGAAGTGGCGGCCAGTATGTCCCTCAGCCCGCGCCACTTCCAGCAGCTCCCATTGGCCTGGAGCAGCAAACTACGGCCACGGGAAGTTGCGATCGGCCAAACCTGTGGACGTGGCAGGTAAACAAACTGGCCCGGCCCACCAGGGACTTTCCCTGCACAAGCGGTGGAACAAGTTTGGGAACCACTGCACTAGAGGAATGGAAAGAGTATTATCTTATGATATAAGTACATCATCTGTTTTTCCCTCAAATACAAACTAGAACTGTTTGTTGAACTAGAATTATGAATAATAATGCAGAAAAGGCAGAACTGTTTGAACAGTTCTGCCTTTTCTGCATTATTATTCATAATTCTACCATTTCCATCTAGTAATGGACCAATACCATTGTTAGAAATCTTTGTTCCAAGTATACTTAAATAACTCCTTCCTATTTTCCTATTTATTGCATGATCTGGGGATGGTGATATTTGAATCAGATTGAGAGCTGCTGCACTGTAACCTTGTTTTACTTTAGGGTTTTGAGAGGAACTGCTTTCACTATGATGAATCTGCATATTGTGGCACTTTGACTAAAAGAGTTTGAATTTGCCAACGTAAGAGACTATGTTCCTTTCACAGGTGGAAAGAAGGAAACTGATGCAAGTACACCTGTTTGCCATCAGAGGGTGATCAAGAAGGGGGTTGTTTTATGACATTTGGGGATAGCATTGAAAGACAGAAGAAATGTTTGCAAGACATGGGATTTAAATTCAATATGTTGTACCTGGCAAACTTTAGGGTAAACTAAAAGTAGCCAGAATTTTATCTAGATACAGGGATAGCAAATCCAAGAGGCTGAAGTTCTCAGATAAAGGACCCAATGGGAGTTGCATGTTCAGAAGACTTTTAGGATTGGGTGCAGAGTTTTCAAGTCAACTCCTGAGGAATATATTTTAAAACTAGATGGATACATTGTGTCTTGCTATTTATTTCCCTCAAAGTTAAATCCTGAGACAAAAATAGATATGTCCCTGGAATGGTTTTCATGCTTTTCTGATTAGGAACACTGTAATTTTCGGCATGACTCAGCATTCTGCTTCTTATTATACTTTTAAAAGTTTCATGTGAAATATGAATGAACAAAGATTCCTGTCAGCCTTAGAGATCAGCAGGAGGATCTGAAAATAGCAGGAAGATTAACTCGTTCAGGGAATTGGATATGGAGGGCTTGATTCTTCACTGTCTTGTCATTTACACCAGTGCAAAGTAGCGAAGAACCAGTGTAAAAAGCTACCTATGAGTGCAGAACTGTGATTTGGTTGTACAGATGTTAATGACTACACAAGATGCAACGAGGGGATGAATCAGAAGCCTTTAGGCCTCTCAGTCACCAGTTCATATTTGGCACAGATTGATAGTAATCAAAAGTTGTTACTGTCTGATGGCTCTGTGGTGGCCTATGTGAAGGTTTTGCTGGGACTCAGGATAATTCCCCAGCAAAAATGTCCAAATCCAAAAAAAATTCCAGCCCAACTGGCATCCTTGATGGCAGGCTCAACTCAGAGGCAAAAGATTAAAAAAAGTCACAGGAAGGGATCTCACATGTACAAGTGGTTTCTCCACAACAAGGTGAGACATATCGTTGGGCACCATGGGGAAGCATGTTGCTTCTTCTGCCCATTCTGCACACAGTCTGCCCACAGTCTGTGGATAAACAGAGAACCTCATTCTCCAGGATTGTTAATTCAGACCATTTCATGAGCATTACATTCTCTTAAAGGAAACCACGCATGGAAAGAAACATGACAGGACTTGCAAAAGATTTATCTATCTAGCTGAATTGGACCTGAAAATTTGTTATTTTTAACAAAGGAAGAGGCTTCCTTTTATTTTTTTTTCTTTTAACCTAAGAAGTATTAGGAAAGTAAAGTCTGGTCTGTCCTGGAGGACAATTTGGATGTATAAGGAATGTTTATTGTGAGTTTTTAAACATTTTAATTAAAGGGGTGAGGTGTTGAATTTTTAACAAAAGGTTTCCTTCATTCAAAATGATCGACAAAAACGTGACAGTCTAACTACAAATTCCTCCTTCTCTTAATAGCTCAACTTGCATATTCATTTCTTGTGATGTCATTGTTTCATTAGCTTTACAGTCACCAGAGTTTCTCCCAGGCTAGTCAGGATCTGAATTTCTAGTGTAAAAACAAAATGTAAAGAAAAATGTAAAGAAAAAATAAATAGTTTTCATCCCCTTTATCATCATAAAGCAAGAAACAAGGGCAAAAGCCCATTTCCCCCTTTTCCCAGTAACCATGAAGGAAGGTGCTACCACATTAGATAACTCTCAATGTATTGTGAGTTAATTTTAAGGCCTAATAGCAACCCAAGAAGGTCCTTGAATGTGACCCTTTAAATGGTACCAGTTATAAAGTTGCTCTTTTCTGCAAATAAAGAACACCAACATTGTTTACTGACCGAACATCTGTTTAATTATGTTTGGCACTTTTTCTTTTAATTGCACCAGGTTTACCATTTATAAGTAATGAAGCAATGTGTTAACCTAACGGGCATAATATTTGATGTTCCCAACAACATCCTGACAAGATCCCAGCAAGAGAGTAAGACCATTCACAAATAACCTGTGTATGCTGCACAATGTTGATTTTTGCAGAAGTCACATCCATGAAATAGTTGTTCAGTGTGATACGCTCCCATGGAATTGCAGCTCATCTGTATGGATTGACTTTTTATACAAAGACATTCTTCCACTTGAAGCAGGAGAGCACACAAGTCACAAAGGTAGTAGCGAATGACTTAAAGGAGAGGATTTGGGTGAGCAAAGTCTATTGGTGAGCACTAATCTTATTGAAAGCTGTTGATAAAGTGGAAAACAACATATTCAGTCACTGACCTTGGCAGCTATATAAGGGTAATATTTTTACAAGCTCTTGAAAATTCTCTCCAGTGTATTACAGTGGTGGCTCTTAAAATCTTTTCAATTCCTTTAGATAAGTAAACAACATTACCACAGGATTTGCAGCATTCCCTATTCAAACTATAGGGAACTGTAGAAGATACTGCCAATACAAAAGTAATACCCACATCAAAAATAGAACATTTTACTGGGTGAGTTCTCATAAACAAGTTCTCCTTCAATCAATTATGGTCCAGTTCAGCACCCACTTAAGCATGTGCTTAAACGCTAAATTGGGGCTTATATGTATATCTTATTTAATGGAGTATTTTTTCAAAGACATTAACTGAATATTTGAAGCCAAAAAAATTTTCATTAAAATTTGAGTTCCTTTTATCCTTCATATAGCATTCAAAGGTACTACACATACTGTGCTGTAGAATCCTAATGTTCTGACTGATGTGTCTTTGTACAGTATGTCTAATTGTTGTGAACATTTACTTCATCTCTTTAGAATACCTCCTGATGAATCTCATGTCAGAGAGCAATTAAGAGTCTGTCTAGTCACCTCCTTTATCCATAGACCGATCTTTTAGATACAAAACACAACATTATTTTCCCCACTGTATGTCTGCAACATGCTTCAAGACTCAACTAGCACCTTTTCTGGTTGTATCGAGAACAACAGCACAAACAATGTTCAGGCAATTCCCCTACATTAAGCAATGAAAACAATCCAGTCCCGTTTACCAGTGTTGAGTGAAACTCCTTTTGAATACCTATAAAATGTCCATGACACAAACACTTCCATAATCCTACTGAATGAGAAAAAGTCAGGTTCTCGTTGCCAACTACAATACACAGCTTATTGAGTCTAGCTTAACATCTACGTTACAAGTCAAGCACTGACGAAGAATCATTTAGCAAACATCAAATGCTTATTTTACTAACCACCAAGCCATTTTCTGCAATGGGGAGAAAATTTCTGAATAGAACAAGTACACTTGACACACTGTAAGGCCCCAGTACTGCAATGGGCTCTATGTGGCGAGACGTCTATGCTTTTATTAAGCTTGCTGCAGAATTGAAGCCTTAGTCAAAGCTATGATTTGTTCCTCACGTTATTCCTACTGTACACCATAATGCAGGTGGCACAATTTGTTTGTATTGTCATTAATTACAGTTTTCAGAGTAGCAGCCATATTAGTCTGTATCTGCAAAAAGAACAGGAGTACTTGTGGCACCTTAGAGATTAACAAATTTATTTGAGCATAAGCTTTCGTGGGCTACAGATTTGTGTCCATTTATTCTGTTACATAGAGACTGTCCGTTTTGGCCAATGTACAAAGCAGAGGGGCATTGCTGGCACATGATGGCATATATTACATTGGTAGATGTGCAAAAGAATAAATGGACACAAATCTGACATCAGGAATCATAACATTCAAAAACCAGTAGGAGAACACTTCAACCTGTCTGGTCACGCAATAACAGACCTGAGGGTGGCAATTTTGCAACAGAAAAGCTTCAAAAACAGACTCCAACGAGAAACTGCTGAACTTGAATTGATATGCAAACTAGATAAAATCAATTTCAGCTTGAATAGAGACTGGGAATGGCTGAGCCATTACAAACATTGAATCTATCTCCCCATTTAAGTATTCTCACACTTCTCAAACTGTCTGTACTGGGCTATCTTGATTATCACTTCAAAAGTTTTTTCTCTTACTTAATTGGTCTCTCAGAGTTGGTAAGACAACTCCCACCTTTTCATGCTCTCTGTATGTGTATACATATCTCCTCAATATATGTTCCATTCTATGCATCCGAAGAAATGGGCTGTAGACTACGAAAGCTTATGCTCAAATAAATTTGTTAGTCTCTAAGGTGCCACAAGTACTCCTGCTCTTTTATTAATTACAGTGTCCTGCAAACTGTTTCTGTTTGGTGTTAAGTAACAAGAAATTCATATTTCGAGTTGGTCCTTAGGTACAATTGTAATAAACCAGATTAAAAATATCCTCATTGATTTACTGAGGAATGGGGAACAGATTCCTGCTTGTCTTCCAGAAAAACAACAGGTTCCCTTTCTCTGAGTGTGGAGCTGTGATAGCCTGCATGCTACTCTGGTGCTCAGCAGGGTCTCTTATGGAAATCAAATGCAACTGTTTTTAATAGTGTCTTTCATGAAAGCACCTTGCCTAAATAATCATCATCGCTTGGTACTGTGTGAGACACCAAAGACTACAGGGGACCTCAGGATCAGAAGGGAGAGTTCTTACATGGGAAATGATGCAGAGGAAGGAAATGCTAAAAAAGTGGGAAAGGGAGCAGAAGGAACCAAATTCTGATTCTATTTAAGTCCTTGGAAGTTTTGCCACTGGGACCATGATTTGGTGAAAGGTCTTATGTTTGGCTGGTAAAAGGGTTCAAGGAGGGCAACCAAGGAGGGCAACGAATGGGAAATTATGTCTTATTCATACAAGCAACATTTCAAGGAATTATGGGTCTTTCACTCAAATTAGATATTCACAGAACCTTATTTACTGTATGCAATTCACATTTAAATGTGAAATAACTAATATTCTTTGGCTTCTCCAGTACTCAGTTAATCCATTAGAACGCTAAAAGTCATAGGACATAGGACACAGGCAGTGAAAGATGAAGGAGAAGGAGAAACAAGAGTGGATCACCAGGTGTGGGAGAGAATAAGAACTGAATAGGATCCAAAAACAGCTTTCAGGGTACTCAAACCCAGAGCATTCTATACTCGTGGGGATTTTAACTACCCAGACATCTGCTGGGTAACAAACACAGAACAGGCAAATGTGCATCAAAGAGCCATCTAAATTGCATACAAAACAGTTTTTATTTCCAAACTGTGGATACTCAAACTGGAGGTGAAACAGTCCTAGATGATCAATTTACAAACAAAAAGGAACTAATTAAAAATGGCAGCTTGACAAGAGCTACTTCAATTCAGCATAGCAAAGAAGAGGTTCCTAGAATGCAGTGATGTAAAGACAGTAGATTTCAGGAAAACAATTTAAGGCCTAATAAAAAGAAGTGTTAAAATCCACCAACACATAAGACAGGTAGGAAAACCTTAAAAACACCATACTTAAGGCACCACAGACTGTATATACTCTCAAAAATAGAGAACAAGAACAAGCAGCCACTGGGGCTGCAGTGAGGGACTGTTCAGGAATCAGATTATACAACCCTGTACTGTAAAAGGAAAAGAGGACAGGCAACTGAACAAAAAGCACTGCACAGAGTCAGTGAAGACTTGCGTACATAAATAAACCAGAAATAGTTAATGCTAATTAAGGGCTGGAACCTGCAATGGGCTGAACACTGGCCCAGATCCAGCAAAGCACTTCAACACAATGAGCATACTCAGGAATAAAATAATACATAACAAATGGTAGAAAGGGGAAGATGATAGTAATGAATAGAAGTCGGAAGTTAGGAATTGTAGAAAACTGATAAGGGGAGCAAAGGGACAAAGGAGAAATCTATGGTCAACAGAGAAGGATAATAAGGAGTTTTTAAAATATATTAAGAAGAAAAAGAATTCTGACAGTGGTATTGGTCCATTATTAGATAGAAATGGTAGAATCATCAGTAACGCAGAAAAAGGCAGAAATGTTAAATATTTCAATTCTGCATTTGGGGAAAAATAGATGATATAGTCTCATCATGTGGTGATGACAACACTCGTTCTATTCCACTAGTATCTATGGAGGATGCTAAACAGAAGCTTTAAAGTTAGACATTTTAAAATCAGCAGGCCCAGATATCTCTTAAATGATCTCTCTTTTAAAACTCTTTGAATGCAAGTTATCTGTGGAGCTGCTGGACTATTAATCTTGATTTTCAGTAAGTCTTGGAGCACTGGGAAAGCTCCAGAAGACTGGAAAGAAACTAGTGTTGTGCTACTTTTTAAAAAGGGAAAACTGGGTAAATACAGGCCTGTCAACCTGACTTGGATCTCTGGCAAAATAACAGAGCAGATGTTACAAGACTTGATCAGTGAAGCAGCAGTGCCAGGGCATTGGCGAGTGAGCACCTTGGGGACCATCTCATGGCAGCCAGGCTCCATAGGCAGGGGCTGGCTCCAGTAGGTGTTGCCAGCCAATGCCAGACTCCTTTAAGGGAGAGGCAAGATCGCATCAAGGTGCAGGACAGGGAGGGCTGTGCAGCACCCCAGCTCCCACATCAAGGAGAGCCAGGGGCCCAAGTGGCTCCTCCCAGCTTTCAATCTGCCAACTTCTAGCAGGAGGCGATGGTTTTGAAACTGGGGGATGCACCTCCCAGTTTGAAAACTCTGTGTTAAGTGGAAGGCAGAAATCTCGGGGGAGGATGTGACACCCCCCCAGATGTTCCCCCATGCGTATCCTCTAGGGGATGCAAATATGCTTGTTCGCCCAGGTGCTAAAATGCCTAGTTATGGCTCTAAGTGTTTCTGGGTGGGGTCTTGCAGGGACTGGTTCTTGGCCCTACTCTATTTTACATTTTTATCAATGACCTGGAAGAAAATAATGTCACTGATAAAGTTTGCAAATGAGACAACAATTTGCGGGGTGGTAAATAATGAAGAGGTCACTGATTCAGAGAAATCTGAATCACTTGAAAACTGGGTGCAAGCAAACAATGTGTGTTTTCATACAGCTAAATAGAATTGTATTAATCTAGGAACTAGGAATATAGGCCATATGCACAGGATGAGGGCTGGGAAGCAGCTACTTTGAAAAAGATTTGGACATCATGGTAGGTAATCAGCTGAATGTGAACTCCCAGTGTGATGTTGGGGCCAAAAGAGCTAATGTGATCCTGGAATGAACAAACAGCAGAATTTCAAGTAGGAGTAGGAAGTTGTTTTACCTCTATATTTGGCATGGGTGTGACTGCTGCTGGAGCACTGTGTCCAGATCTGGCGCCCACAATTCAACAAGAATGCTGATAAATTGGATAGGGTTCCGAGACGAGCCTCATGAATGACTAACGGATTGGAAAATATGCCTTATAGTGGTGGAATCCAGGGGCTTAATCTTTTTATCTTAAAAAAGAGAAGTTTCAGGTGTGACTTGATTACAATCTGTAAGTATCTACATGGAGAACAAATATTTAATAATGGGCTCTTCAGTCTAGCAGAGAAAGGTATAACATGATCTAATGGCTGGAAGTTAAAGCTAGACAAATTCAGACAGGAAATAAGGCATAATTTTTTAACAATATGGGTAATTAACCACAGGGTTGGGTAGATTCTCCATCACTGAGAGTTTTTAAATCAAGATTGGATATTTTTATTAAAAAAATATGCTTTAGAAATTATTCTGAGGAAGTTCATGACCTGTGTTATACAGGAGGTCAGACTAGATGATCAAAATGCTCCCTTCTGAGTCTGAAATCTAGGAATCTATGACCTTATAGTTAAGCATGTGCTTAAGTGCTTTGCTGGATCAGAACCAGAGTGCTCAGCATCTTGAAGAATCTAGCCTTAAATATAAGGCTGTCAGGGACTAAGTACTTTTAAAATATAACCAGAGATGAAAAACTAGAGAGAAAGAAGATCAGCTAATATTTACAATGGAGATGACATTAATTGTGACCCATGAATGGCTGAAATACTGAACTTCTTCAGCCACTGGGTTCCTTAAGCGATGGGAAGAAAACTTTCCTTTAAAATAATGTCTACTGACTGTTACTCAATGTTCAAATGTTACTGAATGTTCATAATGCAAATTCAATTTCAACTATTTGTGTACATGTGCATGCATATACACACTCCGAGCCCACAGCCAACCTATTTCCCTTTTAAAACACAAACGCTCCTCATATTCCCAATGGCACAAACATGCTAAGTTTAAATCACTAACCTCTGACATTTTGGTCAAACCACATGTATTTTAGCTGTATTTACGCTCTATTAATTTGTAAAAATAACCTATATTTTACTAAGGTTACCGTGGTGAGGCAAAGCAACCAAAGCCAGGAAATAAGTTACGGCCTGACAGCCTCTGTGAAGTCACGCCGTTGAGAACAAAAATGCAGCATGGAATGTATTAAACAATAATTAAGATGGAACGTACAGATCTTTTGGAGTCTGCTGGAGGGGACTGCAAGCCCTGCTCCATTCTGCCTCGCCGGTGCCCCTCAGAGGAAGCCTTGCTGAGCCAGCCAACAGCCTGAGGTTTTGGGTCATAATTCTCAGGCAGGATTCAGAGGCAGCATGGGGAGGTAATGTCAGCTGGGGACTAATTAAGTGCAGTTCAGCCTTTTTAAGCTCAATACCTTAAAGTTGATAGGTAAAGAAAAAAAATGGACTCCCTCTATTCCCCTTCGTGATGTATAGAGAGACACACGAAGTTATCCTTTACTTTGGTGGTGGTGGCGGCGGGGGGGTTAATGGTTTTTGTTTTCTGCTTCTTTTTAACATTAGAAATTCAAGTTTTGTCTGAGCTGCAAGAATCTGACAACTAGAGAGAATGGTGACATCACAAGAGCCAAGAGCATGAAAACTGAGCATTAAGTGAGGCAGGGAATTTGTCAGGCTGTTTCAATGTCTCTGTTATTTTTTTGTTTGTTTTTGTTCATTCTTATGTTACTTTGATAACTACTTAACATTCTGGATAAAGAAAGACTTTGATAAAGATTTCAGCACCTCATCAGTTCAGCTCAGGCATTAGCACTCGCAATAAACATCCTTGCGATGTTTCAGAGGTCAAGCAGCAAAACTAGGTCTGGAATTTTTAAGGTTAAAAAAAAACCCACATTTCAGGGCTTCTTTGTACATCGTGAGGGGGAAAAAAACCTCAAGAACATTTTTTTAAAAATTCTGCCGGTCACCATTAAAAGAAGGATGTTGTTCTCAGACTGGAGATAAAGAAGCAGAACGCCAAGGCAGGAAGCTCTGAGGAAACATGGAAGCTCTCCTGTCCAGTTTGTATTTGCTGCTTTGCATTTTTTAGTTGAAAAACTGCCTAGCAAGAATGCACTTAGAGACTTGTGTCAAGTTGGCGTCAGTTGGTTTAACCCCAAACCCCTCCACTGTAACCCTTTCTGGAGAAGATGACTATACTTTCAAACCGGCGGTCATAGCAAACTCTCTCACCCACCATTCTGCGAGAACACCACTTGGGAAAAAGATTTAAAGAATTAAAAATGTATGAAACCAATAGGGTTCTTTAGAAATGACTCTAAAAACCAATGGTATTTAACAGAGAATTGCAATGCTTTCTATAGAGTTTCTGAATCACTCTCTAGAATCCTGTACCACGGATATAAATTTTCTATAAGATTTTGCCCATAGGAGAAAGATCAGCCATGAATGTGGATTTCCTGATAAATGAGCTGGTTTCATAACTTTAGCACTACAGAGCAGAAACAGCAACACTCTCATTTGGACAAAAGCTTTTTTTTTAAATAGCATTAATCCACAGAGTTCTTTTCAGGGTAGAGGAAGAAAAATCTAGTACAGTTAACGGCAGTTTTTCAGTTTAAACAAGGAAAAAATATTTCTGTTACACATTCCAAAATCAAAAATTAACATTAAATTGACAAATCCCTGTACTGCTACCAGATTTCTAATAGTATCCCCATGTGGTCAGCTGCCACAATATCTCAGTTGTTTGCAGCTCATGCTGTACCACTAACCAGTCAACACCAATGCTGAATGTTTTAATGGTAGCTGTCAATCCCCTTGCAAAGAAAAGACCTTCAAGTGGACTTTGAACGTATTTCCCCACAAAGGTTCTTGAGCTATTGCTGTCTTTGCAGCCATCTCCTCTCCATGCTGGACCTGATACAACAAAGATAACACTTAAAAGTTAAGCACATATTTAAGTGCTTTACTGAATCGGTGCCATTTTGCATATAGATGAATCAGTACAATAAAACATGCACAGAATTTGCAGCCCATGAAAGATGTCAACTCATTTGAGATAGAAATGAATTTTAAATCTAATTAAAAGCTCTTTGGAGAAATTATCAGCTCCTACGAACCATTAATTCTTACATAAGAGCTCCAAATTAACTGTAAAAATATAAAATGGCTGATGTATTATTAACTCTCTGACCTAAAGTTAAGAAAAACCAACACACAAACACCCTGACTCAGATGGCCTTCTGTAACTAAAGTAGAATTCAGTTTTACTGATGTAGCTTTGAGTGGCCATTTGGTTGCATGGCTCAAATCTGGCTGGTCAAAAGACAGTTACCATGGAATGCTGATGTATGTATTCTTCTCTTGTGCCAGTAGGGCTCTCTATTTTTAATTGGCACCATTTTTAATTGGCACTCAGCCGCAATAATTAACAGCTTTTGGGCATTCCAATGAGAACGCAATTCACCAGCCTTGCCAGTAAGGCCCTGATTCGCATGTAAGCATGTGCATACCTTAAAGCATGTGAGTAGTCCTAGGGAAATCAGTCGGCCTATTCACATACATTAAGTGATCCATGTGGGGTTTTTTTGCTCATTCAGACCCTACTTGCCTAACAGAATTCATCCTATCCACAATGAAAAATGTTTCTCTTTGTACCTCACTCTGGGGCATTTGGAATTGGCCAAAGGCTATTTACTGCAATAGATGGACAACTGGTCTGATATGGCACAGTGATTCCTATTATTTGTGAAACCTACTTTTCAACAGGTCTGGGTGTTTTGATTCCTCTGATATAACAATCAGAAACAAAAAGGGAAATTTCCCTAATTGCTCTTTACAAGAGAATTACACTGTGCCAATCTCTAAAAGAAGTTGTTAGTTTAATCATTTTTCCTTTGTGATTTTCTTAACTAAAAAACCAACATCATGCAAAATGTCTAGATTCAAGGGACTTTAATAGTGTCTGTTTGGCACATACATTTGCCTCTGAGTATGTGGGTCACAAATTGCAAGTGGCTGCGTTGACCTTTTTCTTTTAATAAACTCATTTTTGGAAAAAAAAACCACATTCATTATGTCTCTTGCTCCCTGGAGAAAAGGTCAGTGTGGCTGAGGTCTAAAAACACAAGATTCAACAACAGGAACAAACAGTAGAAGCATTTCATTGTCTTGTTTTTTTTCTTCTTCCCTGTTCTTTTACACGCACATCCTAACTTCTATCTGCTTGTAGGGTTAACTATTTCAAAAGACAAGACACACATTGAATCTTCAAAAATCCAAATTTAACCATGAAAACTAATATTTGTGCATGAAAAAATGGATAGTTCTGAACACAATAGGGTAGTTAATTGCCTGACTCGAGCCTTCCAATTTATATTTGTGCATATAAATGCAGGATTTTGTAGACAAAATGTGCAGTCTGTGCCTGCTTTGAAAATACGGGCCAAGATTTTCAACAGTAGTAGCCAAACTATAGCCTCCTGTTTTTGAAAATTTTGACCTTTTGTTTCAGTGACTCCTTACTAACTGTCCTGTTCCATTCTGTTCCTCTTCGCTTGTTTGCACACTCCTCTAGTTAAACTTTTTCCATTTCTCTTTACATTACACTTTATATTTTTGAAGGGTTCACAAATCTGCAAGTCACGCATTTCATTCAATAGTTCTTCCAAGGAGAGCTCATGCCCTTGTAATTCAAGTCTCAAGAAACAGTTTTGTTCTTTAAATTGTTGTTGGGAATAGGTCAATATGCTCTCTCAGAGCTTTCAGTACACAAATGAACTGATGATCAGAAATGCCAGGTGTTTTTAAGAGCTGATGTAAACAGCATTGCCAGGCATTCAAAAATCATGAGTCATCCCACTCCCTCGCCCGCCATGGCATTGACTTAAAAACATAAAATAATTAATTTGGTCATCCTTTTATTTGCCTTCTGGATTTTGAGCTTGTTGGTAGCACTCAGGTCATATTTTCAAACCTTTTCTCCACAGTCATGAGGGCTAGAAACACTCCTTTTTACAGAGATTCTCACCAAGTGACATGACTGTACTATGAGCTAGGTATTTAAGAAGAACACCAAATACCGTCAAACTCACAAAGTCACAAGAGTTGGCAGCTCTATATGAAGAGCTGCACGGAAGAAGTCATTGGCGATGCACAACTTCTATTGGTCCTACAAAACCCAGACACTATGCTATGTATTGTTAAATACAATCTATCGACATGTTATCTGCTAGCTACCCATTTACAGATATACAGATAGAGACCCTTTTTATAACTGTAATTATGAACATTCAGGCCTGGCCCTGCTCTCAGTTAAGTAATTGACAAAACTCCCAATAGGTATACAATCAAGTGCTTTCCCTCCTCCCAGTACAGTTCACAGCCTATAAATAGCAACAAGTGTTTCTTGCCAGGCAAAATTTCCAGATGACTAAACAAAATTGTGCTCTTTTTAAAGGGTCCATAGTTAATCCACAGGTTAAATTTTATTAACAGGGAGACAAGAAAAGAGAATAGTCAGGCATATTTCAACCATTTTGCACGGGTGGACACATCAGGATTCCTCCTTAGAGATAGACACATACATGGAGAAATGAAATGATTCAATATGCAAAAAATAATTATGGATGTGTTGGCTCGGTGGCTTGAAAGTTGCCTTTTTCTACATATTCTGTAAAGGGCAGTCAGCCTGCCAGGTGAATCTGACCTTTTGTTTTCATTGATGTACGGGTTCCTCTTTTGTTAACACGTCTTTGATCCTGAGAGAACTAGAGACTAGGTGACCAGGGGATCTTTTTTCTTCCAAAAAGTATGCAATGAAACATCTGTCTGCCACTAGCAGATGTGAAATCAAATCTTCTTGCCTATTGTGCTTGGGGTGGGGGAAAGGACTGTAGCTCCAGATCACAATCTTATTGCTAAATTAATATTCATACTGTAGTTCCAGGATTCTCCCGGGGGTTAGGGGGGCAGAGGGGGAGTGGAAGGGAAGGTCAAGTCACAGAGAGAGATTTGAAAAGGAACACTGAGGAGAGAGCTGCACTCTTGTTCAATGCAGATAGTGGAAAGATCACTTGGGGAAGCATTTTGACTTCTTTCCAGATATACCCTGTGAAATGAATTCAAAAATAGGGAGTTTTAAATTACAGACAGCATTTCCAAGCCTTCTTCTGGCATGAGCCATGCTGCTGAAAAGCTGGGACACCAACAGTTAGGGAACTCAATGTAAGAGACCATAATAAGATAAACTAGCAGAGCAGGCATTAAAGCTCTAAATCTCTCTCCTGGATGTTCACTCAAATACGAAATTAAATGTATTTTGACTGTGTTTGTACCTCCTTTGTGTTCATAGTAGGGTGACCAGACAGCAAATGTGAAAAATCGGGATGGGGGGGGGGGCTAATAGGAGCCTCTATAAGAAAAAGACCCAAAAATCGGGACATCTGGTCACTCTAGTTCATAGTAACTATAAATTTTAAGCAAAAATTGGAGACAATTCATGGAATGTAAGTGTTAAACTTGTAAATCAGAGTATTTGCACCATAAGAAACCCAATTCCAGTAGTTTATGATGTTTCACCAACAAGAGAACAAAAACAATACCACCTGATGTGGGTGTCCAATCAACACTAACATTTTTCAAATTGGAATTTTTGCAAACAATGTACGGACCAAGAGTTATTTGCCAAAAACATTCAGCAAATAGTTTTAAATAAGAAACACATTCAAGAAAGTTGTATGCTCCTTGCAGACAATTCATGAGCAAAAACTACTACATTTGTGGAATAAATAAATCATCATGAGTGATTCACTGAGCTCTAGAATTTAAAAATTCAAAAGTCCTACTGTGTTCTTCATCGTTTAATGAGTGCTTTGTCTAGCTCTGTCTTAAATCCCAGATTCCTATCCTGTTTTAGGATTGACCAAACAACAGGAAAATGATCTCTCTTTAAAATATACAGTAATAGCTGCACTAAGGACCTCTTTGAAACGACTGCTTTAATGATAAGTCAAATACAATTTTAACAGAAACCTTGAGAGTATTTTAAAGATAACTTGTACTAGGCAAATAATATTTCCTGGTACCTTAATTACATTTCCTGGCTTCATTTTGTATTAAACCAAGATTGTTCTCCACCTATTAAATTAGTGCTGGAAACAGTTCTATGTTTTCTAACACTGGACTCCAGTGCAAAAATTACTAGGCTTTCTTTGCCACCACAGGCAGAAGACTCAGAATTGCCAACTGTGAGTATAAACATTGGGTCTGATCCTGATATCATGGAAGTCAGTGGCAAAATTCCCAGTGGGTGCAGTTTCAGGAATCCACTCCTCCCTGCCCCCAGGGTTCACAGACTCATGTAACAAAGTGTTTCTTGCCATGCAAAGCATCACTAAGCAAAATGAGTCCAGTTATATTTGCTCTTGCTCTGAAATGTAAGAGGGGACAGCAAACAAGTATACTCACCAGTCCAGACATGCACAATTTTGACTACATTGTTATGTCTTCTCATGGTTTCATTTCTTACAGATTCTCCTCTTTTGTATTGCTCCTGCCCTGCTGTAGGGTAAACGCCAGTAGTATAAAAGTCAGCAGTTCTCTACCACCTATTCCTATTTTCCTATGTAGGGGGACTTCCGTGGCAGGCTAGGCAGGGATAGGAGGGCACATGGCCAGACAATGCTTTGGCACAACTGTGGCTATGTCTGCACTGCAAGTGAAGGTGTGATTGTAGTACAGGTAGGCATACCCATGCTAACTTTAATCTAGCTAGCATGGATAACAAGAGTAGTGCAGGTGTGGTGGGCATGAGCTCCAGCAAGGACTAGCCCTGGGTACTCAGGTGTTAGCCTGTGCCACCACATCTAAACTACTCTAGTTAACTGTGCTAGCTAGATTAAAGCTAGCAGGGGTATACCTATTTGTGCTATAATCACACCTTTGCTTACAGTGTAGGCATACTCTGTGTCTGTTGGAATGTTCCAGCTGGCATAAGTTAAAGCAGCCTTGGGACTGCTCTGATTTGTGCTAGGGGCCAGTTCAGCTCCTGACCAAACCTGGAGCATAGGAGTACTTGCTCAGCTAAACTGAGGATTAAGCTCTATATGGGTGTTCTGCATATAATTCAAAAGTTTTGGTCACAAAAATGTAATAGTCCAGAACTGGACACGTCACATGAAGTGAAAACAGGCCAGCAGATAGTAGCAGATGTCCCTGGTGTGAAAGTTTAGAAAATGGAGTTTAGTTTAAAGGTCCATCTGTCTGTAGACTTAAGTGTGGGATATCTTATTCAAAACTTACAGCACTAGATCTACATACCCCTCACCACAGAGATGTGCAAGAATTTTTTAAGGTTCAAGGAAGATAAAGTGCAACATATATAGCAGGGGTCGGCAACCTTTCAGAAGTGCTGTGCCGAGTCTTCATTTATTCACTCTAATTTAAAGTTTCGCGGGCCAGTCATACATTTAAATCTTTTTAGAAGGTCTCTTTCTAGAAGTCTATAATATATAACTAAACTGTGGTTGTATGGAAAGTTAATAGGGTTTCAAAATGTTTAAGAAGCTTCATTTAAAATTAAATTAAAATGCAGAGCCCCCCGGACCGGTGGCCAGGACCTGGGCAGTGTGAGTGCCACTGAAAATCAGCTTGCGTGCTGCCTTCGGCACCTGTGCCATAGGTTGCCTACCCCTGATATATAGTTTGCTCTCACATTTTAGGTTTGTGCACCTTGAGAACACAATATTTTTCTCATTAAACTTTTTTCCATGAAATAAGTTGCTTGCAGTACATAGGACATTGAATTTATACATATCACCTAAAAAAACCACACTAGGATCACTCAGAGCTACAAACACATTTTATCAAAAGCTACCCCAGAAAGAGATAAACATATTTGGCACCGTCTCTGGATCACAGCCTCTAGACTACTGTCACCTGACTGTATTTCAGAAGTGAAAGGCACAGAGACTAGAGAAAAACCACTGGCATTCAATGAACGACATTCTTACAGCTACCCCTGCTGTCTGATCTATATAGCAGTAAAGGAGTATATTACAGGTATTACTATTGTTCTTTTCAGCTCTGATATCTGAAACATTTGTTAAAACCTTTGGTGATTAGTAGTTTGAAAGCTCCTGCATTATGGGCAACTCTCCTGAGGTTTGGTGCAGTTTGGTTAAGCATCCAATCTTAACCTTATCCAAAAATTTTAAGCCTCTTCAATCTATAAAACAAGGCCAGAAATCTTGTGAAAATTGAGTCAGAGTATTCTGGCACTTTCACTTCTCCTCCCAGCAAGAATCAATAAGTACAGAGGTAAGTGTATTTGAAAAAAATGCACCAAAAATTAACCAGTTTTTTTTTGTTGAGTGTCAAAAATGGCTCCAGATTCAGATCAAGTTCTGGGCTAAGTTCTTAGCTGAATTAGCCCTGTTTGCCCATACACGATGAGATATTCGAATATCCCAGCTCTTGTCATAAGAGTGTTGTGGATGCATCTTTTAGAAATCCAGACGTGCTTTGGTTCCTGACTTTTCACAGGACACTTCAGAAAGTTGTTACTGTTTTTAATGTTTACTAAGGCATCCCGACTGGTAGCCACATGGGCACTCCAGGAAGCCCTATATTATTAACAATAATATTTAGCAAAATTATTTGCACCTCTCAAAATAGGGGTGATGGGACAATGAAGTGAAGGGGGGACTGCTAAGAGTAAATGGAAAAGGGAAGAGAAAATGGGAGGGGTGAAAATCAAGAGATGCGAGAGGAAATAAAATAAGGAGGACACGTGAGGAGAGAAGGAAAAATACTTGCTATGCAATTAGATTTCATGCAGGACTCACTCGATTCCTTCCACTGTACAGCTTGACAATGCTACTTTTCAGAAGAA
This sequence comes from Mauremys reevesii, assembly GCF_016161935.1. NCBI lineage: Eukaryota > Metazoa > Chordata > Testudines > Geoemydidae > Mauremys > Mauremys reevesii. The sequence continues at coordinate 73,675,256 of NC_052624.1, read as the reverse complement.
ATTCTTCACACGCCCCTCTGTGCACAGGGGAAGGATGATGGGGGAGAGGTTTCCTCATCCACTTCTAGGCTATGCTGTCCCTTCTCAAGTTCTGCCATTAGTCACCACATTTCTGGTTTCAGCTGAGAAACTTGTGGGATTAAATGGAGTCTTGGGGATACTGTTGTTAAGGAGGGATGATGTTATGTTGTTTGCCTTTCCTCATGCTGCTGCTGACAGTAGCAGCTGCTATGATAGAGAGCAGGAATCAGGGCAAGGCAAGGAGAGTGTAGATACCCATTACATTTGAAGCTTTCAGTGGGATTGGAAAAAGAGCAGTGCAGATTAGCATGCATGATTTACTGTACTGTGTTTTATTGCCTTTAAAAAAAAAAAAGGAAATTATCAGCACCTACACGTTTGTTCTGTAACAAATGGGGTAAACTCCAAAGCTGTATTTTGCCACAATTATTCACTTTCCTTATACTTTACAGGACAGAAGTTATAGGATTTGCCTTTACTCATAAATGCTTTAGAAGTGTCCTCATTTCTTTTGTGCTTATTTTATAATTGTACATTTCCTTCCACTTAACAGTGAATAAAAGTCAAACTGTAAATCTCCTATATCATAGCTGGAACCATTAGCAAATAGCTTTAGATACTATTGGTAAATGTAGACCAATGGTTCATCTAACACTGCATCCTGTCCTCCAGCCTGTAGCTCATCTTTTAGAAAGTTATGAAAACCTATAATGCACACTAAGAAAGTTGTGCAATGCTATTCATAAAAGGAAATTCCTTCCTGATCTCAGAGGTCATCTCTTTTTGTCCTGAAGTACAAGACTGGATTACTTTTATATTTTAATTTTCATAGCTACAAATGTATTAGTCATCATAATGTAGCCACAGTTGTTAATATCCTGTGGGAGTACCACAGGTTGACTATTTTCTGCATAAAACAGTATTTTTTTCATAGAATCATAGAATATCAGGGTTGGAAGGGACCTCAGGAGGTCATCTAGTCCAATCCCCTGCTCAAAGCAGGACCAATCCCCAGACAGTTTTTACCCCTGATCCCTAAATGGCCCCCTCAATGATTGAGCTCACAACCCTGGATTTAGCAGGCCAATGCTCAAACTATCCCTGCCCACACCCCCACATTTTATGTGATGCCTTTTGATTTCATTGACTTTTAGAACACCCAAGCTCTTCTAATATGCAACAAAGCTAAAAGGAGGGACGGATCAAGTTTTCACGATGACATTTATACTTTTAAATATATCAGTGGGGTGTGCTGTAGTTCTACTCCTTTCCAGGATCACTATCTATAAATCGTGCCAGACCTTGAATCACCTGTATTGCCCTTCTCTGGTTTAGAAGTGGTGAGGAGGATCCGGGCGGGGATTCAAAATTAGTCTTGAAATTTTCCCCATTTTTTCAATATTTTAAAAATCTCTACCAATTCTACTCTGGATCTTTTCAGTCTTCAGCACATGTGACTAAAATGGGATAGAATATTCCTTATCAGCACCTATCGCGGAGATGTGTTCTATTTTCTGTATTACTTCCTCTGTTCTGGGCATCCAGGCATGCTATTTGCTCTTTTAACTGCTGTTGTATGCTGGGCAAACATCTTCATTGGCTATCCATGATAACTCCTAAGTCTTTTTCTCCTCTCACAAGACTTTGCCAGTTGGAAGCCCATCCGTGTACTGCATGAGAAAAATGTACATTACTTTTGCTTCTATGCATAATTTCTCCGTATTCCAAGTTACATTTTATGTGCCATTGTGGTGCCCAATTGTCCAAAGCATTATAGTGCCTCTCAAGTGTCTCACAAGCATACTGTATATAAATGGAAACAATTTAGTACAATTTGCTAAATATCAGCCTGACCAGTGCACTATCTACTTGTCCTCCAGAATCATTAACAGTGGTCACAGCATTGACCCCCAAAGCACCACACTATTAACTTCTTTCCATGCTGAGTAACAGCAATTCAGTGTGATCGCTTGTTTCTTATCACTTGATCAGTTTTAAGTCATGCCAGGAATTAGGACTTTGTTAGAGGAAATACGGTAAATAACTGAGATAAGGGGCAGCCTTCCTGAAAATCCAAGGATGGTGTATCCCTCAGGTCACTCAACTTTGTCTATTGGTTCCTTAACTTTTAAGTAAAAGAGATGTCATATTCCCTTACCAAAGCACATCAGTAGATCCTATCTGATTGTACTTATCCAAATAATACAAACTAACATATCCTTATTTGGATTCAGTCCGTTTACTCAGATGCAGTGTAAAGGTAACTGGGATGCATGTTCTGACCACATTCCATGCTCTCACACAGCCCTACTTAGAAACAGAGGCGCATCTCATAGTACTTCTGTATCTACCTAACTCCTTTCCTTCCTCAACTGTGGCGTTTGTGACTCTTCCTCACCAAAATACTGGGGAATAATGCCAGAGAGACACTTGTGTACATACAAGAGACCAGTGGTGTAATGGTAAAAAAGTAGCAGTAGTAGTAGTGAATAAACTAAACTAACCTAACCTCCATATTCCTCAAATGAGCAGTGAGTAAACTCCATTAATCCAGATTCACCTTTGCCTACACCATGGGAGGAGACTCCCTAATATATGGTGGTGAACACGGGGAATTTCTCCTGGTCTGACAGGCAACTAGGTTGAATTGGAGGAACTTCAAATGGATTTATAGCCCTATTGTAGTCCAGGGCTGGAAGTCAGGCCTGTGAAACAGTCAGACAAGAGGGAAGATGAGGCACTACTGACTCACAGTATTCTTGGTAGCTTCCATGATAATTCCGTGAGGCCAAGCCCCAAAAGCTGCCTCATAACTACATCTCCCATTCAAACCAACGGGAGAGGTGGGTGTTTAACAAGTCTTTTGATTTGTTGCATAGTTTTTTGTTTCTGCAAAATCATGCTCTCCTTAAATGGAATGTGCTCACAAAAGCAAATTAAAACAATCCATGGAGAAAACTACAATTATTCACCATTACCACTCCAGGAAGAATTAGCGAATGCTTTTTTGACAACAATGGATGCTATTACTGAATTGGCCCTGAGCTTGCTTCCACTGAAGTCACTAAGAATTTGATGTCAATGGGAACAAGACAAGACCCATTATTGCCTTTCATCCAAAATTCCTAAATACGCCCAACAAACATTACAAACCAAAGGCCCAATTGAATTCTCAGTTACTTCAGAGCAAATCTACTCCATTGAAGTCACTGACCTATGCCTTCAGGTCAGGGGGATCTGAGGTTCCATCTTCCTGTTGTCACAGAAATCTCAAAGGTCATGTTGTGCAGAAATGAAAAGTTTGACGTCTCTGGTGGTCTTGCATTTGCTAAACTATTACGAGCTTTACATATTAGCTGGCAATGTTTCAAAATATGTTCCCCAACACTTACACTGTCTGATTTGTGATACCTTATTTGGTTGGCAGGCGAACCAAATTTTTGACTGGGCTTGAACGGAGGCTGTGACAGTGGCAGGTCCCATGCCAGTTCTTTGCCATGCTGTTGGCATTAGCTAAGAACTGACAAACTCATAGCTGGAAACCAGACCAGTTCACTTATATGTTAGTATTGATCAAAATAGGTGTTAGTCTTGTAAGACTATTTAGTGTTTAGATTTTATAGAATGTTTTAAGTTGCTGCATGCATTAATTTTATGTGTAATGTCTATATTTCATGCTACAAGGAAATATGTAAGTTTTGCTTTATGACTTTGAAAATGTTTGCTCTAAACTAGTGAAATCAGATAGGAAGAGTGTTTCCTCCACCCATCCAGAAGATCAAAATCAAATGGGTCATCAAGGAACACTGCAATACAAAAGATTGGTTAATGGCCCTATCGCACCTTGGAAATTCTGCCTGCAAGGAAGCTCATCCTGTGGTCTCGGAGGCTGAATGAAGGAAATGAAATGAAGACATAGGAAAATTTCCCGTTTCTTTGCTGTTTGAACTCTCACAGGGGCAGACACACCAAACTGAAGCCAGAGATTCCAAGGGGCTACCTCCTAGGTCCACCTGGACAGACACTTTGAATTGACAGATCACTACAACTCTGTCACTGTTAAACCAATCAAACATATACACTCATTTGTGTATATATTTACTTGTTTTAACCTGTAAATAACTCATTCCTTTTTTTCTAGTTAATAAATCTTTAGATAGTTTATTACAAGATTGGCTACAGGCGTTGTCTTTGGTGTAAGATCTAGGGTACTAATTGGGCTAAGTGACTGGTCTCTTGGGATTGGGAGCAACCTGAATATTGTGTGGTTAAGTGACCATTTATCACTAAGTCCGGCTTGCCTGGATGGCAAGATAGACTGAAGAGTCTGAGGGCATGGTCTGTGATTTCATGGTGAGACTAGGGAGCTAGTTGTTAACATTTGTTACTAATTATAGAATTTACCACCAGTTTGGGGTTTCTTTTTTTGACAGTTTGTCCTGAGGTAGGCACTCACGGTCATGAGCCACTCCAGATAGCATGACAGAGGCAATTAGAGTAGTTGATTGGTTTGGAATTTGGAGATCATCACACTAAAGTATAGGTCAATTATATATAACTAGCAAGGTCTTCAATCTCATGGTTTCTCTGTGCAAAGGGCTGCTGTGTATTGTTTTAAATTTAGTACATAATTGGATCAGACCCCATTTTCCTACTCACCCCCGCACTCCCTTCCTTTTATGGGCAAAAAAAGGGTTGTTTACCTTAATAGTTCTAGTAGTGGTGACAATTTCCAAACTGATGGGGCTTCTTGCTAGTTTCTTAAATATTCAAATAAATATTTATCCAAATTAAATTTATCTGCAGTGTCAAGTGAGTGTATGCTGAGGTGATTATCTTTAAAGAGCATCCTACAGTTGTTGGGGTCTAGCATACAGCAACTCCTGCTAGCAACATATCAAAGCATTTGTTTAAGTCTGAGCAAATTCAAAACAGACTTCTGTCTGCAAATTCTGGAAAACAATGCCATCTACTTCTGAAAACAGAAGCCACCTGTGACACTGGCAGTCCAGGCGCCAGCTCATGCTGAAGCCCCAGGCCAATTCACTTGTGTATTAGTAGAGATTAAAGTGATGGTTAAATGTATAAGAATGTATGTGGTGTTTAATCTTCATGAAAACTAATGGGATGTTACTTGAATTGTTTTTACTTTTCTGTATCCTGTTATGTAGTAGCAAATATTTACATTAAATAACCCAAACAAGAAAGAAGCCTTGTGGAATGCAATGAAGACCGTTAACAGAAAAGTGCTAATTTTGAAGCAAGTGGTCATTGTGTGTGATGATCAGAGGTCAAAGACTAAACATGCATTCCTCATTTTCCATCAAAGGAAAATCCTACATGGGTAGTGACCCTGTCAGCTTGTTTTCTGTGAGACAAAGCTATAAGTAGAGATTCAGGGAAAGATCCTGGATCTCTGGACTATTTGGACTCTTACAAAGAAGTGTCCGAGATGCAAAGCAGAGATCCCAGAGACAACCTGAGTCCCTGAAAAGAATTTTGGGAAACTGGCAGTTTATTACAACATTGTCACCATTTGGAATTACAAACTGTGACTCAGCTGTGCATACAGTTTACCTGCTTTAACCTCTCAATAACTTTCACTTCCTTTTCTTAGCTAATAAACCTTCAGTTAGTTTAGTATAGAACTGGCTACCAGCATTGTCTTTGATGTAAGATCTAGAATACGATTGATCTGGGGCAAGTGACTGGTCTCTTGGGACTGGGAGCAACATGATGTGATGTAATTTTTGGTTTAACTAACCTTTTATTACAAAGTCCAGTTTGTCTGGGGGCAAGATAGGCAGTCAGTCCCCTTAGACTCTCCAGTCTGTGATTCCATGGTAAGACTGGTATAGTGATCCAGGAGTTCATATTTGTCACTGGCTTGGTGAAATCTAATTATAGAACATACCAGCAGTTTGGAGTGTCTGCCCTGTTTTCTGACAGTCTGCCCTGAGGTAGGTATCTCAGTTGTGAGCCACTCCAGACAGTGTGACACCACCGAGTCAATATAAGTATCTTGCATCTCCCTGAGAGACCGGAAGGGCTGATTCAATGATTTTTTCTTTCTGAATGAATCCTAAAACCAGTAGTGCAAGTAGGCAAAACAAACAAAATAAGCCAAGTACAACAAGGGAACTACTCGGCGGTCAGAGGTTGAGATGCATTCTGATCTTATGCCCAGATCATAGATCTTTATAGATTCACAGATTCCAGGGCCAGAAGGGATCACTGTAATCATATAGACTGACCTCCTGTATAACACAGGCCAGAGAATTTCGCCAAAATGATCATTCAGAAGAACATATTTTTTAGACAAATATCCAATCTTGATTTTAAAATGATCAGTGATGGAGAATCCACCACGACCCTTGGTTAATTGTTCCAATGGTTATTCCCTCGCTGTAAAAAATGTACGTTTCATTTCTAGTCTGAATTTGTCTAGCTTCAACTTCCAGCCACAGGATTATGTTACCTTTCTCTGCCAGATTGAAGCACTCATTATTAAACATTTGTTCCCCATGCTGATACTTACAAATTTCAGAGGAATGCAAGACTAAGAATCCTGATTTAGCTCTGAAATTTGCAGAGTTGAAAAGTAAAACTTGACTCAAAATGCATCTTTTTTGTTAAATTAATGCTAGAATGTAATTAAAAAGCAATACATATATGGCAGAGACAAATAATTCTTTTAAAAAAATCTGTTATATGGTATGTGTTTCAAAACAGGATAGATTAAAGCGCACTATGGAACTTAAGTGTATAGTAGCAAGATCCATATGGACAGCGTGTGGGGTAGATTTACGCCTCAGCTTGCCACAGACTACGTGTTTGTGTAGAGAAGCCTTTGAACTGCATATAGGTCAGTAAACATGTAAGTGAATCTGAGAGGGACAGGAGAGGAAACTCTGCTTGCCTCTCCTCAAGCATGTGGGAAAGAAAAAGGAACTTGGCTCTGTAGAAGGTAGGGAGATTCTTCCCCATAAAGGGATAGGGACCAAGGGTTGCATTTCCAATTAGGCACAGTAGGCACGTGCTTGGGGGGCACCAATGTTCTAGAGGAACCTAAAAGTTAAAGGTGGGTTAGAAGTTAAAAAGTTCATACACACAGCTCCCCTGTGGGCAGCCGGGCTCCTGGCATGAGTTGGTGGCTGCCCAGCATGTGGGACTGGAGCATCTGAGACAGCCTGGGGGCGTTGTGTGCTGCATCCAGGTGGGGCGGCTGTTGAAAGGGAGTCCCAGTCCTTTCTCAACCTCGGCCACCCTGCTGCCTCCCCCCCATGCTGGGGAAGAAGAGGGAGGGGTGTGGCCAGTGCCCCATTCACTTACACAGGCAGAGCTGGAGCACATCTGCCGCGCTGGGCTGTGGGAGGGACAGAAGACACCCAGGGACCGCTCGCCGGGTGTAGAGGTACAGTCCCCCCTTGTGCCTCACCTGGGGTGGGTGGTCTGCACCCCAGCTCAGGCTGGGAGCACCATGTGTGGTGTAGGGTCTTGTGCCTTCCCAGGGAGACTGTTTATATTTCTTTGTTTCGTTTTTTATGGAATACACGAAGGACAGCTATAGGCGGAGGGGAGCTGAAGATGCTGTGCCTAGGGGCATGTAAGGTATAAATTCAGCCCTGTATGGACCTCTTACCTTTCAGAGCTAAGACCCACTCTGCAGGAAGCCAAGCCTTTCCTGGCTACCCCAACAAATCAGAAGTATTGGGGTGACAAAAGCACGTGGCTGGTGCTTCTCATAGGTACCTCTCCCATGGGAACATAAGGGACAAGATTTCTATGAAGAATTTGAGGACTGATCTATAACTGTATTGTTATGATCATTGGAACTGTTTCCGGTCTGAATGTAAGAACATTACATCAGTAAGAGGTAATAGCAGATATTCTATCTCAGAAGGGAGGGGGTAAGAAATCCCCTGGGTACTTGGAATGAACCCCTGCTCTCTTTATCTTGAGGGGGAAGAGATGTGACAGTGTTTGTACATTTTATGAATTCTGATTGATATTATGAAATCTGTGCACAAATTCTAACCCGCCGTGTATTGAACTGGCCATTTCTGACCAAGACAATGTCACATATCACACACCACAACTGGGAACAACTACAGGACAATCAAAACACTTAGTGAATGTGGATTGACTCTGCCCTGGTAGAAAGAAACATGCTAAAGAAGTTGACCAAGCTAAACAAAACTGCAGGTTGTCTGCAGAGAGGGGAGTTGGAGCAATGGAAGTTCCCAAGCAAAAAAGGGGAATAAAGAAAGAGGTGTTAGAAGCTATTGTGAAAAGATGTTCTCTCTGAGTGAAGAGGAATCTTTTAACTGCAGAACCTCAACAAGCAAAAGGAGAGTTTGTTACCAGGGCAGGGAGAGAGAAACTCACTAAAAGTTGAGTGGGAGGAGAAGAAGGTCTGGGGGACGCTGAAAAGATTGACCAAAACCCAGTAGGCACTTGTGTGGTGAAGACACTGAAGTGAAGGTTTTTGCATGAAGGTTTTATTGGTTTTGTATAGATCTGCTATGTGTCTATGAATCAGGGGTGTGAGTGAGAGTGAGTGTGTGAGAGAAGTCACTTCGCAAAGCTTCCGAGTTCCTTGCTGTAATGTGTCCCTGAAGGATTAAAACTTTAAATCTATGAGGATGGAGCCTCAGGCAGCTGGACCACAGGATCCCACTCTCAAGAAAGGGATAAGGCTGGGTGTCTGCATGCCAGCAGTGTTCCTGAGAAGCCAGAGGCAGTGTCTGGATGCTGCTCAGATTCGGTGAGCTCAGAGGCAGAGGCCTGGATCCTGGCTGGCAGGCAGGGGTCTGGATCCAGATACAGCAGCCTGGTGAGTGTCCAGCAGGGGTGTGTGACATTGCACCCCATAATGCTTTATAGAAATATGCTTATGAGAGTAAATATGACATAACTGGAATATGTTTTATGCTAGATATGCCATGTAACATATCTCTGCAAAGGTTATGATCTACTGGATATATTCATCCTTTTTACATGCAGGTATCATTTTTGTATTCGAAGTTATGGATATTGGCTATGTACTTGTTGGATTTTAAGTAGCCTCAGTGAAGCATTCGTCAGCTTCTTGAGAAAAGACTATTCTCAGTAAGTGCCCAATCAAGAAACATTTAAGCCAACAATGAACGTTGAGAGACGCCAATCCACATCTGAGCTCTTCTGGGAATGTAGCTCAGCCTGTAAAGTTCTGAGTCATGCATGGACATGTGACTTGCCCATGTGACTCCAAAACTCCATATTGCAGCTGTAAAGCTTGTAAAAGAAGCTGGAACATCTGTGAGGGTGAGATTTCATCTGTAATCACTTTCTTACTGTATTGGGCTTGGACTTGTGTGTTTTATTTTATTTTGGTTGGTAATTCACTTTGTTCTGTCTGTTACTACTTGGAACCACTTAAATCCCACTTTTTATATTTAATAAAATCTCACTCTCAGAGATATTCCATCTTTTACAGACTAGCCTCCTTCTAGTCTGGGTCCAGCAATCACTCTCACCCCTGTAGTTACTGTCCTTTGTTCCAGTTTCTTTCAGTTATCCTTTGGGGGTGTAGAGGCTACCTCCTGAGTCAGCTGAAGACAAAATGAAGGGGTTTCCAGAGGCTTATATAGACTCTTTCTTGTGGGTAGAAACCCCCTCCCCTCTTCTATGCAGAATCCAGCTGCAAGATGGAGTTTTCGAGTCAGCAGAAATAGAGATTTTTAGATAATTCAATAATCTTCAGATGACTGAAACAAAAAGTACAATTAAAGTGGAAGGGTCAACAAATGAGTTTCAAAATGCTATCAGAAACACCCATTTGACACATGTCCATTGTTGGACAGCTTTAGCAGTGAGCTGAGTAAGTTCTCAGGATCTTCTAGTGCCTTCAATACTTCAGAGGCCCCATGACTCCTTTAAACGGGGAAATTGTCCAATTCCTTTTTGGAAGGCAATACAAATGCACTCAGTAAGAAAGATGAAAAATCCATTGATCATACCAACCAATATTAATCTAGACAATCAAATACTGGCAGAAATCTTTGCAAACCAACTATCTCTAGTCCAACCACTACTATCAATTCACATTGACCAATCTGCCTTGATTCCAGAGAGAGTCATGAATCCAGATATATGGTGAATGCTAAGCAGCACTTTAAACAATATAATTAAAACAGGTTTCAACTAGCATTACATTCATAGCATTCAAGTAATCCAGAGAGTTCTTTGGGGCGACTTTTTTTCTAATACTAAAGAAATTTAATTTCAGATATCTACTTATAGCCTCCATTAAACCATGCTACAATTCTCCATGTGCATTCCTATGATTCAGAGCTATTTGAACAGAGACTCTTGCTCCTTAAAGAGCAGTACAAGGTAAAAATGTGTCCTTTGTCACCTCATCTCTTCACTCTATCCATTGAGCTGCTTGCTCCTTCTTTATCTCAGTGACACACAAGCCTCTATTGAATGCCTCAAGGCAAGCTCAGAAAGCTATATCTGGTTTTCATGTAAGTGAGATTAATTCATCGCTGATGCTCTTACGTTCCATCCAGCAAGGCTTTTTAATTTTCCATGCAGATGGTTTTCTAAGCAATTCAAATACCTGAGAGTACAAAAGTCACCTAATACAACTAAACCAACTGCATTCAGTCTAAACTCTTATTATATACACCTTTCATCAAGACCTTCAACCTTTGGCTGAGTCAACTTGATAAAAATAAATGTCCTTCACCAAGTGACATACCTCCTACAAGTGTCTTCACTACTTCTTACAGACATACTTGATCTATAATAGATCATATAAAAATATGCATATTATATGGTATGAACAGAGAAAGAGAATCAGCTTGTTGAGTTTCCAAAAAGATAAAAGGAGCTTATAGTCTAAATCCCAATTTACAAAAATCATGTGGGCATTGACTTTCAAATCAGACTTAGACCCCTAAGTTCCTATGCTACTTTTGAAATTGGGGCTTCAGTGCTTTTGAAACTTTACCCAAAGACACTAACTTTGGATCACAAGCAAATTAACAACCATTTTTCCAGGAAGTCACACTACTGAACTTTTAACAGCTATGATTGTCGATATTTCTATATCAAATAAATGGATTAAACCAAATAAGCTCATATCTCTGTTGCACAACTTTTTCAATGAGAAACACTTGCAAGTTTACACTTCAAGTTCTACACATTGGACCTAAGATCTTAAAAATCCTCTCAAGGATAATCTATAGCAGAAAACTGAATAGTTCTTTGAAGCCATTATTTGCAAGTCTTACAAGAAAAAAGTGCCACATATACTACTATTTTCTTTAATTTTTAGACAAAATTAATCCAGATCTACATCAGATCTGCTCTATGTGTGACCACCCACACTCAAACATAAAGTATAGAACTACCAGTGTGTGTGTGTGTGTGTGTGTGTGTGTGTGTCTCTCCCCCCCCCACACCAATTCTGGGCATTGATCCACCATTTCATAGATTCCAAGCAGGCAACTGTTTAACTAGCTGGGAATGAACCTATGAGACCAATTCTCTGACGCTGATTTAGAGTAACAGAACGCTATGTATAGGGTGAGCAGAAAGCTGACCCGAAGTCTACTAATGGTATCAAAAGAGCACACATTACACCAGTGGCAAAATGAAGTCAAAACCTACTGAAAAACACAATTCACCAGCGCCAGAGAAAATTTGTATAAACTATGGGTACGTTATATACAAAATGAGACTAATAATTGATAAATCAATTGACTACCATTTTAGTGTCTATATATTCAAGAGTTATGTTCAGGTTAACCTGTTGTCCAAATTATTATTACAATTTGGTATTTCTAATATACGAAAGATTAGATGTGAGGAAAAAGGTTTTAATAGTTTGATTACTGTATTGCATGTTATCAATTTGTAAAATGAGACATAGCCTAGCATTCATTTATACCAAGTACTTTATTTACTTTTCCTTTTGTTACGGAATATAAAGTTCAGGACTCTGATTCCACCCTACCCCCTCCCCTCCCCCCTTTTTTTTTAATCTTGAATGCAGAACAAACAAAATTTAAGTTCACAAATAGTAGATAATCTTCAAAGGAATAAACGTGAAATATAAGAAACAGGGAAGCAGAGGAGAGGAGAAAAGAAAAAGATTGGACCAAAGTGATAGGGGAAAGATAGGAGACAGGTTTTTTGTCTTCTAGTTCAAAAGCCTCCATTCCCTTGAATGAGGCATTTTCATAAGATTTTCTGTTTGCCTTTAAAACACTTATTCTGGAGATTGGACCTCAAACAATGCTTTTAAAATGGAAGATATGAGCTAAAAGCGGCCACACATTATTACTATGAAAACCCACAGCCCAGTTTTATGTATTTAGAGTGAGAGAGAGAAGGCTCACATTTGGGGATACATCAAGTAGTGAACGGAGGAGGGGAATGGGATTCAGAATGGCCCGGCTTACCTGTAACTGGAGAGTAGTATGTACATACCTCACAGAGCACCAAAAGAACGAATTGAGTGATAAAGTACCTGGCAAATATGATGTTGCTACTATGAACTACATTCTCTGCTGTGGTGAAAACCACAGAGTGCTTGTTCAACGCTATTGCCTCTCCCATCCCCCTCAGTTCTCTCATCCTCTGAGCTCCAGTTGCTAAGAGGAGCATCTGTGAGCTTGAAGGAAGGAAAAGGAACAGAAAAAACCATGATCCTCTGATCATCCCCCTTTTTGCAGCCTCTCTGACCCTTTCTATTTTGTTTTGCTCTCCTCTCAAGTGAGGGGAGCACAAGGCTCTGTATGGTCTCACTCTTCTGAAAAACACATGTTGTGACCCCAAGAACTCCTCAATGCCAAATGGCAAAGGTTCACTGTTCTATAACAGCTACTCCTATCAGGCCTCACAAACTCACTACTATTTATTTATCAGTATTTATCTATAAAGAATGTCATGAGATCTTAAATGGAAGCCATGACCATACTGATCCTTATAATCATCGTGTGATGTACGTACAGATAGGGTTGCCACCTATCTGGGTTTTACCCGGACACTCTAGTTTTTGGCTTCTGTGTCTGGATGCCACTTAGGGTTACCAGATGCCCAGTTTTCGAACAGAAAATCCAGTTGAAAAAGAGACCTGGCAACCCTAAATGGCACCCAAACCAAAAGCCTAGTTACCATGAGGCAGGGGAAGGTGCCGGGTCATTAACCTTTGCCAGCCCCTGTTCAGCTGGGGCTGCCTCCTACCTGCAGGAGATGATTCAGCGAGCAACAAGAAGAGAGGAGCAAGCGACAAGGACAGGGCCTTGGCGGGGGATGGAAGTGCAGCAGTAGGTGGGGACTGGGGGAAGAGGCAAGGTGGGTCGGGGGCTTGGAGGTCTGGTTACCAGCCGTTAGAAAAGTGGATGATATTTAAGAAGTTGTGCATATGTACTGAACGTATGTTTTAAAACCTACATTCCAGGAAGACCTGACAAACAGCTGAGGTCCTCCAGGCAGGAGATAAGGAGGGTCTCTCTCTGTCAAATGTCAATTAAACATTGTAAGCCAACACAATGGACGCTTATTTGCATACAACATCAACATGAGGATGTGAAGTCAACATGAAGTCACCAAGCACTGGAAAACAAAACATTAGGGGTTACTGACTCTGGTGACAAAAACATGAGGGGGAATACAAGGGAAAGTCTAAAGGACACATCTTGAGGGGGGGATTTGATAGCTGCTTTCAACTACCTGAAAGGGGGTTCCAAAGAGGATGGATATAAACTGTTCTCAGTGGTACTAGATGACAGAACAAGGAGCAATGGTCTCAAGTTGCAGTGTGGGAGGTTTAGGTTGGATATTAGGAAAAGCTTTTTCACTAGGAGGGTGGTGAAGCACTGGAATGTATTACCTAGGGAGGTGGTGGAATTTCCTTCCTTAGAGGTTTTTAAGGCCTGGCTTGACGAAGCCCTGTATAGGATGATGTAGTTGGGAATTGGTTCTGCTTTAAGCAGGAGATTAGACCAGATGACCTCCTGAGGTCCCTTCCAACCCTGATATTCTATGATTCTATGATCTTTATTCATCACTGAGGAAGCAGAAAGGACAGCATTTTTTGCATCAAGCCATGTGCACCGGTGATGCTGGAAGAAAGCTTTAGGTGAGAAACTATTTTATACAAGAATTTTAGCTTGTTAAAGTTAAGTTTAGACTCTAAGAAGCATGTTATACTTACATAACACCACCATTTGTTTCCATTATCCTTACTAAGTATCTCTTAAGTCTTAATCTTTAATAATTAACCTATGATTGTCTCACTATAAATATATCTCCATGCAGTGATGTTATAAAGGACCTGATCCTGAGTTGTACCACTCAAGCTTTGGGTGTACGGTTCCCTTGGGAACAGTGAACCCGGTAATTATTGAGAGGGTCCAGTGACATGGGCTGGATACTAGAGTGGGATGCTTTTGGAGGAGATTGTGGTGTGTACCTATTGTTACCCTGCAAAGCAAAGGGCTGGTAGAGCTCTGAGAAGACTGTTTTGGTGGCTAACAAGCTGGTTGCATCAGGGAGCTCTCTCAGCAAGTCTCTCTTTCCCTGAAACAGGAGGGTAACCTGGTGACTCAGAGTCCTGCACCCCAATGTACCATCACATGTATATACATTATTTGGTTAGGGTTGGCGTGTGGACACTTTAATATATCTATGTACCTATTGCAGCTGATTGAAGTTTAGAAAGTTTTATTATTGTAAAACTGCCTTTTGAAATGAAATGAGAAACTTTCCACACAAAAATTGTCAACACTCAGATCTTCCACTTTTCATGACATTTTCTGAGACTTTTTAAATAGGTACTTAAACTTTTTGTTGAAATCATACAATATTTCTGTTTAATGAAACGTTGGGTTTTCAACAAGCAAATTTTTTTGATAATGATGTAAAAATGACAGATTAAGATTTTGATTTTTTAGGTTAAAAAGGTGAAAAATTCTGCCAAAAAAATGGATCCATTTCTAACCCTGTGAAATGGAAACAACTTTGAAATGTTTTACATAATCATTTTCTTGATTTTTGAGCAGCTGTAAAAGATATGACTCAAACATTTATATGTGCACATCCCTATACACACAAGTAGGGTGACCAGACAGTAAGTGTGAAAAATGGGGACAGGAGATGGGGGGTAATAGGAGCCTATATAAGAAAAAGACCCCAAAATCGTGACTGTTCCTATAAAATCGGGACATCTGGTCACCCTGCACACAGGGAAGACAAAATATATTCTTATTGTCAAATTCTACAGCCACTAGTAGCTTTGATAAGCCTACAGTACCACAGTTACTGAAATGTAATGGACATCAGAAAAATGGTTCCTCAGCATCCATATACACTGTGCAGATACTGTCACTGAGTTACGATAAAGTTCCCAGGTAGGAACCCCGTTTCTACCATCATCACAATGACGCAACTAGCCATTACAAATAAATATTATATAAACACATATGGCTCAAATAAACTGAAATTCACTTGTATAATATATTTTAAAGAATTGATTCACGATCTTTAAAGCCCCCAGCCTTACAATTTCTCATGCTCTTCTTGGATAGCTGGAAATGACTGCATTCGATGTTAGGGCTTTTTTTTTTCCGTATCTGTTACTCATGTTAAATTATGAGACCTTGTTAACACTATTTCATTTATGTGCACAATATACAGCCTCCTTTCAGGAAATTTAATGAACCATGCCAGGGGAAAAAAAGAAAACATCAAAGGAGTAGTGACCCTTGCCCCAAAAGCAAGTCATAAAACCTTTCGAGTATTTTTCTAAAGCATCTTTCAGTGCTTTTGTACTGTGTCTATACTGGAAGTGAAGCTGGTGTGACAAAAAAATTGATGTACAACTTGGGAGTAGCTGATTAAAGTGTCAGATGTCTGCCGATTTAAAGGATGATGTAATCAATACAAACTACTGTACAGAGTGCATAGTTTGTATCAGTGTAACTTGGGTCTTTTGATCCTTTGTTGTTTATTTACAGTACATGATATGAGACTACCTACTGAACTCCTAACATTAAGGTCAGATGCCATTTTCAAGAGAACTTCACAGGATCTCATCATCTTTCTTCTCCTTTTGAAGAGAATAAATTTGTCAGACAGAAAGTGCCTAGAAGCTCCAGGCAGAAGTGTTGGTTTTTTAAATTACTTTGGTTATGTTGACATAGAAAATATTCTTCCAATGGGGGGAAAGTATCAAAACCCTGGAGCTGAACATCATGGAATTTTGGGGAAGATTGAATCCAAATTTTGCAAGTCAGGCCTTTCTCTAATTTGTGGATATGTATCTAGTTTACTGAAGCATCTATTTCTTACAGAGAAAATTGGGCCACAGTAATTGCAGTTTCTTGGTTAATTGTAATATTGGGGTAGCCAAACCGTGGCTCGCGATTTGCATGTGGCTCTTTTACCCCCTCACCGCCCCCATTCTCTGCTTTCCAGACTGGGGGTGGAGGGAGCTCAGGGGTTCTGCCAGAGATGACTGGTGCCTGCTGAGTGGGGTGGGGCATAATTTAAAGGTTCAGCCCCCCCCCACAACAGCTTGAGTCATGCCCTCTATACCCTCAGCAGCCCTCTCCCTCCAGCTCCCAGATGTTAGCTCTGCGAGGAGAGTCAGCGGCAAACAGCTGAGAACTGCAGGGAGGGGTCACTGCTTTAGTTCCATGGGGAGAGGCAGCAGCAAAAGCAGGAACTCTCCCTGCAATTTCCAGCTGTTTACCGCGTCCTCTCCCCACAGCTGCAGCTCCCAGCTTGCCGGCTCCAGCAGCTGCCATGCAGGGAGGGGGGTCCGGTGGCACCATGTGACCAAGCAGGGCCAGCAAGTCGCCTCTCGCCTCTGCCCAGCGGGGCGGTGCCCCCTGTGGGGCCGAAGCCCTGAGGCCCGTCAGGCATGCCCTGGCTCTTGAACTTCTGAAGATTGTATATGTGGCTCAGAGGGTCAGTCAGTTTGGCCACCTCTGTATTATATGTTGTATTGTTAACTTCAGAAGGTAGCTGTCCTCTCACACATCCTGCCTGCAATCGCTGCTGTGCTCCCATGGACAGCACTTCAGCTGGTAAGAACTGGCATACCCCTATTGGACCTCAACAAAGCAAGTGTAAATCAACACAGCTCCAAGACTTCAATGAAGCTACACCAAATTACACCAGCTGAGGATCTGGCCCTCTGTGTTTAACTACTAAGTTGAAGATAAATGTTTTTATTTAGGTTTCAAGTATTTGTTTCCTTGTGTCCTAATTTAACAAATAGCCTAGCAACATTAAAAGGCTCTATTTTCAAATTAATTTCAAGGGTTTTGCTTCACTATTCATTGCATATGGCTAATGCTAATTTTGAAGGAAAAACTAGTGCTTTGCATTTTATATTCTCCTTACGCATGTTACAAAATGAAAGATTTTCTTCTTCAGCTCTTTACTTTGTCAATAGACCAAGCACAACAATAAGACCAGATTGGAGGAGATTTTTCATTAAAGACAGAAAAATAGTCTTAAACGATAATTAGTCACAACTAAATCTCTCTGCAGCACGAAAAGATTCTTCAAGTAACAAAAAAAGCCTTAATTTATGCTAATATACTATAAAATGCAAAGACATGTTTAAGAATACAGCACTTCTGACTTTTTACTGTTACTACATGGGAATAGAATAATTTGCATAATGAAGTTGTTAAATTTCCCCTCACTAACTTAAATGCTTCTAACTGTAGCATGGAGTTTCTAGTATCAGAGTCAGGATATTACCCTGCCCCTCATATTTAATATTGGTTTGATCTGTCAGCAACATCCATTTATGATGTAATATTTAAGCAAAAATGTTTAAGATTTAAATAAAGTTATTTTTCCTCTTCAAATCCTGACTCATTGTTGCATGGCACTATGTGGGCATGGGAGTGACTTCCTCTTGTGCGTGGCAGCAATGCAACAGCCAAGTAGTCTTCAGAACCACCAGGTTTGGTGTAGAAATGAAGTTTAAAGGATCAATGCCACAATTGCTGGAGAAGTTTTCCATGGATTCTGGTCTCTCCATGATTCTGCCCACCCATCACACAAGACGTGCAGGAGTTACTAGAGTAAACAGTGCAATGCTGCCACTGGAGAAGAAAGGGGGACCCCAAAGTGAAGCCACAATGTTTTAAAGGGCCCATTGAATGGAAACTGGGTTGATTTTTGGCATGATGGACCATGAATTCTGTTCCCAACAGACAGAGGCCCTTCTGAGGTATCCCTTTGGGGAGCTCTTTAGTGAATTCCAATACCCCACAGGAGAACAGTGTGGCCTTGTGGACAGAGCACTGGACTAGAACTCTATTCCTGGCTCTGCCATTGGCCTGCTGGGTGACCTTGAGCAAATCACTTCACCTCTTTGTGCCTCAGTTTCCCCCATCTGTTAAATGGGGATAATGATACTGACCTCCTTTGTAAAGTGCTTTGAGATCTACTGATGAAGAGAGCCCAAACCTTATTTTCTTTTCACATTGGTTTAAAACTGAAGTAATTCCACTCAATTCAACTGAGATATTTCCAGAAGCAAGAGGAAAATTAGACCCAGAGAGTCATCGCTCATGTTCAGTGCCTCCCCAATGTCATCCTCCAACTAACCGTTATAAACAAACAAGCGCTGCTCTGTGATAATGGTTCAAAACCCTACATCTTGGAAATGTGATATCATGGCATTTGGTGCCATGACTGTCTTTTTGGTTTTTTTTTAAATCAGGATGCTTAGTCACCTCTGTAACCACTCCAAAAAGGGGCGGAGTTTAAGCTAAAAACATGATGGACTTGAAGTCGTTATGCTCTCCCAATTCTGAATGTCCGTTAAATATGCGATACAATGCCACAGTTGCAGTCAAAGGTTCTGATTCTTGATCCCCTTGATATAAAAGAGGGAAGTGGAAGGACACTCTTTGTAAGAGCCCCAACAGAGTGGAATGCCCTTCTGTAACAGCATGGATTTGCAGACTTTTAAGGCACACTGCACCTGGCTTTTGAATGAGGAAGGGAGATTGAGGTACAAGCTGACATACGGGTGTGATGCTATTTCATTATGTACTGTTGTTTGGTAGAAGAGTTGAGCTGATTGCATTGTATTCTGTTCTTGTTTGATTTTAAATAATTTGCAGGGTATTAAAAGCCTGTATATGGATTCTTTATCTATTTTAAATCTAAAGAAAATAAATACTTCAAATTGCCAAGAAATGGAAATCCCCCCTCCCCAAAGACAGTGGTTAAAATGTGTGTGTGACACCAAAAATAAAGAAAACAAACCTATGTATGAACACTCTCCTGTCACTTTACACAAAGAAGTTAATAAACACTAGCCAGAGCTGCTGACATCCAAGATACTGATGACTGGTAAACAAAAAGTAGTTATGTTGAACTGGTTCTATTAGAAACTCAGAGGGAAAATGTTGCTAAATAAAGACAAATGGAGAAGGAAAGATTTCATTTTCACATATTCTTCACAAGATTTTTGCAAACTATGGCCCTGATCCTGCAAAAAAGTTCCAAATAACTAGGCATGCAAGCCATCGTGCAAACACCAATTTACTCAAACATGTAATTGTTGCGGGATCGGGGCTAAAAGGAAGTAAAGCAAATCTCTAAAAGCTTGTTTTAAAATGGTTATTTACAAATTTGTGACAGAACACAAAACTGTGAAAAAACACAGAATGTTAGTGAAAAATAAGTATTATCTCCATTAAGAACAATTTTCAGCTTGAGTACAGGGAAGGAGGGAAAAACCAAAACAAGTAATGCAGAAAGGATTTCAACTCATTCAAGTAACTTAAAATGTAGCACCACTTCTCTGGTGCTTTATTTATTTATTTTTAAGAATTACCATGTTATTTTCATGAGCTGCAAGGCAATGAACTATCAGTTAAAAATTGGGGATAATTTAGTCATCATCCACTGGAAATACACAGCCAAGACTATAGAAAAAAAATCATAGCCCCAAATATAATAAGAAAATGCAACCTGACAGGGTACCTCTCAGGTAAAAGCACCTTTTCATTTACATTTTAGTCAAAACCTGAATACATGCAAAACTAGAGTCAATGAAAGATTATTAAATTCTAGGTCCTGCAGAGTAAATGAGTGACCCTTACATTTTTCACTGTTTGTAAACGAGACGCTGGCTAAAATCTTTCTTCCTGCTTTTTTTAAAGACAGGGAAACAAAGTCAAGACAGCAATACTGAAGATAAGCTTCCTTCCCAATCTTGAGGAAAGGTTTGGTTGCTGGGGAAAAAAGTATTTCTAAAAAAAAAAAAAAAAAAAAGAGAAAGCACAATTCTTTCATAACGCACAAAGAAATGCCCCATATTTGTCTGACACAAATGCTAATTTCCAGTCCCAGTTGTGTTGTGGCAGTGCCAATGATTGGCTCCATATGTTTCAGCAATCAGAGCCATATTAACATTCTTACAGTTCCTTTTCTTTCACACACTTTGTCTTAACTACAGTATGCAAAGCTGGAAAATGTAACATTTTAAAACATTTTTTTTCAGAAATAAAGACAGATTGGGTTTCCTGAACACAGCGTTTTCTCTTTTCCTGAGGCAGAAACTGCGATCTTTGCAGACAATGCAGAGGGCAGGGAGGGACCTTATTTGTTTATTAAAGCATATTAATTTATGAGGAAGACATGGTTGACTGAATGGCAATATACAAGCTAATTTTGACAATAAGAGCTCTTTTCAGTTTATTACAAGAGAACACTGGTAGATTTAATTTTATTTTTCTTCCCCCAAAAAGCAAAAAGAAATAACTAGATAATAATTGGAGAGTAAAAATATTCTGGTCAGTGACAATAAACTAGTAGGAAAATGCTAGTGGAGCTGATAACACAGCAGCCTTTCACTTAATGGCTGCAATTTTCATCAGTACTGGAATACGAGCGGTGAGATGGAAAAATCACTTTCCAATACAAAATACTGGCAAATTCATTTTTTCCAAGAAAATCTGTTCTTCTAATGTAAAAGACCACAAAATCATTAAAATGGATGAATCTCATCACCAAAATAAAGACAAATCCCAGAAAGAGCCACTTAAGATAAGTAAAACAAACTGCCACAACATGATTTTTACACAGATGCTTCAACAGCATTCATTTTTCACCACAAAAGGTACAAAACAAAATCATAGCTATAGAATTCAGCACTTCCTATTTAAGCAATATAGTTATTAAAGTCAATGCACTAAATTCTGAGTCTTAAGTAAAAACTCCTATTGAAGTTCATGCAGAGCAACAAAGCAGCATGATACTGAAGGGAGGCTGTGTCACAGATCATAAAGCAAAACTCTGGTCCCATTGATTTCATGGTTTAAGGAACAGTGGTTCAACTCAAATCTAACGAGAATGACAAAGCATCACAATATTCTTAATATAAAAAGACTACATGATACAAGTAGTCTGTTCAACTGAGCATTAAAATTCCCTTAATACAAAATAGGTGGAAAGTGTTTCACAGGATCATCAATGTTGCTCAATGGAATTCAGGACATTTCTTGCAAGGCTGATGGAGTTTTAAGAATCCAAGACTGGATTTCACAATAAAACACGTTCTGAAAAATCCCAGAAGGAAGTAGTAGTTAATTTATACATTATTCCAGTATGGTTTACGCAAAAACCTAAAACTAAAGACAAGAGTCTCCTCTATGATCCAAACTGCATACAAGTCTAGGTGACATGCATTTTATGGTATTAAAGGAATTAGCTCATTAACCTACCAAACCATTGATGAATGTGGCCTGAACTCAGCAAAGACCTTAAATCATATACTTAACTGTAAGACCACTGAAGTCAATGGAATTTAAGTACATGTTCAAGGGCTTTGAAAAACTGACCTGTATATTTGAAGTTTTGGAAAAATGGAAAAACAGCCAAAAGTATGGAGAAAAGTAAATAACCATTTTTTAAAGACTGGGAAGTCTAATGTCACTTCTTAGCAAAATAATGGAGACTATTAAAGAGGAAGGAGGGAATCCCTGACAACTGAAGGAGAATGGAACCATTAACACTAAGCAACTGCATTTGTTAAGAACAAATCATGATGGGAAGACGATTATATTTACTAGATTTTTTTTAAGAGATGGATGACAAGAATTTTGTAAAAATAATATTTTTGCATTTTAGCAAGGCATGACAAAATCTTATAAAAGTAATTCAAATTGGATTGGATATAAACATTGCCATGTGGTCTGAAGACTATCAACAAAAGGAACGAGGGCTAAAAGTGGCAGTGTTAGCCAGATTAGGGAAAAGTGGGGTGCTGGAAAGCTGAGGGAAGCCTCTAGCACACTGAACACCAATGACACTAATCCAGGCACTGCATTAGAAGTTGTTTTACAGATTAAAATCCTTCAATGGAAGGGAGATGGGCTGGATACAGTACATTAAGAAGTCTTTACTAACTTTAATTTCTAAGATTCTTTGATCTGTCATCTGCAGTAGAGATCTCATTTGCAAATTTGCAAGGCTTTTTGTGCAGAATTCCCAACTATTTTAAATGAAGTCCCAAACACAGAATGAATATTGAATATATAATGAGGGATTTACAATGTGAATAGAAAAGACTACATTTACCCTAAACAACACTCAGCACTGCCAGTAGCACCTTTTATCTGAGGAGCTCTTTGCCACAGTAGGTATCATCATGTCCATTTTCCATTTAGGGAAACAGAGACACTGTGAGATTGAACTAGTCCTTTAAGGTCATGCAGCTAATCAGTGGAAGAGTGGTGAATAGAACCTCCGTCTTGACTCCTGGTCCCCTAATCTAACTAACCAGATCATGCCTTTCAATGTCTTACTCCTTTTCTGAATGTCATGCTGGATCACATGACTTTACCATCTGCAACCAAGACAAATGTGTGTGTGAGAGAGAGAGATTGAGAGAGAGAGAGAGAGAGAGAGAGAGCGCGCGCGCGCATTTGGCCACTTATGTATGGAACAAGGTGGTGTTACCATCTTCCTCTTAAGCCTGTGGAGGTCTTTGGAGAGTCCATCCACATCTCATTTACAAGTAGCCAAGAAAGTTAATGGAAATCTCCTCTATACCAGTATCTTCTTTCTTAAGTGCTGAAGATTGACATAAGACACTGCTGTTAACTTCTATTCATGCAGTTCTACTTCATGGAGGCAGGGAATTGCTTTTCTTCCTTTTTTGCCTACGGAGAAGTTTGTAAGTGTCCCTGAATTGTCCCAAGACAGTATGGAATGGCCAGAAGCAAAGAAGCTGGAAGTAGCAGCATCTCCCAGAGTAGCAGAAGCAGCAGCAAAGCAGAAACAGACATTGGATTAGCAGCTGAAGCAACAGAAGAAGTTTCAGAAGCAGATACCACCTTGGCTCCTCTCTCTAGGGATGACATCCCAACAGGGTGTTCCCTGTTTTTCTTTTGTATCCAGTGGCATATTTATAGGCTGTAGAATAAGGATAAGGGACCATTATGCACATGGATTTGTGCATTGACCTTAATAGGTGAAAATAGGTTTTTCCACATGACCATACCCTATATATACACAACATGTAGCAAAATGTATAATGAGGTAAACTGACTAGATGATGGAAACCAATTGCTAAAGGGTCTAAATTCTCCACTCCTTCTATAAGAGAACTTCCATTAATTCTGCGCAAGACAAAGCGAGAACTCTCCCCATAACTGCGGCACAAAGATCAGACTATGGTACAGCCAAAGCACTTCTCCAAACATATAGATGATATATCTCTTTCATTGTATAGGTACAAAATAATCAGACTAGAATCTTGTTAATATTAAACTACATTATTTATTAACTCATAATATAATTATCTAACAAATATACTCATTGTAAAACAAATATTCCAAAAGGGAATTCTATTATTTACAGCTAGTTTCTTACCATTAATAAAATCTTAGTAAGGATATTAGAAAAAAAGTTGCCTTCCATCTATCTAGGTGTTTATGCCAGGCCCATAGGTATTAAGTTAAGGATATCAGACTCTTTCTTTTCCTTGCTGCCTTTGGCAATCAGTTTTAAAATCAAACTTTGTCCCAGATCATCCCTTTGAAATACATGTAAGGAAGAGACTTATGTGAGGAGCTCCCAGTTCTACAGCATTGCCTTCGCTTCTCCTCCATCAATAACCCATGGGATCCTTTCTGGATCCAGGACCTGTGCAGCGAATGGGCTTGAGATCCGGAGAGACCAAAGCAAGAAGTGGGCAGGCATGGGCAAGTCTAGGGATATCCATCATCTTGCCTTGGCCCTACAGAGATTGCTCAGAAAAAAAATGATTATACAGATGGACACAGCTATACACCTTTTTTCCCCCCACAGAGCAGCCGCAATCAGGGAGAATCTTTGGTAAGGTGGCTATAATGAAGTTACGCTGCCAGAAAGCTGGGAGGAGATGAAGAAGTCAACTGAGGACCAGAGTCAGTGAAAATCATAATGGTCCCTTCTGACCTTAAACTCTATGAGTCTATGAGAAAGAGAGAACTTCTCTGAGGATGAACCTGATCTTGGCAATTTTACACCTGGGTTAGCTGTGTGGGCCCAACAACTTGTTCTATAATCAGGGCAAACCGCATCCCTCTGATGGGACATTATGGGGGAGATCCTCATGGAGATTTC